>NC_054056.1:91742921-92047263 GCF_017639655.2 Falco naumanni
GCGGGAATGCTTTGGGACAAGAGGGCTTTGGCTGCTGGGTTTGGGGATGGACCCCCACTCAGCTCGCGACGCCTGCTGGAGAGTGTGCTGCCCTCCAAGCAGGGGAGACAACAGGGTCCAGCCATGGTCCTGGGGCACTTCTAGGGGAAAGCAGTGGTGTAGGCCCAGGGGAACCAGATATCTCCTTACAACCCCACCACCGCCATCTGCTCAGAGCAGGTTCCACTCTGGAGGTAAAGAGCAGCCAGCAGCTTCCACCCCTGCTCCAGCAGCGGAGCCAGAGCAGCGCAGCCAGCTCCTCAGTCCAATGGACTCGTGCGGTAGCAGGGCTTTAATTAGAGGAGATGACGCTGGAGTGACTTTGGTCCTCTCAGCCGTACCTCCAATAAGCAACACCTACTGGGCCACCAGGATAATCCCATTAATTTTGAGAGGTCTCCTCATATTTGCACAAGACCGATCCTGCTGTGAGCGCTGCTCCCATCATTGCTATATGGAGTTTGGCTTTCAGCATCTGGTGGGCCTAAATTGCCCCCATCACTCTTGTGGCTAAGGCTAGAACAGCCTCAGGGCCGCTGAACAGCCCCACAAGGTGACCAAGGAGCCTCCGTACCTCTTGTCATGGCTGTGAGTGGAAGGTGCTGAACCTTGCACCAGGCACACACAAAAGATCATTATCCTTTGAAATGTTATTACACTGTAAAATATTACTAACCGCAAGCTCTTAAAAAAGGTAGCATATTATATCACCTTTACTTTTACATGTTGCTTTGCTTAATTTACTACTTGGTTTAGAGCAAGTCTTTCGAAAAAAAAATCACAGAAATAACTTCCAAATGTCCATATCTGTTGCAATACTACCCTTAAAATGCCCATTAACACCTTTCACTTGTCACTCAGGATCTCAGGGTCACACTTCTGGTACGAATACTGTTTAGAAACCAGCGGGCTTACTGCTTATGCATCTTAAAAAAGAATTAGAAGGCAGTCAATAGAGAAAACAGGTTCACTAAAAGACTTGCAGAATGCAAAATATTTTTAATGTTTGCAAATTTTTGTTCAATATTTGTTTGAATATTTTTATTTGAATATTCAATATTTGTTTGAATAGTTTTAAAGTTTGACCATCACATAATCCTGTGCCCTACCCAGATCCTGATGCTGGCAGCAGTATTTGCTGGACTGACCTTCCCTCTACAGACCCCACAGTAGCCAAGGCTGGAGCACCTACGCAAGTCTTTTTCCCCCCTACATTTTTCCCACATTTTCCACAATGAGTGGTGGGACCACAATTGTCCCCACAATGACTTGTACATGCCCACCTGATATGGATCTTCACACCTTCTCTTGCTCTGATCTACACCCCCTACCTCTGCATCAGGCAGAAGTCAGGTCCTGGCTTGGCCAACCTGACACCTTCCCCTGCAGCTCAGGTTTTGTCCTGTGGCATTTAACTGGTGCCTGAGCACAGAGCAAAGGCACATCTAGGGCCAGGCCCATGTCCTCCTCCCGCACAGTCACCCGCTTTGGATATCAGCACTGTTGTGATGGTGGTGGAGAACAAGACTCCAGGCAGACAAAGGTAGACTCCAGGGAGAGACAAAGTAGGTGGTTCCCGCAGCTGCCCCCAATGTCAGCAAGCATGACTGCACATGCACTGTGCTCCCTCTGAGGAGAGGGCCCCAAGGGGTAATGTTATGTAGGTGTTTTACAGGTATTAGGTACAATTACAGAGGTATACACCATATTATATATTATAATTATAATTTGATATGCTACTTATATGTAAATATGCATTTATATGAATCCATGCCTGTATGCATAGAAAGTGTAATTGTTAAATAGCTAATACTGTGCAGGTATGTAATATTACACATATTCTTGTGGAGGTGACAGGGACTGAGCCAGGTCTTTCTGAACCTGGCCCATATTCTTCTCGTCGTGCCTCAGCCCAGCAGAGTTGCTCAGGCCACGATCCTGCTGTTAGGAATTGATCTGCAGGGTTCATTCATAAGAGAAGGCAGAGCCTTTGCAGAAAGAAACACTCTCCTGGGGCATGGAGTGGTGCCTTTCTCTTCTGTGGGATCGCAGGCTAGAAGCTAGGCTTTTTGTGCCTGGCTACAGGGTAATTTTCCTGTGGGACACCTCAGAAGGTGCTTCAGTTGGTCAGAGATGGGCAGATGTGCCCCTTGCCACCTAGGGCATTGTGCAAGCCCCTGCTTTTGGGTTTGGGTTGGGTTGGGCTGGGTTTTGGGTGTTTTTTTGTTTGGGTTTTTTTTGCATCTGCTTGTGTGGAGTTGTTGGGATGCCCCATAGGGAAGAAATCAGTGAAACAGAATGAAGGTTCTCCTGTGTACAACTGGTTTTATTTATGCTTGAACTTCCAACAGTGGTAGCTGAAATGGCGTTGAGGTGGTCCCCATCTCGGAAGCTGGGGCTGGCAAGGCAGTGCTCAGTCCCGGGAGGGCTTGACCCCAGGGTCTGCATTGGACCAGGTAGGGATGAAGGGAGAGAGCAAACCACCCCAGCACCCTCGTCCCACAGAGAAACCCCACAACGTCCCTTCAAAGCCTGTGCAGTGGTCACAGTCACACAAATAGTGTGCACAATAGCACCATCTGGTGACTTCGGCCATCGGGTTGGATTTCCATGGCACCATATTACCCAGGGGACAACCTCCCCTCCAGCGCTGGGCTGCCGTGCTCCATACTGTCTTCAGCCATAAAATCAATGGCTTCAGTTCTTCTGCAGAATAAAAAATAGCAGACATGACAGATTCTGTCAAAACCACTCCCGCCAAAATCCCACCTTGTTGCTGGTACGACCCAGTATTTTAACACTCCCATGCTTCAGTAAATTTGGGTTTACATTCCTTTTTTCAGGTATTTGTTAGGTATTTGGCACATAAGGCACTACCTACCAAATGCTAGGAGAGCTCTCACAGCCCAGTTATGAAACGAAGCATTTTTCTGGCTTTCTTGGAGGTTTGTTTCCTATTCCTTGGAGGCAATGCATCCCTGCACTAACACACATTTCTTCAGGTCAATGATCACACCCTGATCATGCTCCACTGCTTCTTCTACTGCCACTAACACAATATTTCCAAAGAAAATCCTCCACTCAAGAGCAGGCTTTGTGGGAAGCCAACCACGTTGCCATCCTTCTTGGCTGGCACATATAAAAGGCTTGAAACAAGCAGTAAGAAGGCAAAAACACAGCCCAGCATTACCATGAAGTACAGGTGCCCAAAGCATGTCCTGTTTCCTCTGCCTTGACTTTCTTTTCCTTGTTGCAGGAGAAAACAAGCAGTGATAAGAAAGCACTTTTTCATGCTTCAGAGAGGATTCCCAGGCTCTTGGTTGGACTGAGGCAGCACTGAGGTACAGCATAACCACATGAGCCTAGAAAACCTCCCTTGCTCCACATTTCACTGTAACCAAAGAAGAAGAGATTATATGTACAGATTCCTCTTTTCCACCAGCTGAGAGAGAGATGCTTCCTTATGGCTCTCTCCACAACTTGCCTCTCCTTTGCTCCCTGCCCGTGCCTGCACGTCACACCACAGCCGTGCCAGTGACAAAGGTGCCCCATGTGCCCCTTCCACCGCACCCTGAAAACACCTCGCAACTTTTTGCCCTGAGACAGCTGGCTTGTGGACACAGAGCTGCTGCAGTCCCTAGCAATGCACCTTTCCCCAGGCAGTGCAAAAGGCAAGCCAGCTCCAGACTTTAAGCAACCTTTAGAACTTTGGCCAGCTCTCTGTGTGGTTGGTCTGTGCCACAGGAGGAAATTCATGGGCACTCCCACTGTGGTGTATCCACTCTATACCGTCCTTGCAATCTCATCTTACAAGGATGTCTAATATTATAAAGTCAAGTCATCATTATGATTAAAAACATTACTGAGTACCTGCTCAGCTATTCTGGAACAACATCAGGTGCAACTGAAATGGTGCCGTGTTTCCTTTGTGATGAATGAAACATGTTTTGAGATCTGTCTTCTCTGCTGTTTTTACCTTTACCTAGAGTCTGATTGCCAGAGCAGAAGGATTTGCAAGAAATCAGCCAGCAATTAATGCCAAGCTGCAGAGTTTCCCATCTGATTATATATGCTGGATGTGATCAAAGGGCAGGGACATTCTTCATGACCAGTTTGTTGTCTCTGTGTTTTTGGGATGCACTGATCCCCTGAAGACCTCACTCACCACATACACAGTGCAGATCAGTGTCACCGATTTAGGGTTACTCTGGCCTCTTGCCAGAAATCCTCAGACAGAAATCTGTGCCTTCTTCTCACAGCTGTGATTTTGTCCTGTGCTGAACCATCCATGGACAAGCAGGCTACATCTGTTCTAGCAAACTAAACATAGCTGAGGCAGAGCTCCAGCACCAGCACATGGGGACCCATATCGATCTTTGTCAGCACAGGGCTGGCTGGGCCCCGCACCCTTTCCCAGGCCTGGAAGCTTTCCCCTTCTCTGACTATGCTGTGAACAAGGCTAGAATTCTCACAGTTTAATGTGAAAAAAATATTTTAAAATTATGGTGATTTTCATTTTGTGAACTTTAATTCTGAAGCAGTAAGATCTTCACTGGACTTCTTATGGGTGAGTGCACAAATGCCTTCCAGTTGTGCATTTTATTAAATAATTCTTCCTTGTAAGTGCCACTGTAATCTAAGTTGCAAGATGAAGTGTGCATCCTATTTGGCTATAGTAGCAGCAAGCCTCCACTGCAGAAAAAAATTCCCTGGGTGTCTGTTTTTGTCAACTTATTTTATATGAGTCATTAAATGAGTTTCACATTCATTGTTCGTTAGTAGGTAAGGCAATCATTCAAATGCATTTATTTTCTTGTATAATATTTTAAAATGAGATCACTTATGTATTTTGCCTGTAAAACAGCTGTTGCTTTGCAACATTTAAATGACCCATGCAGAATTGTACATAGCACCAGTAGTGTCAAACACCCTGGGCAAATTGCACTCCAGCGATGGATAATAAAGGCAATTATCTAACACCTCCGTTTTGCATAACATATTGAAAGACCCAGCAAAATCAACAGAAAGACTCATTTTGACTTCAGCCGCATTGTGGTTCTCTGTACGAGTCCTACGGTTGTGAGAAAAATTCTTCACAGCTTTTTAATACCCCTGTCCCCAAGTAGTTTTGTGAGTTTGGTAGTGCTGTTATCTCCATTTCACTGACAATATTTGGATGCATGGCAGGGTTAAGGGCAAAGAGCTAAGATCCATAAAACCCCTGGTTTGATGACAAAATACCAAGCATGGTCCACTTCACTTTTAGGTTTTGTCTGCTGGAGGTGGAATGCACAGCCAGCAGCGGGTGCCCAGCCCGGTCCTCTGCAGCATGCTGAGGAGGAAGGGCACTTCAGGGAGAGACCCCAAACCATCAGCACTTTCCACTGCAGCTGGCCAGTGGGGAAAGCTGGAAATAAAGCCATCTCCCTAAACCCATTCTCCCCACATAGGCATCATGCCCAGGTGCACTTTACCAGCATCCTCTCCTGCAGGGAAGACTGCTAAGAGGGGCAAGAAAGAACACCTGGCTGTGAAATATTATCTGATTCAGCCCCCCTGTATTTCCTAGGTGTGTGCTTCTTTTCAAAGTCTGAGGAAAAGTCAGCTTTTCACTGGGAAAAAAAGCCTGAGAAGGTGCTCTTGGTGATGGTGGTCAATAGACAGATGAGTGGTAAGATGTCTCCCCCAAATGCCTGCTGGCTTGGAGCTTACCTCTTCCTGCAAGGACTCAAACTGCAGCAGTTTCCAGAGAGAAAAGACAAGCAACACCAGCCCCTCCTGCCAAAACTGCTCCACTTGGCAAGGAGTCATTAAAGATCATTTGGACCACAGGGAGAGAGCAAGCAAGAGTGCTCCCAACCTCTGAACTCAATCGCTTGCCCAGAGCGGGACACTAGTGGTCTCATTCTTGCTCCAGCATGTATTTGTTAGTTCCTGAAATGGCTATTTAACATACAACAATTAACTGGTCATCAGAGCACCACTGTGAACCTCCTTCTCTGGCCAAACTCCTGCAGAGCACCACATCAGACACAGACAGAGCTGGCTCAACGCCCCCGGGCCACATAGCTAGAAGAACACCCAGTTTAGGAGAGGTGCTGAGTTTTTGTAGGCTGCCAAATGGAGGTGCTCCTCAACAGGCAGTGCAGTTTCAGGCACCTCAGGGCTAGGCAGGCTGTACAGAGGGGTCACAGTTTTGGAATTAGGCCAAGAGGTCTTTACACAGCATTAACAATGCTCTGAGATCTTTGGCATCAGGATTTCAAGCCCAAGGCAGTGGCTTAGGGAGGCAACAGCCTGACACAGCCGAGCGCTGTACTGGCCACCAGTGCATGAGCAGCTCCACGGAACCACACCAACACTGCTGTCTCCTCCCAAACCTCTGCCAGACCTTCGTTTCCCAAGTCAAGCCCAGTCCCTCAGCCCCAGGTCCCTCACCATTTCCATGCCCTGTTTGAAGAACGCTGCACAGCAATGACATGTCTGGAGGAAGCCCTAAACGAGAACCTCTGGCCTCGTCCCCTACCTCTCCCTACAGCTGGGGGACCTCTGTAAGCAGACCGCCTGTGCCCACTCTTACTGCCTGAAGCCACCATGGCAGCCAGGGAGGGATATCCCACCTCTTCCAGCCCATGCTGAAGCTCAAGTCCAAGTGCCTCAGTAGAAGAGGTCAGTGACCATACAGGTACCTCTGGCAGCAATGAATGGTCTCCCTACCCCAGACAGCAAATTTCACTGTATGCTGTCATTAGCACAGTGCCGGTGCTATGGAAATCAAGACAGAAAGTGTGCCTGCTAGGGCTGCCCCATCACCAGCTGGAGTCGGTAATACATTGGTCTAAGGAGGCTAATTCATGATGTGATTCAAACAAGAGCTAAACACTTTATTAAATCTTCTCTGTCAAAATAATGTCTCTAAGGGTGTTTTTTCCTTTGCAGAAAAGTGGGTCTAGAAAATAAATGGAGCTTAAATGCATATTTTCTGCCCTATTTTTGTCTGCCATTTTTGATAAGACATTTCAGCGGTGGTAGGTAACAACAGGGGCATGACACCCGTGGGTTCCAGTGCCCCGGCCAGGCTAGAGCCTACCCCTGTGCCCATCATGGCTCTGACCATTTCCCAGTCCCACACACACTGTTGCCCTCATCTCTAGCCTCCCTTCTCCATGATGCTTCCTTCCCTTCACTGCTGGACCCTGCCTCTCTGCCCTGCCCTCGGGCAGCAGAGACACAACTGCTGAACAGGAGTCAGTGAAACCCTGCCCCAGGTCCTCTCATCGTCTTGTCACACCTTGTTTGTTATCTGCTTCACCTCCTGCTGGCCTCCATGGGGCTTACAGGGCTGCTGTGATCCTGCCTCAGAGGAGATGCAGGTTTTTGGAGGATTTTTTGCTAAAGTGTATTTGATAGCATGGCTGTTTTGGAGGAAAGGGTGCAGAGCAGAAAAGTCCATATTTGACTGCATGCTTTCTAGTTTGTTTTGTAAGTCTGACAGAAAGAATATCTAAAAGGGACCGCAGAAATCAGTCACGAGAAGTAGAAGAAGACAGGACACCAGCAGAACAATTTTGAGGAGCACTGGAAGGAAATGCAAGATGTAGAGAGGAAGACATTTTTTTGGTGCAAGCAAGATGGTCCTCATTGTGGAATCACTGATGAACATGTACGAATGGTTCGATGTGAGACACACAACCCTGGAAGTATATTCACCTTCATACATTCCTCTGACCTTCTTCAAGGACTCTGAAAGGCAAGAATTGTCTCCCCCTATCCCTGTGTGCTAGGAGAGCCGTGGCTCAGCTAAAAGCCTGAACGGAGGCTCAGCCATCAAATCCTATCTTGTCTTTACACTTTGCTCTTAAACAAATGGATAAGCAGAAGTTTGTTTCATGATGAGAAGCAGCTTTCAGCTCATTTGTTCTTGCATGCAGAACTGATGTGGGTAAAGTGCTCTGGTTTAACTGCACTTTCTCCTTACCATACCATACAGGACTGCTGATCCCAGCACAACTGGTCCATCCACAGTCCAAGAAGGACCAAAAAGAGCTGATGGCAGGACATTCCTGGTGGGGTTCTCAGCTTATTTAAATGCACACCTCCTTGGAGCCAAAACAGGCAGATACATAGTCCTTAAAGTTGGCAACAAGACCCACCTCATCCTTGAGATTTGGGCAAGGAGGACATGCAGTGGCTGCTGGGGTGGTGGCATGCAGCAACCTGAGCTTTGAGGGCAGCCTGATGTGTCTGTGGCCCAGACTGGAGCAAGGGGATTGCCTCCTGCTGCTCAGGTTTTATTCTGGGAGAAGAGCTGATGGGTGTGCTCCTGATGGTACACTGTGGCTGCATTTTTGGCGTGTGCCAAGGGCCTTGCATAGCTCTGCTCTTTTTTCTACTTTTGTTATTTTTTTTCTTCTTTTTTGTTTTGTTTTGGATGGGTGGGGTTTCAGGGTTTTTTCCCCTTCCCTTCCCTTCCCTTCCCTTCCCTTCCCTTCCCTTCCCTTCCCTTCCCTTCCCTTCCCTTCCCTTCCCTTCCCTTCCCTTCCCTTCCCTTCCCTTCCCTTCCCTTCCCTTCCCTTCCCTTCCCTTCCCTTCCCTTCCCTTCCCTTCCCTTCCCTTCCCTTCCCTTCCCTTCCCTTTTTTTGCCTTTTCATGTATCTAAGAGAAAAGTTTTCAAAAGAAGCTGAAAACTGAAGCAGGGAAATGATGCAAAGCAGAAAGTTCACAGAAAAATCAGGGCAATGACGAAGACTTGATTGAGTGAGAACCCATGACCAAGTAAAGGATTTTACCCCCGAGTTACACCTGAGTTTCACACCCGAGTTACCTCTGCAACAGCAGAGGTTTGTCTGAGGGAAGGAGGCAGCCTGGTTTCCCCAGCAAGGAGGCTGCAGCAGGGGCAGAGCCATCTCTCCTGGCACTGGGTGTCCCCAGAGCGCAGCCTGTCCCCCCCAGCAGCACCTCAGGAAGGTCCGAGGTGCCTTTCCCAGGAGCAGAAATTCTAGATCCTAGCCGTGGAACAGGGGCAAAGGGACAGAGGAGAAAGGCTTGTCCATGAGAAGATAGAAACGGGTCACTTCTCTTTATGTTTCTGCTCCCGCAAGAGTGTCTAGTGAAAAATACTGGGTTACACTAAGCGCTCACCTTTTCTGTAGCTATTAACAGAAAAAGCAAATTCTTGGGGTTTGCTTGCGAACCAAAGTGAGTTCTTTTACACTGCACATTTTTGACTAGTCAGGAAAATGTAGCTTTTATCTAACGAACATCCCCCACTCCCCACCCCCCACCCCACCCCGTGTGCTGTACATACCTTCTGAATCCCAGACAACTCACAGATATATGTACAAAGATGAAGGTAAAATAGTCATTACCTACATGGCTAGGGGGCATCTGATGTAAAGTGCATTCCCTGGGTTTTGGCTTATGGTTTGTAAAAGAGTGCAGAACACTTTCATCTCCCCTTTCAGCCCATCTGTGGCTTCAGCTGACAGGACAAAATGCAGCATAACAGAGCCAGACAATAAACTATTGTACAGTGGAACAGGAAGCAACAGGTAATGTTTAGAGGAATTAAATTATTTTTAGATCTGATACTGATAATCAGTCGAAGCGAGGGGTATCCAGTGCAAGTTTATCCAATGTTTTTTAAAAACTGTGAGCACTCAAGAAGCAGATAAAGTGCAGTATAAATGAACCATTCATGAACTCCGAGTCTTCCTTGCCTGCATACAAAGCACATGAGAGCAGACCTTGTTGCCTCTTATCCTGGACTTTTTTTAATTACCAGTTGTAAGCCATTCTTGCACAGTATGTCTGATACTGGGGAGAGAGCTTTATGCCTTTTGCAGAGGAACAGAGAACATATTAACATGAAATTCCTGGAAGTACAGAAAAGTACTGGATATCATTCCATCTTCAAATATCTGAATTTCATCCAAATGATAATGTGAAACCTTCATATGATATTCATCTATTAAAAACTGAGGCACTGCAAGTCAGGCCGATGCACAGCTATTTAAAACAGCTGCTAGAGCAATGCTTATTTAATTAAGCTAAGCTTTGTGACAACCTAGATGCCTGTGGACTGGTTCCCATCCAAAGCCATGCCACTTCTCAAGAGTGGCCGCTGGAGTGATCCAAACAAATATGAACCAGAGCTCCCATCACCTGTTCTAGGCAAAAAAATGCTGGAATAACAAGAATGTCGGTTGGTGCAGCACTCTGCTCTTATGGTGTATGTTTACGTAGGAAATACCTGGGTCTGCAACCCTCTCCGCAGGTCTGCTTGGCAGGACCCCTTCTCTGCAAGGCTGTGCCGGGCACTGTCACCGGCCAGGCAGCTGGAGGGGAAGCAGCACCGATGCTTCCTTTCTAAGAGGGCAGGGGAAAGAAAGAAAGCAGGCTCCCCCCTTATCTGGTAGAAGCAATAAAGCCCCTTCTACAGCTGTCAGGATGGCCCAAGGAGATCTACCAGACAGCATCAGCTCAATCCTGTTTTCTGTCCCAAAGCCAAACAGTTGACACGTCAAAACCTTGCTGCCAATGCCTGCATCAGCCCAAGTCTCCGTGGGGGCTGATCCTGAAAGGTGCTGAGCACCCCCAAACAGAAGGCTAGAAACCTTTTTGTACTGACAACAAAATGCATTAGAAATTATTATTTGCAGTAAGTGGGGCACAAAATCAACTGTCATTTCCATTGCTGCTGTTTCCACTGTTGCTCTGCAGCGTTTGCATTTCATGTACATTTATTTTCTATGGGGTGGTGCTTATCTGAGGTGCCCTGTCATCCACTCAAGGCAAAGCATTAACCTGGAACTATGTAACCAGACATTAGCTGGTGTGAGGAGCAGCTCCAGCATCTTTTCCTCACATAGCTCAAAACAGCTATTGCAAATAAGGGAAATATTTGTGTGTGTGTGCTGTTTTCAGCTGGCCTGGCTCTAAAATATTATCAGTGCATGTATGTGGAGGATGTGGAGGAAGTTTGTCAGAACTGATCTTATGCTGTTTGGGAATCTGAGAAACGAGGGGAAATCAGGGAGAATTTTTAACAGATGCAGACTGAAAACAAAGGGTATTTTTTTATAAGAATGCAGAGAAAAAATCAATTATTTTCTGAGGATCTCTTGTGCAATGTCTGAAGGCATCCAAGTGTAAGACAACGAGTTTTAATTCTACTTCAAGTGAAAATCTTGACTCAAACTTTAACATGGAGCTGCTACCGACATCTTCATTTTATAACATGTAAAGCACACATGCAACCACAGAGCTATTAATTTCCATGCACAGAAACTTTTGAAGGCACAACACCAGCTGCTTAAATATGTCTATAATTATTCACGCATTAACACCTACTGAATTAGCAGCATTAGCACCTACTGAATCATCTTGTACACATTTAAATAAATTAAGGCTGGGATTTGGTGGCCCTGGCCCAGGAGGCTGTTGTTGCTGGGGTTACGGATGTGGTGCTGCTTGACCTACCAGGCCTGCAAAGGAGGTGGAAGATGTTGCAAATGCCTTCTTAAAAAAGTCTGCCCTCTAATCGGTGGCAGTGGTGTAACCCCTCAGATGACAGTGGTTGGCACAGGAATTCACTCCCTCTGATTCCTTGGTTTTGTTTCAATTGAGGAAGATTCTTACTGCCTTTTTTTTTTTTCCCTCCTGCACTCTTCTTACTAGGCCCCATTAGGAAACTCACATTTCTCCATCTGTCTCAGAGCTTATTTTATGTGGAAATATTTCAAAACTCACGCAGCTCTTGTTCAGTCCCATGCAATTGAAAGAAGTTCAAAGTTGGGCAGGGCACCAAGTCAGCAGACATTAATAACATTACTTGCAACCATTCAAAACCTGTCATTTGTTAAGTCTGTCCCTCTCTCATTCCAGCAGGCATAAATCATGTGTATAAATGAGCTCCTATCCACAAAGGAGAGCTGATTTTAACATCTAAGGCTGCGCTGTCACCATCAGGAATTCTTTCTTTTTTTCACTGTTTTTATTTTTGAGTCCAAAACCAGAAGGGAGGCGACTCAATGCAAATACACCTCAGAAGCATGTTGGCAAAAGGAGATAAGCAATTTCTGCATGAAAACCTCAGACCTCGGCAGCCCTTCCCACTCAGATCCCACATACACATCCAGCACAGCAGAAGCATCCTCCACATCCCACCATCAGCACCTGCATCAGCCCGGCAGGGAGAGGGGCTGCCCAAGGGAGGGCAGTGGGTGTCCGTGCTGCCCCAGCAATGACGGGGCTCTGGAGGGACCATCCACCCCCACAGCCTCTTCTGCTCTTGGCAACTGCTCTTCTGGCACTGAAATGTCTGTGTCTGGTGGTGTCCTTCTGCAAAAGTCTCACCAGACCCAAAGAGACAGCAAATCTTCACATCACCACACAAAATTGTCATGGGGATGGGGGTTGCAGGAGTCACAGGAGAGGTTCCCACCCACCAGGCAGCCCCTCATCCCTTCCCTCACCCGCCGCCTGCAGGCACCAACCTGCTGCTTCCTATGAGATAGCCTCCCAGGCACTGTAGACTGACCTCACAAACTGGAACACAAGAAATTTGACTTAATAAGAGAAAAACTCTTTTACGGTGAGGGCGGTCAAGCACCAGCACAGGCTGACCAGAGGGGTTGTAAAGTCCCATCCTTGGAGATACTCAAAGCCTGACTGGGCACGGGCCTGGGCAACCTGCTGCAGCTGACCTTGCTTGAGCAGGGTTGGACCAGACAATCTCCAGAGGTGCCTGCCTCAGTTACTTTGTCACACTGTAACTGTGCCTCCCAGCTACCCTCAGACACTGTCTTACTGCTGTTGCTCCCACCTCTAATGCAACGTTTCACCTCTAGTCCAAACCATCCTGCTGTGGCCAGAAAATGTCCTCTACTGTACTGTGAGGCAACATCCCTAAGAGCACATTTCCCCAGGCAGGAGTGCCTGCTGTCCTGCAGGTCACGGGAAGAGAGGAACCATCCTTCCCTTTTCATGCATTTGTGTATACTCCGACCCCTTGCTCACCTCTGGTGCCCACAGCTAGAGCCTGGAGTCCAGGCACCAGCATGACCTGGTGCCCAGGGCTGTGCACAGCTACAGCTCTGCAGCACTCCTGTTTTCCCTCACAGCCTCTGAGCAGCACATATGGTTGCAGACAGATCATGGCAAGTGCTGTCCTAACCACAAGCTTCCTGCCAGGAGAAATGTAGTGACTAGGAAATCATGGGTTTCTGGGACAAACCATTGCAAAGCAGCTCTTAGAGCCTACTTGAGTCTTTTATACACCAGTAGGTCTGAATCACTCTGCCTGGCCACTTGAAAGGCACTTCAAACTGCCCTTTTTGTTCATACTCTCAGCCATGAATTTGGGGATTTGAATTTTTTCTTGGTCTGCAAAATCACCTAAGCATGATTTTTGCTTCAGCAAGTATTGTGGACTCTCCCTCCTTACAGATATTCTTTTTTATGTCATTGGAGCTAGGCAAGCTGACTTCTCAGAGCTCTAGGTTATGAGTAAGTTAAAGTGCTAAAAAACATCCTATTTATCACAGTACAATTGAGGTACTATATGACGACTGTGACATCCAGCATCCTTCTCAGAGCCATAATGCACCCTCCGGAGTCCTCACTTCAGGTTCATTCAGTTACAAGTTGCTTGAGGTCCTTCCTTTTAGCAGAAAATCTCCACATGGAATATAACAATTACGTTACCAAGAACCTCAGCAAAGCCTTTGCAAACTAAAAGTTATGCACCTGGGCAGCTTCCCAAAGCGGACTAAGGCTTTGTAGATGCTGCCTTCAACAATTTCCTATCTAAGGCTTGTCCCTTTGCCTTTTTGGGAAACTTCCAGACACTGGTCTCATTTTTTTTGCAAAGCCTCCAGCTCATATTTTATGCCCTCTTTTAATTCCTTCTCTCATGTCTCCCCAGCTGCTCCAAGTCCTAATCCCAACTGCAAAGTCCATGGGTCTTGTTTTAGACCTCATCTATGATTTCTTCAGGTCTTTTCCTAACTCCAGCCAAACCATTTAGATATCTCCATCATTTGGTTCTTCTCAGTTCAATAAGACCACCAGCTCACAGTCCCTTTGCCAGGATTGCTTTTCTGCCTGACTCCATGGTTTTGCTTCCCAACCCACGCAGCACTGGGAGGTCTCCTGCTCATTTCTGTTAAGAAAAGTAGATGGCAGAATCAGGGATTTCACGGATATAATCCCACTCAGTTACAAAAATAAAAAGAGAAAACATGTTCTACAAATACCTTTGGATTCAAAGTGGCAAGATACAATTTCTTAGTTATTACTAGCCCCATTCCCAGTCAGTATGCTACTCCCATCTCCCTCAGGATCACATTACAAACACTTCCCTCTGGCTGTCTAGCTGCACTTTCTGACTACTTTTCTGGTGATCTGGCTTCATTTTTCATGTCATCATTCTACCACAGGTAACACCCGGTCACTGGTTACCTGCCCCCAGTGAAACCTCTCCACCCACACAGCTTCCCTCCCACAAGCCCTGCCTGCTGCCCATTGTTCCATCAATTAATTTTTTTTATTCTGCTTATTACATACTTACAATGAACTTCATTTCTTAGAAGTAATGTATAGGATGATTCATGGGTTTTGTGTTATGAGTAAGCCTAGGAAGCGTCCCTGGGCGACCAGTACCTTTGCTATCAAACAGCTGTACCCAAGATGACTTCTTTCCTACCACGCCAAAAAGGGAGAACTGAAGGACACTCCTACTCAAAGGTAGCAGTGGTGTCATTGCCTTTTCTCAGCCATTTAGCCTTTTCTACCCCCACTTCCTTTCTGAAGTTCTCAGGTCCCTGAAATGGAATTAATATGTGGCCAGAAGTAACTGAGACAAGGGATAGAGATACAGAGGAGAGGAGGTGCGAGGATGGAGTCACCAATCATTGTTGATGATGTCCATGCCAGCTTTCAAAGGAATCTTCTATCCCGGCTTTTGTGGCCATGGGCTGTGTTTGGCCAGTCTGGATCCAGCCAGTCCTGGGGCATGGCATGGCTGGGGGGAGTGCAATGGGGATGGCACTTGCTTCTCAGGGGCAGACTGTCAGGCGCTGGGATAACAAGGGCACGTTCCATGAGAAACCACTTCAGCTGAGCCACCCTGTGCCCACCACCCTCAAGGGTCACCTAATGATGCTTCTTGTCACGATCTGCAGCAGAGTTTGGGCTTGCTTGGGTCTACCTTGGGCAGCAGCACCAGCTCCCAGCTCTTCACCCAGGCTATATACATGCAATCCCGGAGTCTCAAATCAGGCTCTGTCCTCCCCATCCTCCTACTGCCTTCCACCAAGGTGGGACCCCAAATCCATGCCCTACACTTGTCCCACTCACTGTCCCTGGAAGGTAGGAGCACACCTCACCTTACCCCCCACCTCCTGATGACTGTACTCTGTGCTTTAGCTTCTGAATTCAATCAGTCCTTCTCCTCAGCCTAATGTATAAATACCTGCAAAGGTCAAGGCAGCAGCACCAGCTCTGGACTCTGTCAAGGCACCAGCTTTCACTGGAGATAAAAGACACCTGCCCCACAGCATCTGTAAAAGCCCGTATCAGAGCTAGCAGCATCCATTGCCCCTGGCTCTAGATATGCTGCTTTGAAGTGATTTGGGGTCAATGAGGGACCAGTTTGGGACACCCTGCTTCCCAGCAACCTATTTGCAAGTCTTTCAAAGATCTTCCCATAGCCAGATGTACATAGTTTTTACAATACCTGCATTTTTGCTTTACCCTATACCCCATTCCTACAATCCCAAAAGATTAAAAGTTGACTGCTACTGTCCAGTGAAACCAGAAGCCGACTGCAGACCAGTGAGAAGCCAGTTTTTTCTTTTCTTCTGAGCCATCAGGAACAAAGCATTGAGTTTTGCATGGCTGCGAGAGTACCAGAGAAACAGTATCAGATGCATACAGATCTTAAACACCCCTCTTCCATCCACCCAGAGCAGAGACCAGGAGGAACAATAAAAAGCGCTGTAGAAATATTTAAGCTATAGCTCAGCTCTGCGCTGACTTACGGGACAGTTGCCCGTGTTGCTTCTCTGCAGGGGCCTGTGAAACGTTGCCTGTAGCAGCCAAGCAGGCTGATAAAACCCTGTCCGTTCCTGCAGGGTTGGAAGGACTCAGCACAGCGCTTCTCACAGCCAGCCAGCACCACAACTCCATATTGACATTGGCAGGGCTGCATGGGTCCTTCAGAGGGAAACTGGTGACATCATGCAGCCTTCATCCTTCCACAGTGACCCACATCAAAGGCAATTTAATCACTGCCCAGAGGAATGGACATTCTGTAACACACAATGAATCACGTTTTGAAGTCCTTGGAGGTCAGACACAGCTCCTGGCAAACCCAGAGGAGGAAGATGATGTGGATGACAACCCTTTACAGTAGATCCCAGAGGGACTGCTACTCTGATGGTGAAGTAGCCCCCTCAAAGGGTTAGCCCTTGCATGCTGTAATGGCTGGTTAACATGGGGTTATCAGTAGCTCTGTGAGGACACTGATACACACACACATCCTGGTTATCCCAAGTGTTAACACAGCTCAAGAAGAGACTCTTACTGTAAATATTCTTGGTCAGAAATTATTAGGACAGTTAAATCAGTTGAAGATCCAAGTGTTCTCATGTAGCTGAGCACAGCTTGGTATCACAGTGATGCTCTATGCTGCCTTTCCAGTCCTGTGAATCCAGGTCTGCTGGGCAAAAGCATGGTCTTTTAGACATGCTTTCCATCAGCAGCTGGCTTCCCTTGCTTGCCTTGCTTCAGCAGTACTTCTGCACCAGCAAGGGTATGATGGAGGTCCATCCCTTGCCTGGGCCCATCATGCTGCAAAGATGAGACTTTAGAGGTTGTATGCTGCAGTCAGTGCATATCTAAATGGTTATCAGCATCTTGTAGCAAGTCCACCTGGCAAAGCCAGAAGATTTGGCCTAGCAGCTTTAAAAGAGGTAAGGAAACCAAAGACTTTGGCCAGATATAGCCACAAAAGCTCATGACATCTTCATGTTTTTGTTAATAAAGAACACGTCTCTGAAAGGTTATCTAGCACTGATCAAGTTAAAGGTTGCTGTATCCCTGCTCTAGAAGATCAACGGTATAATGTCTAACTGTATCTCAAGGCTAACTTGAAGTCACACATGGCCATTTACATACCATTCAGTTCTGACCACTTTTACGTGTATGAACTTTTATTGAAATGTTTAGACATGCACACACCCATATATATACATATACAAATAATGTATTCTTTATGGTTGGATAGCAAAAAAATATAAATTAAAATGTTAAGAAACTCCCTGGTATTTCTAGATCTGTAAAAAATTAATTAAAAAATTGCAAAATGTCCAAAATATGCAGGGGAATATAGTATCCCTAAAATTCAGTCTTATTACTCACTACTAGCTAGGCCTGTTCAGAAAACCAGAACTCTATGTCATGCAAAACATGAAGGTTATCGTATTACATTTCTCTGTAGAATGAAATCAAAATACTACCTTGTCCATGAAAGTTTTCATGAAAAAACAGACTCACAGGACATCTGGTGGCCCCACAGGGTGACCTGGACTCTCTGGCTTGGCTGAGGGACTTGGATCTCAGTCTCTGGTATCCCAGGCTCTTTCCAAGGAAGGCGAAATTCCTTCTGTATGTGACGAACTTACTCAGCAGCTTCATTTAGGTACTGCTGTGTTTTAGCAAAATGTTCCACAATGGTATTTTTCGACAAATCTGTGATTTTGTGAAGCATTTCACAAGGCTTTTAAGCCTTGTTCAGCTGGACTGCAAATGCTTTATTCTGGTTAGTTCTTTATATGAACTCATTGGAGTCACACTTTTTCTGTCCATGGGTACCACCTCCACATCTACTTTAGTACATCTCTGGGAGGAAAGATCATAAACACAAGAAAGACGCAATGGGAGTTTCTGGACGTCTGAATTCAATTGAACGTGTGTGGGAATCTCTTAGGTTCCAAGTGGATCTGCTTGCTGGTGCAACTAGCTCTCTCAGGTCCAACCTCTGCAAGGCCAAGGAGACGGTTCATTGGCCATGCACTGCCACCGTGGACCTCCAAGCCCCACCAGCTGAAGGCGCTCAGCATCTGACAAAATGTTAAGTTGCAGGTACTTCGATATTTTGTACATAGTAAAAAGCAGGACATTTATGAACAGCTGCTTTGGGGGACAGAGGTGTGTGGAGACCTTTGGGTTTTTTTGGGTTTTGTTTGGGGTTTTTTTTGTGAGTATATTGCAGCTGCTGGCAGGTCTCTGTTCACAGTTGACAAAGGAGCAGAGGAAAACAGAGGTCGTTGCTTACAGAGGGGAGGAGGCCTGTGTCTGCATCTGCAAGGGATTGGGAATCCAGAGATTATTCACCACAGCTGCAGGCTTCATCATGGGCAACTTCAGCAGAAAGAGTTTTCCTACTTGCCAAAAAGATCATCTCAGAGTGTTTAGCTGTCCCTAGCTGTACTGAGCAAAGCAGAAATGTCATGATTTCTTTGATCAACAGTTCAAAGGATTACTCAAAATGCTGAGGTTGCTTGCAGACTCATTTTGAGCTGAACCTAGAGAAGACGGTAAGGGCAGAGCTTGTCCAGAAGTGATAGCTACCATGTGGTGATCTGCTCTCCTAACAAGCTTCCAGACAGAAAAGTGAGGATTTTCTCTAAAAACCAGCCAAGTCACAGCTCCCCTAAGTCAAGTGAGAGAGCTTCCATTTGCATAAACCTCTTTGGAAGTCCTTCTGTGTGTGAAGAGGGTTTTTTCCTGGTCTGAATCTGACCAAATAAGAGCATTGCAATTGCTGAACAGACTCACTCAAATTCCTCTGGCCATCTCAAAGGCAAAGCTGTTTGTTTGAGAGGAGCTAGGACAGATTTCTCATTGACATCACTTTTCTGGCTGTGACAGGAAACCACAACGTCTTTATTGTTCAGGTGTTTAATGCAGTCAGAGCAGTCAGTAATAAAAAATAATGACTCTGTGTATGTATCACAGACCAAAACCCAGTGATATGCAATCCTGTGCAGTCCTCAGGCTCCCTCCATGTGCTGTTGTCAGTCATGCACCTCTGCTATGCAATTCTAAAATACAACTTTTTTTCTATGAAATGTAACTGCCTGCAGCTTTTCCTGAAGACGGATGGAAGATTTCTTCTGTTTACCGTGGGGTTCACCTCTCTAAGGACCTCCACAAAAAGTGGAACATTGCAAAACAAGAGTACAGGACTATGCTGCCTCCAGGGACTCCAAATCACACCTACCTGCTGCCTTCACTGAAATACCTTCTCAGAGCTCCTGTCTTTTACTACCACTGCTAGTGGGAACCCTCCCAACCTTTCTTCTTTGCCGTGTGATTTAGCTAGCTTTTTTAGAAAGGCAGGTTTGCAAACAGTTGTACTTCTGAGGGCATGCTTGCACTCCTGGTTAGACCTAGACCTAGTCCTAAGGCCTGCAGACAATACTATCCATATTGCAAGACCGGATCTACTGTGGGACTGGCCCCACAGTACCTCTGTCACTAGCCCCCTTGGCCATGCCCTGGGCAATGACCAGCACTGTGCCAGGAAGCCCTCTGCAGTCATGGAAAACCACCTTAGCTCCCTTTTGGAGATACACCGAGTAGGATGTATGTTCACATTAAGAAAGATGTAATTGCCTCAGCACTGGTGTTTAGGGCTACTGGGCTGTTTGAGATACTCCAGCCAGTCCCACCTGACCCCAAGCAGCTGGAGAGTACAGCTTCCCATAAAGCCTCTCCCCATCAACCACCAGCAGATGCCTTAGTGTGTCAGGACCTCTCAAATGGCACCAGACACCTACAGCTGGGAAACTGCACTGAGCAGGTTGGTGCCTTCCCTAGGAAACTCCCAAGGGGTTGGGTAGATCACACGTCTAAATGCTTAAATAGCAACCCATGGGTTAAGGCTAGGCTACTCCTTTTCTAAAATGGTTTGGAAGAGATTTTGTTGTCTGACTTAATTTGTAAATACAGACAGTAGTCAGTGCATCAGCTTACGTGTATTTTGTTCTCCGTCTGTGTGTCCGTCAGTGAGTGTGTGCATAGCAGTCCCAGCCCACGGATGACACTCAACGAGCACCAAAAGCAGGTGAAGAAACTGCAGATGGCTTGGCTTTAGATCTAGATCCCAGTTCCTCCAAAATCAGGAGGTGTTGGGATCTGAGTTTTTGCAGCAGACAGAGCCCTGCAAACCTCCGCTTCACCCGCTGCCCTCCGCCGCTCCCACCATGGAGCGGCAGAGGAAAGCAGGCAAAGCTGACTTTGCCAACTGGGCACAACCATGCACGAGGGGAAAATTCCTCCCTGGTCTCTGCAGGGGAGTTCATGTGTATGCTGGTGCAAGAGGTCTGCTTACCTCAATCTTTGCTTGCCCAGCTCCAAGTGTAATTAATTGACATAAAATTATCCAGCCATTTTTCAAATCCTGACACATTATTTGAATCAGTGACCTCCTGTAGCACCAAATTCCACAGGTTGACTACATACTGTGTGAAGTAATATTTCTACCCATTTACTAGCCATTAATTTCTGGCCTTTGGGAAATCTGAAATATGTATGATCATGTGAAGGATCTTGAGCCATTCATAGTTGTATGTTGTGCGAAACACATTTGCTCGTTTAACTAACTCCCAAGCTCATTTGGCCCTGACGAGCACCAGGCAAGACAAATCAGCACAAAAAGCGAGAGGAATAGCAAGAAGCAAGCTGCCAGCTGTTAGATGAGCAAATGGGGAGCTACAGAGATTCCCAGAGCCAAATTCTTATCTTATTTATGCTAGCATAAATCTAAAGTAACTGCACTGAATTATTCTGGATTTGCCCTTCTGTAAAAGAGATCAGAATCTGACACTCGCCTTGGAAACTTCTTTCCTCCGATTTCCATTCTTCCTAGAAACAGAATGAGACAGAATTGTGCCACAGCTTTTTCAAATATTTCTTTACAGAAAAGGATCAAATAACCAACGGTTCTGAGGAAAAAAAAAAAAACAACAAAAACACCAAACTTGCAAAACTTTCAATAATCAAAAGAAATCTCACAGTTTTACAAATCCAGAGGCTTCAATGCCAAGAGAACTAGCCATAATTAATTTTTTAAATATTCTTTGCCTCTTCGGCCCCTACAACTATTTGCTTTAAAGTCCAGTTGCGGGTCTCAGTTCACCCTAGCTGTGGAGCTGGATTTGATGAGTGGGAAACACAAAGAGAGAGCAGGAACGGAAATGTTGCAGATGAAAGGGAAAGAGTTGCAAGCAGGTTTGAATGTGTACTGTAATTCAAGAGCCCCCTTTGCTTTTTTCCCTCTTCTCATTGTCCCTTGCAATCGTATCACAAGGCTGCTGCGAGAGAGAATCAAAACACAAATGTTGCAAAAGAAATATGGAATGAGCTGTAGTGCTGGCTTATGTAATAACATGTTGTTACAAACCAGACTGTCCTGAAAAGAATATTACTGCTTCCCTCATTTCTAGTAAAGCCCCCAGCTTCATTTTTCTGACACATACTGTTTTATTGCCAGGGTGTTTTATGCAATATGTGCCTGACTTGCAAAAGTAGTTCTGAAAAGTTTCTTAAAACGATTACCTTGCAAAACATTCTGGGACATTCAATTGAAATGGCATCACCCTGTTTTAAAACATTGCAGTGTTAAATAAACTTGACCTGTAGCACCAAAGTACTCATTTTTCTCCAGCTACGTCATACCCTTGAAATGCATATGTACGTATATAACACCCTGACTTCTCCAGCTGAAAGACAAATGCAAGTCCCCATTTACAAATAGTGATGTTCCCACCTTCCCTCTTGTCACAGAGACTAATGGAGGAAGAGGCTCTAAGAAAGAAGTGGCTTGATCTTAATTACAAATGGAAAATGAGGTTGAAGGAGACAGGTATTCCAAGCATACGCTCCCACATCTGCAGCTACAGAGCCCTCCCTGCCTGCAGCCCCCGGCTGGCACTCGGCTCTGCCCGCTGGTGACCAGGGACAGGGAGGGCAGGAGTTGGGTAGGGTGTCACACCGGGGAGGTGTGGTCAGAGCATCCCTGGGGCCGTGGAGGTCTCAAGCTGCCTGCCAGGAGCCAAGCTACAGCCCTCACAAAGCTTGGCAGGGCACAGTCCCTCACCTCTGCCCCCTCTGCAGACCCTGCTGGCCGGCCCTCCTTCAGTGCGCTTTTTTGGGTGTCAGAACTAAAAGAAGAGGAAGGCGCAGCTCAGCGCAGTTACCCAAATCACATAACTGTGCTGTGACGACCAATAAAACTATTAGCTTCTGGCATCAAGCCAAGAATCCATTAATGACAGACTGGTATCTCTCCAGGAATGTAAAATGTTTTACTAAATAAACATTAAAAGCAGGAAGCATTCAACTTCTGTCACTAAGTAAAACTCCATTGTGATTCTGTCCCAGGGAGGAATAGCCAGGAGGTGAGCAAGAAAACTTTATTTCACTGATAAAAAAACTACTTAGTACCAGGAGGAGCTGGTGAGATGTGTTTTATAGTGCCTTACAAAGTGTGATGAATGAAGCTCGATGCTTTCATGGGATCAACACGCTGATTATATAGAAGGGAAAGGCAGGCAGCAGTCTGTGCAGGCAGAAGGCTCCATCATCCAGGATGATGCCCAGAAATCAGCTCACCAAATCTTGCAATTTTTTCTGGCTATACAAGCAGAACTGAGCATGAATGAAAGTAGAAAGTTTGCTAAAAGTCCATTAGGCTGTTTTTTCTTTTTTGTGTGTGGGTTTGTTTTTTTTTCATTGGAGGATCACATGTGCTTGTAATGTTACACATGGGAAACAGAATGAAAAAAATATACAACTTAACATTCCCTTCCCTCAGCACATGAAATCAAATACCGGATGGCCTGTATCAAGGTCCTCCCAGTGCTAAAGTGCGAGATCTCCATTTGAGGACAGAAATGACTGTTCTTTAAGCCAGCTGTCCACTCTGGACCCCAAAGAAGGTCCATGCCAAAGGCAGAGCACTGTGGCATCACTGTGCTCTTATTTGAAGTTTTCCAGTGAAAGAGACTGGAAATTGGAAATATGGAGTTTTCAACAGTTCACAAGGAGGCAACTTACCGCCACATAGCTGAGGCACAAAAGGAATCCATCTCCTGGAATTCATAAGGAAAAGAGAAAGCATGGTTTGATGGCTACTTCCTACAGGTTATGCAATTGGAAGGATTATGGTGTATGGCAGGTGGAACGCAGGGTAGATATTAATAGGGCCAAGAGGAGACTTAAACGGTGGGCAGCTAAAGAGAAAAATACACAGCAAGAAATTTTAAAGACTATCAGTGGCAACACACTTGCAAGAAAACCTGTGGCTCTTCTAAACTCATGTGGAGCCAAAGTCATCGCAGGGAAGTCAAAAAATATGTATACGTTGTCAGCTACAGCACTGCGTAGAGGTAAGAGAGCTCCAAGTGTGTTGTGATGGCCAGTGCAAGCTAATAGCACCCTTCTTGGAAAAAAAGTAGGATTTCCCACACCAGTTGAAGTCTGTGGTGGCAATACCAGGTGTAGTCTCAGTGCTGGCCAGGGGACACCCAGCTTCAGGAGTCCCACCAAGTGCTTCATACCCTGTGCAGCCCTGTCTGCATAGAGCCTGCAGAGCAGAGTTTCTCTTGCCCTGCAGCCTGGGACACAAGCTGTCTGTCTGACAGCAGGTGCCCCAGATGTATGCAGCCTCTTCCATCCAGGTCTGCCGCAGAGAAAGGACGTCTTTGGTAAGCTCAGAGCCCCAAACTCTTAAATTCTCAGTCGAGATCTGAAACTACTCGTGCAGCCTTGACAAAGTCTTCTAAATCATCTTTTTACGCCAAGTGATAGTGTCTTGGTCTTCCCATGCAAACCTGAAATTAGAGACTGCATAGAAAATGATCTGAGGTTGAAGCAGGTGGATATGGTCTCACCAGCAGGCTGTGTATGAAAGCCACCTCCAGCACACTTCCACCCAGCCTCCAAAGCCAGCCCAAGAGCCTGTCTGAGGAAGGTACTCAAGACACAAGAAGGCAGAAGGAGCTACTCTGCTAAGGGGGAATGCAGACTGCCATCCCCAAAGGCAGCTTGCTGCTGCCAGGAGCAAGGGGAGGAGCTGCTGCTGAGCACAGGTTGAGAGGCAGTGGCTTGGGTGGCTATTTGCAAGGGGACAGGGAGGAAAAGACCCAGAGGGGGAGCAGCGCATAGTCTAGATCAAGTCCTGTGGCTATTGAGATGGGACCATCCAGAGCTAGAGAGCGCTACAAGGTGCAGATCACTTTGGTGCTCTTTAGGCTAGGGGCAGAGGTTAGCTGAATGCTGACATTCAGTGCTTGAAATTTTGCTCCCCCATTTGCTATCTGCTGGCTTTTACACAGGATGCTCATCTGCACAGACGTGTACCCGTTGGCTTGACTACAGCTACATCTATGAGGGAAGAACACAGTTTAGAGCCAGATCCTCAGCTGCAGTAAATCAAGCAGCTGTGGACTCAGGCCAGCAGAGACCATGCATGAGATCTCCCAGTTTCTCCTCTCAAACTGTTACATTAAACTAAACATAAGATTCAGTAGCTCCCTATCTTTACCTTGTTTTTGCATCTGACATTTTGTCCAACTTCGCATGCCAGGGTAAATACAAGAAAGACGATCACACCGAAATCGCATCCAAATTGTGAATGACTCACCCGCTCAGACAACTACCTCTGTAAGGAAATACAGGGATAGTTTTCACCTCTCACTGTTTTAAGAAAGCAGAAGCATAATCCATGTGGTCTTGCACAGACATCATCCCTGGAGGAAGATCTTTATAACTCTACGCCCCAGCACGTGGGATCTAAGAGCCAGCCCTGCAGGTACAAGGGACTTTGGGCAGCCCTGCCCAGCGACCCTCTTTCTTGAAGCTCAGCAGTGAAGAGGTGTGCTACCCCAGCTGCCTGCATGGGACTACCTGATGCTGGGACGGATAAGCCAAGACCCAGCAGTCCCCCTCTCTCTGGGGCCTCTGCAGGACACCACTGTTCCCTGTGTCACTTCCAGCCACCTGAAGGCTGCTGCCACTTGTTTGGTAGTTTTTGCAGGGCTCGGTGGGCTCTGTGAGGTTGGGAGGAGGTGCATTGCTGCTGCCCTTTCCATGAGCGCACCGGCGTGGAAGGGGTTGTTATACAGCTTGTTCCAGCAACACGGAAGGATCCCCTGGCACCAGGGGCACCCTCCCCTGGTCAGGCAAACCAAATAGCAAGGTGCTTTGCATAAGTAGACAGGGGCGTCGAGTAGCCTTTGCAGCATTGGAGGTCTCATACCTGGGAACTGGAGAGGAGCTGTGAGTGCTCTGGCACACCGCGACCTGGGAACGAACACAGCCACCCCGCGAGGGCAGCCTGCCACCTGCTGTGCCCAGGAGGGCACCCCACACCCCAGCCCATTCCTCTGGGACTGGTTAAACTGGCTTTTATGCTCTTTTGAGAGCTCCTCAGGTGTGTTACATGAAAAACACCACCTCTATATGAGGCTCACAGCCAGGATCAGACCCCTTGGCTCAGAGTCCTTCTGGACCCCTCCTTCAGTGAGGAAAAGCTTGCAGATGAAAAAGATCCTGCTTTTTTCCCCCAACAGCTTACAAATGGTACAGAAGCATGTATTGGCCTGGACTTCCTAACTCCATGGAAATAACTCCTGCGTACAGCCCATCTAATAAACAGATGAGCAATGGCTGTGGCATCCGAAGGTAACCAGCGGCTTGCTGCTCTGCAGCACTCAGGGGAGGCTCTTTGGTTTTCACATCTGGGCCAAACTTACATTTGTGTGACCTTTCAAAATCAGGGAAACTTTCTGTGAAATACACAGGCAGCCAAATATTTAGGTCTTCAGAGTTACTGTGGGCCATTATTTACTTCTCACAAACACACAGCACAAGTCTGGCTTGCATGTCAACTCTTCACATTAATGTACTTTGTCCATCATTAAAAAGCAATACTGCCTTCCTCCAAAAGCATAGTCAGAGCCCATTTTTGGTAGGAATAGATATCCAGCTGCATCATCCTAGGCTATTGACCAAGGCTTTCCTATAGCATCTACTTGCCCTAATTCCAGATAGTCCTTTCCCTATAAAAGCAGCTCTTCTCCCTGTCACCACACCACTGAGCACTATTCCACCACAATATGGGTTGCAGAAATCAAAGCTTGTGTTTCTTAATTGGGTCAATAACAGCACATTTTCTCCACCCACCACACTTACTTCCCCACCTGGGGCAGGTGACCTGCCCCCCCCTCCCCCCCCCCCGCCCTGCAGTGGGCCATAGGAAGACTTGTCACCGATTGAGCCTCACACAGACCTTCAGACAGGACTTGTCCTCTGGGCTTCGCCACAGCCCCATGTTTCACCTCCTGGGAACCCTTCTCCAGGTGAAAGGTTTCATGCTTGGTGCTAAAAGGTTAAAATTGTTTAAGATCTCTTAACTTCATTAACTCCAAGGAACAATTCCAACACCAGTTGTTGCTGGCTGATTTTGTGGATGCCCAATTTTAAGGGAGCATGACACACAAAGTGCCCTGAGCATCAGAGCTGCTAAGAATCCAGTATTTTTTAAAGTGTATTTCAAGCTGGGGACACAGAAGCAGAAGACCCTAGAATCACTTTTGTGCCTGGCCTCAGTTACTCAGGGTTGTGCATAGCTGCAAGCACTCAGAGTTAACCCTTAGTTGTGTAGTAGCCTTTGGACAGCTTCCAGCAGCCATTTTATTCCCAGGGTTACTTCACCGCCAGGTGAGGACAGATGCTTACACCACACTTTCCAACCAAGACTGCTCTTCCTCATCAGTTGCTTTCCTCACTTCCAAGCAGATGCTGTTTGCAGAGCTCAGACCTGCTTTGTTCTTCTGGCACATGAGCCATCATCTTCACACGGAGCACGTGCCGCCTCAAAAGAGTGATGCACTTGCCTCCTTCCAGCTTCTTCTCACCCCAAATGGGCAGCAGAGATCTCTGTAGGGCCAGGGGACTGGGAAGGGCTGGGAAACGGACACAACAATGAGCTCTCTGAACTCCTACTGCCGGAGCAAGAGCTTCTTGCAGTAACTAGACATACTGGAGAACCATCACTGCCTCCACCAGCTACCCCAGGGCCCCCATGGAGAGCCCATAGGCACTGCCCAGGAGCGCACCTGAGCCAAACCCAAAGCAGAGTGTTCATTACACTTAATGACAAAAGCTGTGCCTTTTCTACTCACTCGGTGTTTCTGACCAGCACCATCCCTCACACACCACTGAGCACCATCACCGCTTTTGTGTTCTGATTTGATCACAAATATCCAGAACTGGGGCTGTGCTGCTGAGCCACTGCTGCTCACTTAAGTGACATGATAACCTCTCTCCTCCCAGCACAAATAACAGCAAATCCAAAGCATGAGAACTCTGCAATTTCCTTTCTACCTGTTCTCTTTTACGTTTTCTTTGAATTTTAATTTAATTTAAAAATTTAATCTATTAATTAAATTAATTTACATTAATAAAATTAACATTTTAAAATCTACTGGGTTTGCTGCCTGTGGAACCCAAGCTTTTTCATAGTTGTGCACAAAGGGGACAGGAATGTAACCACATTTAATCTGTTGCAAATTGCAACCTGTAATGACAGAAAACATGTTGCAATTTCCACACTCTCCATGCAGGACAAAGCCTGTCTTTGTTTTGCTGTTTTCAGTCCTTATTGCAGCGTGAAAAACCTTTTAGAAATATTCAGTATAATTATAGCATTTGCCACATGAAGATACATCACAGGCTATCTGCAAGAGGGAAATACCAAGCTGCTCCAGAGGTTTCTGCCACTGGAGCCACCTATGCCTTCCCTCAGGTCACGTACATATTTCTCTGTTTCCCACAGCCTTCTAGAAGGAATCTCTTTGAATCTGTGAAAACAAGGGATGGGTTGCACCGTGCAAGTTGCGTCAGGTTGGGTCAAGCAGGAGCCATCAGCGTGCTCAGGAAAAGCCAGTGTGGCTGAGCGTGGTGCCTGGGTTTGTTGTTCAGGCATGCCAGGAAGGTGTGCTCGGTGCAGGAAGACAGTCCCTGCTCCCAGGGCCACCGCCGATTCCTGGGGAGCTCCACGGTGCACCAGGGACCAGCACATGCACCTGCACCCAGTTCCTGCAGTGCTGAGACTGCTGGGTCTCAGAGCATCCCAGCTGCCCCAGCAGCTCCTGATGCAGAGGGGAACAGTCGCTGATTTTGCAGGAAAAAATAAAAAACAAAACCACGCTGGGATGAGGAGGGTTACTGAGTGGCTGAGTTTTTAATGAAATGAAAATGCTCACTTTGTTTATGAAAAATAACTTCAAGTCTTTAGGGCTTTGTCTTTTCTTATTTTGCTTGGCATTCAATATTGAAAAAACAGAGAAGGCAGACACAAAAAGTGGTATTTTACCTCCATCCTCACAAAAGCTTCTTTAATATCGACAGTGAAATTTTTTCAGTTATGTTTTTCCCACATAAAAATCCCTTTTATTCTTCTTAGCAAGCTGTCTTTTCCAGTGCAAGGGAAGAGCTTTGCATCATAAAAATTCTAGCCATTTTTACGTAAAAATGAGAAAGCAAAAAAGGCATTTGGGAAAACACATGTTTTGCACAGCAGTGACAGCCTCCACCTTCACTATCAGCATTTTGCCAGGTTAGTTTTGGGTGGTGGGGTGAATTGAACTAGCAGGATTTCAAGGGTGCAGTGCTCCTGAAGAAAATGCAATTTTTGTAGCTATGAGAGTGCTGAGAGACTTGGGATCTGGGAGTAGGAAGGGGTGACTAACATGGAAAAAGCCACAACTGGGAAAAGGAGAGGCAGGAGGAACGAGTAGATGCCATCATCTCTGAGGGAGCTGAGGGACTGTGCCCTGAGAAACCACAACATCCAGACCAGTAAGTGGCTGTACAAGGTCTTGAAAGTAAAACACAAAAGGAACAGAGTCTGCAAAAGAAAAAGCAGAGGGAAGGGTGTGAGAGGGGAGCGTTGTTAGCCTGAAGAAAGGAGAGGGATGGTTATTTACTAGCTGTGCTTGGCTGGGACAGAGCAGAGCAGCGTCAGAGCCCGGATGGGTGCAAGGGAGCAGAGCGGGTGATCAGCAGGCAGGGAACGGCAGTGTTGAAAAGGATGGATCACTCCAGAGCAATGGTTTATACTTGCTTCATTATTTAAAAGTAGGCTGAGGCAGGTAATTATTCATGAGTCTGACCACGAGGTATTTAGCAGTTGAACCACAGAAGAAACTGCACGCACAGCCCACCTCTGCCTGGCAGGAGGCATAAGTTGATGATAAATACAGCTTAAGTCACTTACACCTCACCTGTCCATGGGCCTGTTTTCCTTGAGGAATAGGTCTGCTGCATACAGCTTGGCTCCCACCAGCTTAGGGATGCTGTGAAATGATGCCCCCACCTTGTGAGGCCATACAGGCACCAGGCAGAACTGCAGCCCCTCCGCCCTAAGACACCCATCGCTCCCATCCGGCTGCTCACTGCGGTGTCCCAGTGAGGCTGAGCAAGATGTGGGCTGAGGGTGGGACCTGCACCCTGGGGGATCCCCAGACCCCACGAGTCAGGGGCTGGTGCCTGGAAAAAGTGCTGTGCCCTGAGACAGCTTGGGCTTTGTTTCCACTGAGGGTGGGAAAGCAGAAGGCATAGTCATGCCAGCCCATGGTCACAGAAGTGCAAAGTGGTCCAGCCTGTCAGCATGTGTTGGCTTCTCAACATGTGCTTGGGGGTGCAGAGCTCAGTGATAGCTTTTTTTTCAGTTGTACTTTGCCTGTTGTGACAACAGGAGGATTAATTTTGAACAGCACTATGAAACCAGTGAGATAGATCTAAGTATCAGCTGATACTCGACACCAGGAATTACCTGTCTTTTTTGTCTTCTCACTGTTCTGGTAGAAGCCTACCAGAATGCAGGACACATGTTTTCCAACTCAATAGCATGTATCCAGCTGGAGAAATGTGTTTCCCTGAATTATGGCCATATGCCATATAACCCACTTCAACATATCATATCATGTTCCATCTGCACAGAATTTGACAGTGCATAAAACAATCTGCTTTGAATTTGAATACATATACTTCCTCGCACAAAACAAAACCCTCTCCCTAGGCTAAGAGTCTAAATACCCTGGAGTTTCTCGTGAAGCATGCGCCACAAGCAGTAAAGACCAGAGACAAAGCTGCAGGGAGGAGGCATTAGCGCTGGGCTGTGCCATCTGAAACAAATTCCACCTTTGCACTGAGCAGCTTGTTCTGGTGGGTGCTGAGAGTGGACAGAGCAGAACCCAGAGAATGTTTTTATCACATTATCATTCTGCAGTTGCTAGTATATGAAGCACTAGGACTACCAAGCTGTACAAAGCATGATATGTATGAGTACATCGTTCGGGCTTTCTCTAAGCTGCTCTAGCCCTTCCACATCTGTAACACTGAAATACTTAAAAGGCAGCTTAGCAATTTCTAATAGTATGGTGGCACTCAGATGTATAGAAAAATTCAGAAAGTTTTCATGAATGAGAAGACAGCTTCTCCTCACACAGGCTAACCACAATAACAAGTCACTTGGGCAACACAGAGTGGTTTTTTGTTGTTTTTCAAGAAAATGTGAATGCTTTCAATTTGTTTGCCACACTTCTAATGGCCCCAGGGTGATCCCGTGTGCCTCACCCCCTCAGGCATTCATCCTCTCCTAAGGGGGCCCATTCCTCTTTAGGAAGAACTGTGAAGTCAGAAATACTCGAGAAGTCATTAAATGATGAACACTTCTTCATTTCCTCTTCCTCTCTCAAAGCCTTTCAGCCAGACTTGCTGTAGCTGTTTTACGTTTGATGGCTCTGCTGCCTGTTTTGTCAGTGATTAATTTGTTTGCATTGCCTCCCAGTAGTCCAGCCTTTGGCAGAGGTACATCCCAGGTTAAATAGGTTTTTAGACTCTAGTCTAAAAGAACAAAAAGTAAGAGCAGCTGCATGATAGAGAAGGGTCAGTATAACTTCAGCACTGTTAATGAAAAGAGTTTGATTGTAGGGTATTGACAAAAAGGGACAGGAGTATGTTTTACAGAATTCCAGTTCTGGATGACTGTAGTAATTTATTTCACTCTAAAATAACAGAACAAAGTAACTAACATTTGGGAGCCTGTGGCATACTGGATACTGATCTTCGCTAGTCAAAGACATATGTGAAGGGGTTGATTAGCAAGTACACTGCATTCAGTTCACAGCTGTGCCGAGGGTCTGCAGAAACATCTAAGAACCACTTCTCCTTGGGTCTGCAGGGTTTCTGGTTCAAGATGGACCTGAGCTTTCCATTGCTTTTATCTGGCTGGTCACAGTAAGGTCCAAAACTCCTCTCCAGAGATGTTCATCCGAACCAGTATGAATAGTAAATGACAAACAAAACAGCAATGCCAGATTAAAACTTTTGAGGACACAAACCCCAGTCTCTGAAAAGTATTTGCGAGCCAGCTGCAGTACACAGCAGCACTGGCTGAAGAATATCTGCTGGGAAGTAGAGATAGCTGGGTTTAGGCAGATTGAGGTCTGGGACTTTTTTAGCCAGTATCGGCATCAACAGCAGATCGTGCCTGGTGAATTCGCAGAAGCCCTTCAAAACAGCACATTGTTGTCATGCCATGAGCCATTGTCTGGTTTATGATGGCAACAAGAGACTCTCATCCAGTGCAGGACTCCACCGGAGTGGGAGCAAACAAAGGGTCTCTCTCATACGGCAGCATTCAGCTGGCTGTATTAAACAGAATGCCTTATATAAAGTTATGGGAGACATTTATTCCATTCTGCTCAGTACTAATGACATCCCAGCAGGAGCACTGTTCAGTTTAGGTGCCACAATAGGCATCGCAATAAATCCCCCTTTTCCCATTTTAAGAGCAAAATTCAGGCCTGTATTTCTCAAGGGAGTTAATTGCAAATGAATGCGTAACAGTTTTTAGGAGTACCATGGCATCCAATTCTCCTCGGTCTCAGGCCGTTTATGATGAAAAGACCTCAGGCACTGTGGGACTGCAGAGAGTGGTCATGCACTGAGCCCCTGCGAGCTCCACTCCTTCCTCTCCTGATGGCAAGGGACCAAGCAAGGTCCATCCTGCTTAGGCATCTCTGAAAATATTTCTTGGAGCATAGAGAGGAAAAAGGCAAAGGACTGCTGGTCTGTGGACCATGAGCTGCCCAGTCATATCAAGGTATATTTAGGTCCCAGGCCCCGTCAGTCAGTCTGTAGTCAGCAGACCACCAATGGTCCAGAAGACATCAGAAAATGATGTGCAAGAGCATGATCCCTAACACTGGAAACAGAATTTTATGTGAGCCCTCATTGATCCAAAGCACTATGCAGTATTTCTGACATCTAATATCCCAGTTATTATATTCTGGAATATCCTGGGCAACAGCATCGTTTATTACTCCATATTCAGAATTCATTCCACTATAAAGCCCAGATTCTTTCTTGCAGAATCATTATCTAGTCAGATTTGTATATTATTCTTGAGGTTATCTATCCTTAAGTGTAATGTTTTGCGCTTATTGCTATTACATTTCAGTGCACTAATGTCAGACTGCCTCTTTTATGTAGCAAGACTATTTGGAAACCCATTTTCTTAAGTGCTTGAGTTACATTTCACTCTTATCAAAGAAGAACATTAGACTAGTTGGATATGATTTGTTCTGGATAAATTCACATTGGATGTTTTAATCACATTATCATTCTGCAGTTGCTAGTATATGAAGAGCTTGGATTTTCTGCAGTATTTCTCAGAGTACTTGAGATATCTGAGACAGGTTGGCTGATGTGTAATTCTTGGTGCCTTACTTCTGTGTGTTCTTCAATGCATTTGTTATTATTTCAGAAACGACTTCCCACTCTGAGTACATGTACTTTATTCAAATGTTCCTTCACTTCTTTTCTGTGGCCTGGATTTTGATTCCTTTGCTAGCTCTGAGTGTGTTCGGCCTCTTGTATCAGGTGTCCCCTACTCGCATAGAAGGTGTTTCACACTTCAGCCTGCTCTGTTGTTTGGCCTTTGGTCACCATCCCCATGGAGTGATAAACCTTTTCCTTCTTTTCTTCTTGTTTCTTTTTCTGGTCCCTTTTGCGTTCTTTATACTCCAGCCCTTCTCTTTTACTTCTCCTAGCACAGTGTCTTAGATCACCTTTTGTATGATGGGTTTTTGCTGTCAGATAATCAAGAAGCTCACGATTCAGACTCCTTGATTTCTTCCAATGCTGTCCTCCTTGCCAGTGGTATAGCTTCCTACCAGACCTTTAAATAAGGAGTTCTTCCAAAATGCCTGTTTCCTTAAGCTCCTTTCTCCTTTTGGCTCCTCCCTGCAGAACCTTCCCTATCAATTCCCCAACCTGAGGAAATCTGCCTCACAGGAGTCATTTTGTCTTGCTCTCCTCCAATCAAGCCTTCTTTTCCACAGACACATGAGCTCCAATTGCCTTCTAGCAAGTTTCTCTTCATTAGTCGTATCTATCATAGCTTATCTGGCCACATCTCCTGTAACTGCCTCCACTCTTTGAAAGAAAAAGTTGTCCCAACACATTCCAAAAACTTGAGGAAGTCGGTGCTGTGCTGTTGGGTTTTGGGTTGTGGGTTGTTTGCTGGGGGTTTTTTTGGTCCTTACAGCAGATAAGTGGTTAAATAAAAAATCCTTAATTATTACTACCTCATATCCTCAGAACACTCCCAGTAGTTGCTAAAAAAAAAGGTGACATCGACCTCCTCCTCTTTAAGTAATCTTTAGTAGAGCTTTACAGTTCGTTTCTATTTTATCTCCAACAGCTCTGTCTCTCCCCTCTTTCTGGCCTTCTACACATTCCTAATATACCAGATAATACTCTTCCCTTTTTTCCTGCCTGTCCTTCCTACACAAATAATACTCTCTCTGCTAATATTGAAGTGCTGCAATTTATTCCACTGAGCCTATGTGATGCTGATTAAACTGTAGCCTTTGTTGTGTCCCAAGACTTCCAGTTCTTCCTGTTTATTCTCCATACTCTTAGCATTAGTGTAAAGACATCTCAGATGTTTGGCAGTTTGCCCTTACGTTATCCCTTTTGTTCTTCTATGGCCCTTCTGCAATTTCCCACTTCCACTGCAGAAATGAGTTGTCAACCAGACCTCCAGTTTTCTTATTCACCTGAGGTCTTTCCTGCCCACCCAGTTGGAAACTGGTGTCCTAGGAGTCTTCTCACTCATTCTTCTCCAGTAATAAAATTCTCACATTCTGAAAACCAACGTTTTTTCACTGATTAAACAATGCTCTATAGGATGGAGATTCTCCTAAGGGTCTTCCTAAAATATAGCGCAGAAAGTTGTTAGTAGAAAAGTGGTCTTATGGGATAAGAGTCCCCAGTCTGATTTCAGACTTCTCGGTTCCAGAGAGAGGGTTGACAGCCCTCACAGTTTAAACAAACACCAGTTTTGTCAAAATGCTAGCGCATGGGGAAATACAAGGTCCCATACTCTGCATCAGGCTGACATACAAAATTATCTCTGGTTAAAACCTTGGGAGAACCCTTTCTAATTCCCAGCAGTACCATACACTAAATTTTAACGTATATTAACCAAGACAGTGGTACTTTTCAAGGCTGCAGTCATCGAGGAATAGGAAGATGACGAGCGAAGCACAGATAATATGTTGATTCTCCTCCCTCACAATTATGAACAGCTGGAACATCCTCAGTTTACAACGGGTCTGACACTGCAAAGAAACAAGAACAAATATTTGGAAATCTAATCATATAATAGAGCTGAACGCTGACAAGAGGACGCTGCTCTAAGGGAGTATAGTCCTTTATAGCCCATGGCTGCTATGTGAGAGAACAAATTACATGCTATTGAAATCTGGTGTCCTGCTGCCCAACCTCTGAATGATTGACAAGGGTGAAGTTCAGTCACTCAACTTCCTCAAAGCTTCAGATGTGCTTCTGAAGCAAAGATTAAGAGGTTATGAAGAAAGAGGTTTCATATAATGTGATCAACTCTGTCCCTCAGCTAACATTTGAGGTTAAACACTGAGGTGTTAAAAATAAACATGCTTATTTTATACATTTCTGTAAACAGACCAAACTCTCATCTACATGGAGATAATGAAGAGGAAGACTGGATCTACTCTTCATGGGGGATTTCCAGCATTTTCCCCTGAACCCCATTTTCAAAAATACACCCGTCCCATAAATCAATGTAAGAGGGAGTCTGTGGTCCAAAAAGAAGCAGTACTGACAAAGCAAGGGGTTAAGCCCCGTGCTAATTTTTTCATTTACATTCTCAGAACTTAATTGTTCCGACACATATCTATGCTTCAAAGATGAGCCAGTGGTGTTCTTGTGTTTGAGCAACACAGCCAGTGCGATGGATGACTCGTGTAACATCTGCTGATACATATCACACCATCAGCCAGAGCTACTCCAGCTGTCTTCTGTCCGCTGGTGTCTATTCCCACTAATTCATAGATTCTGCTCCCTCTTCTGGCCAGCAACATAATAAAAGAAATCATCTCCCCTTTTTAAATATGATTTTGAGCATGGGGAGTTGAGAAATGGAAAAGAAAATTTGTATTACTTTGGCAGGACAAAGAGATCCAAGCTGTGCATCCACTGAATTTCCATATTTGGATTTCTCTGTAACAAAGGCTTGCAGTATTTGTGGTAAAAGCTGAGAAAATAATTACTACTGGGTTTTGTTCAGGTTAGTTCTTGGGAGGGGGGTGGGAGAGAGAAAGGGAGGTCCAAGGAAGGAAAGACCATCGCTCAGCTTTGATGTATCTTTTCACTTCTTCTTGGCACCACACTGCTCCTTCTCCATTTTGTGCAAAATAATATTGCAGACCTAAAAAAGGAAATGAGCAGAGATTCCATCTTTACGAATAGCAGACTTGCCAAAATGGGCTCAGATAATGTTATATTAGCTATAGCATCCAGAGCACATGCTCAGAAAGGCCAGTGTTTCCTCTCTTTTACTAAGTAAAATCCAAAAGGTTTGCCTCCAAAGCAAATACTGCAAATTCTGACTATTTTGCCTTCATTTGGGTCCTCTCACTTCCCTTGGAGGTTAACAAGCAGAGACCAGACACTTGGGACAAAGGGCTTTCAAACCTTTTTTGGCCATCAAAGATGTCACCAAAAATCCAGCTAATGTAGGACGAGGTACCCACTGTTCTACACTGTACATCCGAGACAGAAAAATCTTCACTGTTTCCTCTTTGAGAACAGATTTCTTAGGCCTCTCACAGTTGAACTTTGTCTGGTGAAGCTCCCCAAAGCCAAGCCCGAGGTGGAGCAGAAGGGACAGCTCAGGGCAGTACAGCTTGCTACCACACGTGCGATGCACGGGCTTGCAACAGAAGCCATACTGGTTTTTACACAGAAAGGAAATTGCATTGAAAATTTCAGTGTACGGTTTTAGCCAAGGCATTGTGTGTACACATGATAATTCATTCGCTCGCTAGACAGCAGAATAAAGAGATGATTCATTCAGCCTTCGCTGTCTGTGAATTTTGTGACATTTCAGATTTGTACGTGTTCATTTCCAGTTGACGGCATCTTGCGCTACCTCAATTACCTTTCCTCAGAGAGCCTACTGCAGCCTGTTGGGCATCATTTGCCAGTGCTTCCCTTCCCAAAGACAGCGAGAGCTTGATACACAGCAGAAGACTGAACCGGTGTGGTCGGAGCAGCAATGGAAGTTCACACCGTTCAGAGCTGCAAACAGTGAACCCGGCTTTAAAACTAAAGCTCTTTTTAAAGCTGCGATTTCCAAATCTACTATTAGTCATTAACTTGAAACACTATTAAGTACTAAAAAGAAATATTCCTCTGGCAGCTGTACCAACTCTAAGGCTTGACTCCTCAACAGGTCTCTCAGCTGTTGCTATTCAAACACTTGAGCCCGATTCTGCACTCCTTTGTTCAAGCACCAGTCCGAGGGGGTGAAAGTTGGCCAGAGAAAAACATGTGTGATCAGATCTTGTGATATGGTGAAAAAATTCCACTTCCCATCAAAAGAACCTTGTTTTCAAACACATTCCACCAGGTGAGCAGCTATTTCAGCCCTTCTGCATATAAGATGAGCCTTGCTTCTTTTTTTCCGAGAGCGGAGCTCACAGCCCCCACGCTGCCTGCCACCACCTTATCTGCACGCCTCGCTGCGAGAGAGGAGGGGGATCCTTCTCTTACTGAAAGAGCTACTCATTGAATAGGTCTTCATTATCTAAGAGACAGCCAGGAAATATTTAATAAATATATTACCCATTGTATCAAAATAAATATCATTTATAAAACATTCATTGCCTTTAGCTCATCACCATCATACAGTGTATATAAATGTGCCCAGTACAGATGAGATTTACAAAGGTTTGCCTGAATTTTTCCCCTTAACGCATTCTCCCACTTACAGTAATCATCGCATAAAACGCATGAAAACATAACGCAGCTTTATGCCACCGGCATACACCACAGATGAAACTAAAGATCTTGTAAGGGTACAAAAAGTCTTCAGCTAGGAGGAATGGCTTTAGGTGCACCTTAAAGTGGCACTCGCTCCAACTCAGCTCTGCAGCATTTTAGAACTGGAGCCAATGTTTACTTGAGAACTCAGAATTACTTAACTAAATAATAGAACATATAAAAAGCAAGCTGGCTTTTTGGGAAAAAAAAACGTTTAATAATACAGTAATAGTTGTAGTATCGTCCAGTAAAGGTGTATTGTAAAAATGCTCTGAATATTAATTTACCTCAGATAACTTTAGAGTTGTAAATACTTGCATTATAGTGAGGTAGACAATAAAAAAAAAAAGTTCTTTTCTCCATTATTAGCACAGAATTTAAATCTTGTAATAATATCTTAAGGAAATGATAAGTAAGGATGAAATATCTAATTAATGCTTAATTCTGTACAACTCAAATATAAACTTTTAAAAATATTAGAAATTATAACATTTCGAGTGCATATAATGTTTTGTACATTAAAAAAAAGAAATGCATGTTGTTCATCTCCATTTTGCACTTTTCAGTCTGTTTAAATAAACAAATATTTACAACTTTTATATGAACAACAGTGCATCCAAAGCAAAATGTGCATTTTAAATTATTGCTCCTGGTCGAGTCTTTTTATTAGCATTTTATATTATTATTCTCTTCTCTTTTTTAAATTTTTTTTTCCGCCAGTTTGTAGCTCTGTGAAACCAGATAAGCCAACAATTCTAGAAATCAGCGGGGAAAAGCCTGAAACTATGAGCAACATAGTTACATTAAGAAAGGGCTAGGCGTGCTTCGAAGTGCACTTCCCTCAGGTGAAGCCACAGCTGAGACCAAAGGTGGGAAAGAAACAGGAATCTTACACAAAACGCCTTTTTCCAGCACATTTGCGTATAATACTGCTGCAGGTCGCGGGGGCCGCCGAGCTCGAGCTATCTAAAGGTCTGGCCACAGCATCCTCGCACCGTCCGTGCCATCCCAAGGAGTTTCCTTCCCCAACCCCCCAGGTTGCGCTTTGCCGTAACACTTCGCTCTTCACAGTTTTTCGCTGCTGTCTTAAAATGAAACCTAACTGGTAATTACAATTTTGAGCAATTATCTTTTTTTTTTTTTCCTCGCTCTCTTTTTTTTTTTTTTTCCTTTAGGGATGGGGGGCCGCAGGCTATTTCTGGCCGGTAAGCTTGCAGGAATGTGGAAGAGAGAGGGCAGGAACGCAGCGGCCCCCTTGAGAGCGACCTCCGAGCCGGAGCCGAGCCTGCTCCCTCCCTGCCCCGGCTCCGTTTGCACCCGGTGAATTGCCGTCACCTTTGGCGGGGGGCGGGGGCACCGACCGCCAGATCAACCGCGGGGCAGGGAAGGGGAGCGGGGTCGGGACCCGGCGGGCCCTCGCCGCCCGCCCCGCCCGCTCGCCCGTCCCCGGCCCCCGCCGCCCCGTCGAGCCCCGCCGGGCCCCTCCGCCCCAGCCGCGCTCCGGGCGGGCCCCGCCGCCGCCGGCGCATCCTCCGCCTGACGCAGCTCCGGCTGCCGCCGAGGGGCGTCGCGCCCGCTACCTGCAGCCGCAGGACTCCACCACCATGTCCTCGTACTGCTTGTACACCACGTTGTTGCCCGCGTCGATGTAGAGGATGCTGATGGGAGTCAATTTGGTGGGGACGCAGCAGCTGGGCGGCGTGGAGCCGGGGTCCATGGAGTTCATGAGGGTCTGGATGATGGCGTGGTTCGTGGGCTCCAGGTGGGAGCGCAGCGGGAAGTCGCAGACCCCCTCGCAGTGGTGGGCCTCGTACTCCAGCGGGGCGATAATCCAGTCGTCCCAGCCCAGCTCCTTGAAGTTGACGTGCAGCGGCTTCTTGCTGCAGCGCAGGCGGGACTTCTTGCCGTGCCGCTTGCCGTGCCGGCTGGCGAAGGCGGTGCGCCGCTGGCGCCGGGGCGGCGGGCGGCGGGCGGCGGGCGGCGGCGGGGCGCCCAGCTCGGCGCGCAGCTCCCCGAGGAGGCTCCGCCGCCGGGCGCGGGTGAAGACCACCAGCAGCGCCCGCTCCTGCGGCGGCCGCGTCCGGCGCCCGAAGCCCAGGCCCCGCAGGTCCTGCCAGCGCGGCGGCCCGCGGCCCGCCGAGGCGCGCAGCTCCAGGCACAGCCGCCTCCAGGGCCGCCGCTCCCGCAGGCCCTGCCGCACGTCGAAGACCTCCCAGCCGGCGGCCGGGGCCGCCCGCGGGTCCAGGGCGCGGGAGTCCAGCGGCCGCGGCGAGAGGCAGGGGAAGAGCTGCATGTGCAGCGGGGCGGCGGGCGGCGGGCGGCCGCGGGGGGCCCGGCGGAACAGCCGCAGCTCGGCCCCCACCAGCTCCTCCGTCTCCGAGAGGGTCGACACATCAAACACGTACTGCTGCCGCCTCAAGGGAGCGGGCGAGAGATCGTCTGCGAGATAAAAAATAATTACAGTCAGTTGCGCTCAGGGGGATCTGCCGAGAGGGTTCCGAGGCGGGGAAGGGCGGCCAGGGCTGCCGGCTGCCCGGGCAGGGCCCTCCGGGCCGCCCCCGCACCGGGACCGGGACCGGGCTGGGCCCGGGGCAGGGCGGGGAGAAGGGTAGGAGAGGGGAGGGGAGGGAAGGGAAAGGGAAAGGGAAAGGGAAAGGGAGAATAGAAGAAGAAGAAGAGCAAGAAGAAGAGGGAGAGGAAAGAGAGGAACTATGGGAGGACCCGCACCAGGCAGGACTCTGTTCTCTCGCACCAGACAGCCCCTGCTCCAGCACATCCCCTGCCCTACAGCCCTGCCGGCAGCGCGGGACTGGCAGTGCTTGTGTGCTCGTGTACATTGCGCATACATCTACACGTCTATATTCTCCTCCAAGAGAAAAACCTGGACTTCTTTTTTGACACATTGATGTACGAAGTGCAGCGCAGAAAGCAAACCAGATTCCCCTGAGCTGCTTTCCAATAAAATGTTTACAACCCAGCAAATACAAAAATTCCCAAAGCCCCTGGGTTTCCCCAGAAGCTAGTAAAGCTTGTGTAGATTTCAATAGTAAAAGTGTCACTGGAGCCTCTGTTCAGCAGCCCCTCGTCGCTTTTCCAAGCTCAGCCCGCTCCAGGGGTAGAAACAGAGACTAAAGAAATACACAGCTCCGTTATTTATTGATATCAAAGGTCATTGCGATTCCTAATCAGTGTATTTCACAACCTTGGCTCTACCTGACAGGTCTGGGGGAACCTCCTGGGGGGCAAGAGGGGCAGGGGATGATTTATGCAAACCGAGACCCTCAGGCGCGCCACGGCAATGTAAAAATCAATGCGGATTAACGTGCCGTTAATCGGTGCGGATTAGTGTACTCGAAGGTCGCCCCGCGTCGCCGCGCGTTCCTCCAGACGCCGACATGGAGGTGGAGCGTGGAGTGCAGCAGGGACAGAGGGAAATGCTGGGAAAAAGACCTGCCCCGCAGCCAGGCATAGGAGCCCACGGCGGCGCCTGTGGACGGCCAGCGCATCCCTCCTGCCCCGCCGGGAGCCGCCGTGGGAGGCCCCGCCGCCCACCCGCGGCTGCGGAGCTGAGTGCCCGCCGGGCACTGCGCTCCTGCCCTGCCCCCGGGGCGGGGGGGCCGGGGCACGGCCCTGGGCCCCCGCCTGGCCGCGGCGTGGCACGGCAGGTCGGCCGGGCAAGGGGAGCTCACAGGCCGGGGCCGCCCCCGCCCTGGCCGCGCTGCGCGCTGGGGGGGCGCGGTGCTAAAATGGTCAGACCCTTCAGGCATCCCGGGGAATTTGGACCTCGGGCTGCTGCATCCCGGACCCCGCCTCCCGCTTCAGGCTCGGCGGTTTCCCCGCGGGGAGGCTGCTCCTTCCCGCAGCGAGGAGCTCGCAGAAGGGAGCGAGGGGCAGCCCGCACGGCCGCGCATCCTTCTCGGGGCGGGGAGGGGGGAGAGAGGAAAGTCTGCAAAAAACACACACACAGCCCGACAAATGCCGTCACAGCCCCAGGTGACGACAACAGCTGCTCTATCGAGGTGCTGAAACAAAAAATGAAATCCAGCGGGAGCTGCCTACAGAGGCGCTGGACGGTGTCGGCAGCGCTTCAAGGACGGGGCAGGATGTGGCCCATGGATTGCTTGTGGATTTGGGGGTGGTTTTTCTCCCTTTCACGGGTTTGGGCGGGCAGGGCCGGGGGCTGAGGTGCACCTGGGTTGCGGGAGAAGGAATGTCCAGCAACTCAGGAGAGCTCTGGGGCCATTCAAGTGGGTCTCGGGCAGAACTGGGGGCTTCAGACAGGAGGGGACATGCATCCCTTGGGCAAAGAACAGGAGAATCCCCTTCCGCCTTCTCCTTCTCTTCCTCTCCTTTGGCTTTCCCTGGGCCCAGCATCTGCCAGATGCCCTGGCATCCTCCGACACGGCGCAGAGGGGTCTCCTGGCCCTGCCGAGCTGCCTCCCGCCTTCCACCGGCTCCAGCTACCATCGAGAAAACCAGCTCAGCGCCTTCCCCTGCCCCTACCCACCCCGGCTTTAGGGTGTGCGCAGGGCCGGGCCTGGGCACAGCTCAGCTTTGAAGCCATCTCTCTGCTTGGGGTGTTGTTGTTGGCGGTGTCAGGCTTGGTTTCAAAGGAAAATGATCGTCCCTGTTTGGTACTCCCTGTCGCGATGGAGTGGAGGGGTAGCGCTGCTTCCAGCCCGCTGTCCCTCCGCAGCACAGACTCCCACCTCCTCCCCGTCCGATTCCTGGCCGGTGCCCTGGCCTTGGGGGCCCCCGCGTCCCTGCCGTGGTGCAGGAGCAGGTAGCGCTGCCATGCCGCCCGGGCTTTCGGAGGAAGAGGGGGCAGCCGTTTCCCGGGAGGTGGGGGGACACAGAGGTGACAGCGCGCTGCTCGCCCCCGCCCCCGGGAGCCGCCCCCCCGCCCACCCCCGCAGGCGGGCGGCCGCGGCGCGGGCAATCGGCCCCTTCGGGGGTGACATCCAGGCGTGCGTGTTGAACGGGAGGGAAGAGGGGAGAGGCGGAATTCCCTACGGATCCCCGCTGCTGAAAGCGGTTTATAAAGGCTCCGCAGACCCTGCCATGCGGCGGGGGCGGGAGGGAAGCCAGCTCCGTTCCTGCGGGTGTGAGTGGCTTGCTCGGGGGGGCGCCTAAAACGCGCTCCCCAGCAGCATCCTTTGAAGCTCCTGCTTGGCGGAGGTCGAACGCGTTGCACGGCCGCTCTGGCTGGCTGGCGGGCATGGCAGGCTGGGGGACACGGCCGAGTGGCAGAGAAATGTGCCCCCCGGGCAAGCGGGTCTCCGAGCCGGGCTTAGGCAGCACCGACTCTGCGCTGGAAAACTCCCCGTGGCTGATGCAGCTGCCGGCTGCCGCTCCTCTCCCCGAAAGGGGCAGAGCTGCCGGTTGTTTCAAATAAGCAGCTTTGAATCCGATCAGATAAACGCTATTTATTCACTCTTGTAACCTAATAATTCCAGATGAATACATAATCCTAAACCAGGACTGGCTCGCTCCCAGCGCAGTCGAAAGGGTGGGAAAAGCGGCGGAGGGCGGGGAGGGGAAGCGGTACCGCCGGAGCCTCCACAAACCGGGGGGAGACGGGTCTGGTTTGGGGACCCTTTGTTCGAGACAAGCTACCGCCTTCCCAGCACACAAAGAGCGGCAGTAGCTACGGCGTGGGGACACCCTGGCTGTCCCCGTCCCTCCGTATGAGGAGCACACACGGATCGGGGCTTGTCCTCTCCAGTTTTCCTTTAAGCCCAGGTTGCGGCTGGGGGGAAAGACGGGGTTTCTAACAGCCAGCCCCACATCTGCCTCTTCCCCGGGCCGGTCCAGGCTGACGTTACCGTTATTCCCGTTACCGAAATATTTGGAGACAGCAGCAAAGTCATCTCGCATCCATCCGGGCTGGGCAAAGCTACAGTGCAGAAAACGCAGCGCAGAAGTGTGTTTGTATTTGTAACGTTAATTTAGATGAATGTTAGTTACGCAGTAAGTATTAGTTTTATTTCGATTCTCCGTTGTTTATTTTTTTCGGGCGAAGATAGTATATCGGGAGCAGGGAGGAGGGGGAGAAGAAGGGAGGAGATTCAGCTGTGCCAGCGGTGGGGAACGAGAGCAGCCCCGCTCCGCTCTGCCCTTCCCAAAGCGGCCGGGCAGCCGGCGTGCCCCGCGTTCCGGCGGGGCAGCCGGGGCGGGATGGGAAGGGACGGGGCTGCGCCGGGGCCTTGCCGCCTCCCCCCCGCCGCCTTTCTCCGCTATGCTGTGGCGGAGGTTTTATCATCTCCAAGGTTAAATGAATGCTGGGGTTGGGACTCTTGCTTTAACTCCCTGTGTTGCCTCTCCCGCTGCCCAGCTTCACTTTCTCGCCGGCAGCCTGGGCTTTAAGGCGAGCCGGGGGTTAACGCAGGCTACACAAAGTTTCCCTTTTCATGGCAGATCAGGTACCGGGCTCCCAGCCAACTCATCAGGGCTCAGATCTTAACTTTACATCACTGCAAATTATACCCAAACCACATTCAAGAAGTATTTTCCCATTCCCAAATTCTCTTTCAAGCCATATTTAAATTCGCAAACCAAAAGCACATTTGCAGTTTAAAGACCCTTTGCAGGCGCTTGCTCAACAATAATCTGGAAATTAAAACATATATCCCCCCTAATTGCGCGGGGCTGCCCACACGTTGTCTGCAGAGTCGCAAGGCTGACAGGTATTTCTTTCGGAGCATTACCCGAGCTGTGGAAGCAAGGGGCCGGCTCTCCATGTGTGGTATTTCTCCGGGTTTCAATTCCGCATATCCCAGCGCCTGCCTCGCCGTGGTTTTTTATTACACCGGGTGATTAGATTTAAATGTTTCGTTCGCTTCGCTATCGAGTAACCGGGAGAGACCACACCTTCCTCGGACGAGATCCCAATCCTGCCAAAACCCCAGCGAAGCCGATGGAGGGCTGTTTCTATTTCCCTTCCCCCCACCCCCCACCCCCCACCCCCCCGGAGCGGGGAGGCACCTGGCTGCGATAAACCTTTGATCAGGGTTGTACCGTACCTGCGCCGGGAAGGCTGCCCGCCCCCGTCCAGCTGCCCGCCACCTCCCCGGTTCCCACGGGCGACGCTCGGCCCTTGGGCGCAGGGGGACCACCCGACGGCCGCGGGGCATCCCGCGGGGCTCCGGGACCCTCGTCTGTCGGTATCGCCCCGGGAGATGCTCCAAGGAGGAGGGGGGCTTCCTGGGGGGCCTTCTACCTGCTGTAACAGGCATTAACCGAGCCCCCTTCCCTCTCCCCGTTTGCGGCGCTTTCGCCACCCGAACTACTTCGATCGAGGAGAAATGATTCCTTCGAAATTATTCGTGTTGAGAAAATCGGACTGAATTATTCCCAGCGTTCGGAGCTAAGAAAAGGAGCGATGGGGCGGTTCGGAGGGTATTTCTGGGCGATATATGTTGAAGCGCCGGGATACAGCAGCACAACATACAGACCTGGCCACAGCCAGCAAGGACTGAAACGTCCCGTTTCGCTCATAAACCAGACCAGGCACGGAAGGACGCCCAGTCTCGGCTCTAGCCTGCCCTGAAATCGCAAGGAAAGCAGCATTTCTACGATCGGCGGCTTTTTTGCTATAGGACTACGAACCGGGGAGCAAAATGAGGAGAACGAGGCGTCCCCCTGTCGTGCCCAAGCGCCGGGCTGGCCCCGGACTGCCCCGGTTTTTCTCCCCGGGGACCGCTCGGTTCCCTGTTGGGGCCAGCCCAGTCTGCTGCACAGCATCGCCCCGAGGGCGATGGGAAATAAACAGCTCCGAAGCGCAGAGCTCGGTCCTACCGTCCTCAAATAAAAATAAATAAATATAAAAAAAAAATAAAATGAAACCTCTTAGTAAACCCCGCGGGAGGAGGGGGGGGGGGAGAGCTCCTGGATTTAAAAATTACAAATTGAAAAATCAGGTTCGGGTCCGAAATGAGCCACCGTAATGGCTTGAAAGGCTTTAATTACGCCTGCCCGTTAGCAGGGCGGCTCCGCGACCGCGCAGCGCGCCGCCAAGCTACCTGTGCCGCGGAGCGGCCACGGGAGCTGCGTGTCCCAGCGCTTGCGGGCTCTGCTTGCCCCAGACCGCCCTCCCCATCCCCTCGCGCTGCTGCGCGCAAAGCCCCGCGCCTTCCCACAAAGAAACAAACAAAAAAAATGCAAATAAAAAAAACCCAAATGATTTTCAACGGGGAGAGCGGAGCGGCGCGGCAGCGGCTTCCGAGGGGACGGCCGCTGCCTGCTCCGCCCGCGCCCCGGCCCCGCTCCGCTCCCTCCCGCAGCGCGGGGGGCAACAAACCAAGCCCGCAAGCACCCCCAGGCGCAGGCAGCGCGGTGCCGCAGCCCGCTCTGCACCGCAGCCCGCTCCGCACCGCCTGCCCCCGCACTCCGGCTCCGCGGGCGCGCAGGCCGGGCCGGGCCGGGCCGGGCCGCCCGCTCCTTCCCCGGGCGCACGGCGGCGATGAGAAGCGGCTGCTCGCTGCCGCGCTGCGGCCGTCTGGTCTGCATTAGTGTTTTTATAGGGGGCTCAAACAAATCGAATACAAGGTCACCAAATAATTAACAGTTGTGAATTCCCTCCTTCCCCATTAAAATACTTCCCTGCTTATATTTCATTTTCCTTCTGCCAACGATAACACTGCCTGGGCAAAGGCGCTGCGCAGATTACGCTATATTGCAGCTTTCGGTCCACCCAGAAACCCGCTGTTTTGCATAAACATGTTGCACTAGATGAACCTCAAGTGGGATTTACGCTTTTTCTTCTGCCACATGCACAGCCGGGCCATTTCCAGTTTCTGCACACGGGATCCCCCTTTCGTCCTGCTCCCTTTCTTTCACCCCCCTCCCGACCCTAATGGCAAGAGCAAAACAACGACGGTCGGACCCCTGCCCATTTGAAGCGGCTGCCTCTCAACTGGGACACAAAACTGCACAAAGAAAACGGGGAGAGAAACAGGAGACGGTCTCGATCCATTCCGATTTCCCCGTCCCTTAGGCGCGGAGCTCAGCAGTTCGCACGCCCGAGCCCGGCCGCGGTGCCGCGGCTGCGGGCAACGCTGCAGCCGCAGAAGGGAAAAGCGAGGTGAACCCGCGGCAGCCGGCCCTTGTGGCATTCCCTTCCCACGGGAGATCTCTTTGAAAATCGCGCTCCCTCGCACCCCGGCTATCTCTTTTTTGTTTTCGGTTTGTTCCGAGCCGTGCCGCCTTTATCGCTGGCTGTGGATTTGCTTGTTTATAGCTCCCTTCTCAAGCTCCCTCCCGCTCTCTCGCTCTCTCTCTCTCTCTTCCCCCTGCCTGGTGGACTCCTTGCAGCTCCTAATTGTCCTGCCTTACTGTGGAGCTCCAATGCTGGGGGTCCCGAGGCCAGCGAGAGCACCATCTGCGTTTTAATGAGTTACTTCATGTGCCAACAGTAATTTTCCTGCATTCAGCTAGGTCCTGTCTGATCTTGCGACCGTAACAAGGGGGAGCGAGTGGGGGGCGGGAGGGGGTGGAGAAGGGAATAGCAAACCCTTTCCCCTCTTTCTGCGCTCTTTTTCTACCGCGGGTGTGTGTGTTTATGTATGTATGTATATATATAAGGCAGTAGTGTGGCTTTCCTCCCTCCCGAGCTACCCCGAAAGCGATCTTATTAGCTTCAAGCGGGAAGGTAGGAATCGAGGCGAAGAGGAGCGGTGGCCGGGTGTCCGCACCGCAGCGCTGTGCCCCGCTCAGCTGCGCAGGGCGGGGGGCGGGCTGGCTTCGGGGCTGCTGCGGGCAGGAGCCAAGCCGAGCTGCCCTGCTGGCGGGGGGCTTTCACGGGCACGCAGCACCGCAGCCCACGCCGTGCGGGGAGGGCATTTCTCGGCAGGACTAAAAGCTGCTTCGAGCTCCTTTCTGGGCTGCTGCCCCCCCCAAATCTTGCGATGAAGGATGCCGTTGCGGGCAGGAGGGACGGCCACCGCCGTCTCCCCCAGAGCTGCCGCTTAGGTGAAGAGCAGCCCATCTAATTGGGTCAATTTGGGCGGCTATATTGTCCGCAAATGAATTGACAGAACCTCCCCCCCCCCCCCCCGCTTTCACTGAGCAAAGACTGTTCATCATCAGCACAACTCCAGCTCGCCAATTAACTGGGCTAGGAGCCCACGGGGGAGGTGGGCAGTAAAATAGCTACCACTTCAGAGGAACGGAAGCTCTCTTGAAGTTTTTTGGTGATGTGCCATTGGCTGGTCCGCTTCATTATGGGAGACTAGACAATATTTGATATGTTATGACATGAACACTCAATTAGATCACTGAGTTGAAATACTCCAATCAGTGGCTTGATGCTAAGCAACCCTCAGAAGGTCCAGCAGAAGGTCACAGCCTGTGACACATCAAATCAAAATCAATGGGGAAAAGTGAGCTTTTCCTTAATCAAACCAGGACTCCTGTTAGCAAATCACTTCCCCCGGAGTAGAATCTCCCATGCAGCGAGATGAGCTAAATTTGTTAAATTAACTGTCTTTCTTCTGGTTATCAAGAATAAGATGATCTTGAGCGCGGCTCTGTTTCCCCGCGGCTCGCAGAATTAGCACCCCGTTCCCTCTCCGGCGGGAAAGCGGGCAGGCTCCTTGCTAAACGGCTGAACTTTTCGAACCCGTATTTCATATAAAGCGGGTCCTCTTCCCCGCCCCCCCCCCCCCCCCCCTTCGAACGGCGACGAAGAAAACAACCCCCGTAAGGCGAAGGTGGAAAGCAAAACCCCGCGTCCCTTCTCCCCTCGGAAACGCCTGGGCGCTTCCACGCACCCTCCCGAGCCCCGAGGGGCGCGACGGGCACCGGGGAGGGAGGGGAAGAGCCCCGCCAACCCCCCCCGCGGGGGAGGACCCCCGAGCCGGGGGCGGCGATGGGGCAAGGGGCTGCGCCGTGGGTGCCGCGGGGGAGGAGCGGCTGCCGGCTCGGGGCGGCGGCGGCGGCGGGGGGCTGGTTGGGGTTGCGGCTGGGGTGCGGGTTGGGGACCGAGCGGCTCCCGTAGCTCCAGGAGGAAGCCGTGGGGTTTTCCCGGCGCGGCATTTTGCCCTAAAACGGGTGGGAAGCGGGGAGGTCGGCGTGCTCGCCCCACTCCCGGCAGCGGCGGGGGGCCGCTGCCAGCCGCCGGCAGGTACACGGGCAGGGTCCCGCGCGGTGGGGGGGGGGGGGGGGGGGGGGGGGGGGGCGCGGGCGGAGGGGAGGATCTTCAGATCTGGGAGGGGAGAAGGAAAGAATGCACAACCTTCATTAAGAACCTGTTAACTGCTCTGTCCTTAACGGCTCAGAAACCAGGGTAACGACAAATAAAAATAATTTTAAATAACGGGGCGTTTTGAGGGAAGGGAAATCGCCGAGAAACCTCCATCCCACTGCCTCGGGTACGAGGGGTAAAACAACGAGCGAGAAGCAAACCAGGGCCCCGGCCGGGTCTGCGGGTCGCCGCGGGGTCCCAGGAGCCCCGCGGCGCCGGTGCCGCCCCGGGAGAGCGGGGGCAAGGGCTGGGGCCCGGCTGGCCCCGGGCGCTGCCGCGGGCCCGTCCGCCGCGCTCCCCGCCGCCGGGCAGCCCCGGGGCCCGGCCCGGGGTGGGTGAGGACCGGCCCCGCAGCGGACGGCGAGCCCGGGCCGCCCCGCGCCGAGCCCCGGCGCCGGGAGTTACCTGAGCTTGGGGCTGCCTCCCGCAAGCGGAGCCGGCGGCGCCCCGGCGCTTTCAAACGGGGCCGGTGCTCCTCCAGGTAACCCCGGTGAAGCGACCCTAGGCGAGAGCAGCCCCAAGCAGCAGAGGTTTGCCCTCGGTCAGTTTGAACTTTCTATTGGCCTTACAGCCGCGGCGGTAAGAGCGAGCTTTTCCCCGGCAAGCGGGAAGAAACCAAAGGGAGGCTTGTGGGTGTGTTTTCGGTTGGGTTTTTTTTCCTTTTTTGTGGTCCCCCCCCCCCCCCCCAAGGTTGCATTGACACCCGAAACGCGCCTGCAAAGCTGGGGCGTGTTGCCCACCACCCCGTGACGATTCGGGGAGGAACACGCGTGTTTCCCGCACGCAGCACTTACGGCTGCTGCGGTCCGGGTTTCGCAGCTGGCTTGAAAAGAAAACAACGCGATCCTCAATTTACCGAAAGATCCACTTTTCTGCAATACCGGGGCGGGGTGGGGGGTGGGGGGAGCGCGGAAGCACCAGTGACCGATCCCCCCCCAGCGCCAGGCTCCGCGGCACGGCAGCATCGCACCGCGCAGCGCCGCGGGAAGGGGCGCCCGCAGCCCCGGGGGACGGTGAGGGGCGAGGGGGCGCGGGGAGCGTCAGAACTTACCTCGTCCCCTGTCTACAAAACTAGTGATGGTGTTGGCGGACTTGGACGACTGGAAAAAGCTGGCGTTGATGCCCAGTTTCTCCGCGATGGAGTAAGTCCTGAACAGAGACAGCATGTACTCGTGGGGTTCCGCCCGTGGGAGCGCCCGGCCCGCGGCGTGTCCCCCTTGCCGCGGGCGGGTCTCCCGTGGGGACCGCGGCACCCTGCGGCCCCGTCCGCCCTTGGAGGAGGCGGCGAGCTCCGAGGCGGCGGGGAGGGAAGCCGGGAGGCAGCAAGGTAAATCCCAGAGGAGGCTGGCGAGCAAGGCGGCGGAGAGCAGGGCCCGGCGTGCATTCATAGCGAGAGGCGGCGGCTGTGGGGAGGAAGAGGAGGGCGGCCCGACGTGCGGCTCCGGCGGCCCACGGAGCGGCGCGGGGACTGCGCGGCGGCGTGGCGCGGAGCGGGGACTGCACCCGGGCGGGCTCGGCCCGGAGCAGCCCGCCCCGCCCCGTGGGTACCGCCCCGACGCGGACCGCCCCGTGGGGGCACCCAGCCCGCCCCCGCAGGGCGGTCCGCGGCGGGGCGGGACACCCCGCGGCCGGGCGCTTGGGGGTCCCCTGGCTCCCTGCTCGCCGGGGACTCCACGCGGGAAGCGGACGGCAGGGGAGGGATGCTGCGCGTCTTGCTGCCACCCTTCGGGTACCGCTTCTCATCGACCCGCCAATGCTTTGGTGTGCCCAGGTGCCTCTTGGGTGCTGCCGTTTCGGATGCGGGCAGACTGGTGCGATGCTAATGGTCTTCCTCGAGGCTCTCTGTATTCCCATGGCTGTGTGCCCGAGAGCTTGGCGTGAAGCAGGAGTCTCTCAAGAACGAGAATCTGGTGGAAAGTGGGGGACTTGTCATCTTGGGATGCGCCAGGGCCCACCTAGCGGGCAGCCGCGAGGCAGGCCCTGCCAGCTGCCAGAGAGGGAAGGGCAAGCACAGGGGTGCAGAGTCAGAGACAGTTCTTCTTTCAAAATCTGCACAGCCATCAAGAGGGGACCAGCCTGAGAAGAGCACGGTGCCAGGCTGGGGCCTGGGACAATGCAGCGCTGGGCAGGCAGCACTGGCAAATTAAGCAGGGCAGCCTGGGGCAGGCAGGAAAGCCTCCTCAAAGCACAGGTCATGTAGGAGACAACAGTGGAGCATAAGCAGGAGGATTCACCCCTGCCTTTTCTTTTGGATTTTTAGACGTGCATCCTCTAGTAGAAGACTGGTGTCAGCTCTCCAAATGGTTTCATCCAGCCATCTATCTAGGGTTCACAGCCATGGAAAAAGCATGGTAACAAGCTTGTGTTACCCTACCTGTCCAGTTTCCTCCCTGCTTCTTCCTGACCTCCTTCTCATCCTCCTTCCTGAACCATGGCAGTGCTGCCGTTGATAGCCACAAGCCACCCTCCTTTTCCCCACATTGCTTTCCTTTGCCCTGTGTTTGTGACAGTGCTGAGCTCCTGTCCCATCCTGTCCTGTCCTGTTCTCTCCTCTCCTTTCCTCTCCCAATCTCCCATTCTCCACTTCTTCCTCTCTCTCCTATCTGCCTCAGCTCTGCCACTGATGGATTTTCCTCTAGCAAGAGATGCTGCAGCCTGAGGGTTGTGTTTGGCAGTGAAAGCTCAGTCTATAGCAAATAAAGGAAATCTGGCTTTCACCCCACGCTGAATCCGACATCTCTGATACACTCCTCCATCAGCAGCTGTTCTTCATGATCCATGCAGTCATACATTGGACTTTCTTGTCTTTTTCTTTCCCCTTCTCATTTTCCACCTAGAGAGGGCAACTCATGCCTGGGCTTTTGGCACAAGTGCAACACACTCTGTGGGATGAGGCAGACCCAGCCAGGCAACATGGAACAGGCATCTAGCCTGGCCAGTCCCAGTTTGTCTGTAGGGAGCTCAGTGCCACGGTGCTCCCCAGCTCTTGTCCCTAGGCAGCCATTTGAATGTGACCATGTCGATGGGGGGACACATCGCTTGGATTAGCGAACAGGGCCCATCGTTGTCTTCACTTCTTTTTAGTAGGACAGATGTACTGTGAGGTCCTGGCAGATGAACTGTGAAGAAACAGAGCTACAAAAGAGTATCAGTGGCAGTGCAGAAGTGAGGCAAGTGTCCTGCAAAACCAGTGCCCACTTTGTTCCATCCCAGTTTTTTTACCCCTTTTTCTTTATTGTGCTTTCACTCCTCCTGCCTATCTCCTGGCTTTACAGCTGCCCTGCTGACCGTTTCTCTCCCTTTTCATCAGCTGCTTTCTGCTCTGGGACCTTCGCCCCCTCCTCCTGCCCCTTCAGCTTCACTTTTCTGATCCCTTACTTCTGTTACTTCTACTCCCCTTTGCCACTCCCATCCTTTCTGCTCTGTACTTAGCATTTTGACTATTTTTTCTTGCCATGACCCAGTTCCTTCCGGAGCCTTATCATCACTTTTTTTGTTTCCTTCTGCCCCTTTTGTGCCCTCTTCACTTATTCCACGCTCCTGCCTGCTATCTCCAATCAGCTGCCCAGCTCCAGTTTCTTCTCCGCCAACTTCTGCCCAACCCTAGTCCCCCAGGCTCTTTCTTTTCTCTCCTGCTGCATTTCATTGTCCTATTTTTCTTTTCTGATATTGTTTCCACTTCCCACATCCCCTCCTTGCAGTCCTCAGTGTTGCTGCTGCACGGCTGCCCTTTCCCACTCCCACCCCGCTGGTTTCCAGGGTCCCCTCGCTGCTCCTGGAGTGTCTGTTCCCTTCCTGCCTTTGTCTCTCGGTCTGTCTCTCCTCTTCCCTCTTTGTTCTCGGCTTTTTCCTCCCTTGGCCTCCTCCTCTCCCAAGGGAAGGTGGTTTCATACTAATGCAAAGCTGCAAGGGTCGAGTGGTCTTGAGAGCAACTTCCATCAGCCCGATTTCATTTCTACCTGCTGCTTTTGCACGTTTTAACGCATTCTATCAAATGGACTCGGACGGCTGTCTTCCACCCTCACTTCTTTATTGCGAGGGGCCTGTCTGGAAGCCCTCTGCAGCCAATGGGGGTCCTTCCCCTAGCTCCAGTGACCTTTCAGGCAGTGCAGAGGCTGGGAGAGGCACGTGCCCTGTTGTTATTACCCCAAGACAGTAACGCTCATCAGATGATAGCATACACAGGTCATAACAGCCATAGAGTAGGCAGTGGTGCTCTCCTGTCTTTCTTGCAGCATTAGGCTCTGTTGCTCGGGGTGTCCCTTTGCCATTTTGGAAGACAATGCCATTGTTCAAAACAGATAATTGCCAGAACAGTCACTCAAAGGAACAGAGAAGACAGAGCGTAAGGAACTAAGAAGATGTAGCAATCTTGGTGCCTTATGCAGCTACTCAGTCATATCACTGTGAGGGACTCGAACATATCAAACCATCTTAAGAAGTTTTGGGTTTGATTGGCATTGAGAAAACCACGTGAGACCAGACTCGGGAGCTGCAGGCAGGAGCAGGCACCTTGTGGGGCAGCATGAGAATGAATCAGCGCCTGTGAAACAATTGGGATCCCAGCTTCGGAGCTCGGCAAAGGATGTAATAACGGCAGCAACAATAAGAAGAATAAAATAATAACAGCCACCAGAAAAGAAGAATAGCATTTTTTAAAATTATTTCCTTTCCGGTTTTCCCAACAATAAAAGCTGGCCAGATTTCAGTTTATAATTGCATTATAAATATTTTTGTGACAATTTTTTAATTTCAAATGCATTTCTCCAAACTAAAGCCACTTTGAGACTGCAAAACTACAATTTAATTAATTTCCTTGCACTAGCACAGATAGTTTCCACATCTTTCAAATTTTTTCCTTTCTGTGAATTTGCTATTCTGGGAAAAGGAAAAACATCAGAGGCAAATTTGAAAGCCAGGAGACAGACAAAATCAAATGTAATTTTTTTTTTCCCCTGGAAGTTTAATGGAAATTTATCTTGTTATAACAATAAAATGAGCACCAATGCTGAGGACTGGTACCAGAGGTTAAAATTCATCCCTGCACAAGTGGTCAAGCCAAGGCCTAAGCATCACTCATCTCACCTCTGGTTTGTGGTCTTTCAGAAGACTTCCTGTGGTGCATAAGTGGCATTAGTACAGAGCTGATCAGTTTGTAGACAGTTCCTCTTAGTACCTTTTATTTTTTTTAAAGCTAAGTTTTGGGTTATTATAACATGAATGATCCATTGTAGGGTTTTTATTTCTGCAAACCAAAATCATGCTCTATTATGATAACTAGAAAATGTACCCACTCAAAGTGTGGTCTTCTTCACCCTTTACCACAAAGAGGTTTGAAAAGGCTGTGGTCACACCACAAAATCGGGGGTAGGGATTTGTACTGGCAGAGCAGTTAGCACGATGTTTTCTGAAATGCCCGTGTACCCATATGTGCTGGTTTTCAGCAAAACACCAACCTCCACAAGCCCAGGCTTTGATAATGGGACTTGTCTTTCAAAGATCCAAGATCTGAGGCATTAAACTCCCATTGCTTTTAGCTTCAACATTTTTAGCACCTCTGCTTCCTTGCTGCAGTGCTCCGTATGAGCAGCAATATTTGTTTTCAGAAGGTAGATTCTGACCCAGCAGTTTCTTCCCCTTCCCCAGATGGGCCCTCTCTCATAGGTAACACGCCAGCTTCTCCCCCTGCCTCCCTCCTGGCTGGGCTGTCCTGCTCTTGGCTGAGAGCATCTTCAGGGAGAGAGCACCAAGCTCCCTTCTCTGCTGCCTGCATCCTGGCTTGTTGCATTAACCAAATATTTATTTTTCCTTTTTTGATTAATACAGCAAACTATCTTTTTTTTTTTTTTTTCCTCAGCATATTCGTTTCAGCCTGCCTGCTCTCCAAACTGTTAACATAAACCTCAAAAGTCTGAGCGGACCGAGAAACTTGATTGTCAAAACTATGCCACGCGAGCTAACAGGAGGTGAGGGAGCATACTGAAATAAAGAGGGCTGCTTTAGGAGAGTCCGAACCAGCTGTCGCATTGTGGTCCTCCAAGGAAGGCTCTGTTTCACTTTCCAAGCATCCCACAAGGGATCTGTGCCTGTCCCAGCACCCCACAGCCCGCAGGGCTCTTCCAGGCGAGTGTCCTGCACTCCAGCTCAGTGGAGGTTTGTGCAGCCCCACAGCGTGGGGACAGGCTTTCCCATTTCTCTTCCTTTTTCTCTTGCTTTCTACAGTCAGTCTTTTCAGAAGAAAAGTCGGGAGAAGTAGTGGGGCTAACCCTACGCGCCACTGTTGCTTTTTACAGCTTTTTATTTTGCCACGAACCAGTGGCAACGTTGCTTCTCTGCAAGCTCTCTGCATTTTTGTCACTGTCTTAGATTAGAACCATATTGTCTCTCACTCACAGTTAAAAACTTAATATATAGGCACGAAGAGTAAAGCCACTCCTGCATTCTTGGTGCGTCAAAACACATCCTGACACTGGGGAAACAAACTGCAGCATATAGAGCAGGAGAAGGGGAAGAGGTTTGCAAGAGCGGTTCTGCTTTCATTTGCTCTGGCGTAGAAAATTAAAATGATGTAGGAAATTGTCTTTCCTGTTTAGGATAGATTTGGTTTTGAAAAATTACTGCTAACTTTGTAAACATTAAAATAGAAGCAATAAAGATGTGAAATTTCACACAGGGGATCTACAATGTTTGTATAATTATAAGCATATGGTTACTTTACATGAGGTCTCTGTTATACTTTTATTTACTAGTGCTTGGGGAAAACAGAGGTTCTCGAATTCAGTGTTTATTTACATGTACAGGGAACGTCACAGTCCCCGTTAACCTGTCATAATCTGTATTTCTGTCTCGGAGCTCCAGCTATATAAACCGAACTGCCAGTTACGCTATCATTTCTAATTTGTTCAGCTACACTGCTAACTCAGACAGTTTCTGTCGTTTCTAAATAATGTATATCCTGCTGCCGGTGGCAGGATGGGAACTGCTTACTGCCTCGGCGCCTGCTCATTTCAGCTCTTGGGGGGCTAAAAGTGAAAGGCTGTTGCTTTGATGCAGTTTTCTCTTTTCTGAGGAGTTTGGTGGCACTTTAATTTATTGTTTTCTTTTTAGTCTGACTTTCCGCTAGGCTGCAAACCCAGCCCCGGAGGATACTCGGCATTTTTTCTTTGGTGCAGAGTATCCACAGATCCTAATTTTGTAGGACACAAAAGGACCTCAGCCCCAGCAGGATCCAGCCCTCCGTTTATGGGCTGAATTGTACTGTTTGTTGTCTTTAATACTTAGTGGCCATATGTTTAGGACTGCTCTCTGCTTCAGTGTAGTGAGTGCAGGAGCTCATACGTGCATAGTAACTTCTGATCTTAGAAAAAACGTGGACCGATTTGCAGACATTTATTGCACTTTTACATTCTACATATGGACACTTACAGTTTCAATAAGCTAGATTTAACTGTTGGTTTTGTTTTTTCTGGAGTGTGAGTACCTCAGCGCAGGCTTCCAGCTTTGGCTGCACTCAGGCTGGTGCTGTGAAATGATGCTCATTGTCACGAATGATCACGACCACACGTTCTGCCTGGAGAGGGACAGGGACATACGGTGGACTCCTTTTTAAAAAAGATGAAGGAGTCCTTACAAAGTGCTGCTTCATCACAGTTTGCCCTATATGCGTGAAAGAATTTATTTATATCTTTTTATTTTACAATTCTTTTCTTGCTCCTCTCACTTCCCTTGCTTCCCTCTCATTAATTCAGCACTGCATGGGCACTTTGAGCATGGCATCTGGGTTTTCTTGCAGGCCCTGAGATGATTTTAGGTGTCTCAGTTGCTGTCCTGTTACGAGTGTTGGGATGCAGGCAAACAGTTTACCTGAGACACGGAAGATGTGAGTACCAATCTTATCCATACTCACACTACCTCAGGAGTTTCACTCTATCTTTCCTTGCTGCTGTTTCTGCCTCATTCCTTGTTTCATCTGCGAACTCTTCAGGACAGGGGCTACTTCCCACCATGCTACTGCTATTTAATTCTTTTCTTGGTAGGGAAAATTTGATTTTTCTTTATTCAGTTCAAAGCAGTCTGCCAGTGCCAGCTCTGATGAGCCCACTGGGTGTTGTTTACTGCCTTCCTGGGTAAGGACCTGCAGCTGTTTCCCCTAAAGAAACCCTTTAGGAGCAGCACAGGAGTCTTGCTGCATACAGACACAAACCAGGGGCTGCCAACTGAGCAGCCTCTGGCAAAGGAAACCAACTCCTGGGAAGTACAAAATTCATTTTGACCTTTGTCAATGCTTTGGTGTTGGAAGGAGCCGTGCTGCAACAGTCTCCAGGCTGGGGACATTCCCTGATCTGCAGAGATCATGCCTGAAGATGGTGGCAGGGGAAGGGGAGGCACAGATCGAATCGTGTGATGGTGACAGCTGTCATGTTAATTCTACCTTTCCCCCCCTCTTCTGTTTTTTCCTGGGTTTACTGAGGAGGGAGTGAAATGCATAAAAGGGAAGAGGATCGAGTAACAAGAGGAAAAGACAGGCTGGCAGTGGTTTTATATCAAAAGGTTAGCTGTCAGCTGGATCTTCCCTACTAAACAGAGGGGCACCCTCAGTGCGAATTCAACTCCGTCTCAGAAAACATCCCCAAAGTGCTCCAAGTGTTCTTTTTCCTCTGTATTTCCATTTTTGCCGTTTAAAATGTCTGTAATTTTAAAAAGCTGCTTTTCCTATTCCTGGTACAGTGTGAGATACAGGCACGGCAAAGGGAAGCTGCTGACTTTCCCCAGGGAAACGGTTAAAGTATTTCTCCAAGGGGCAGTGCTGCAGCACACAGCCCAGTGCCACAGCACTCAGCCCCACTCCGAGCTGGCTGCCAGGTTGAGCTTCTCTGGCACAAAGACCAGCGATGCCCTGACCTGAGTCAGCCATGGTATCCACATCCTTTCTCGATCCCAAATTAACTCCGTTGTTTTGCTGAGTAAAAGATGATTAAACAAGTAGTAAGATGTTATCATTAGAGGCTTCCTATTAAATTATGACTATAAATACTGGTAAAGGGAGGATAAGGCTTCCTCAAGCTAAGCATGTTAGCAGCTAATGTTTCTTTAAACATTGTCCACAAAATGCATTGGCTGACCAGAATGTTTATCAGTGCTACCTCTTAGGAAACTGAACGGGATTAACTTCAGTTCCTCTGACTGCTTTATATTTAGTGCAGTAATGTGGCCACCTTTTACATAAAACTGCATCATTAAACAGATTCCCCAAATGATTTTCAAAACCACAAAGGCAAAAGACTAATACAATAGAATGCTGAGGCTGAAAAAGAAGCATTCACCACCCAGAGCACAGCAAAATCCTTTCACCTATAGCATATTTTGATTCCTTTGCAGCTTCATCATAATTCTGGATTCCTTTATTTGAAATGCTTGTTCTGGAATTAATTAAATCAGCTGGTCCAGTCCTTGAGCTATTAATGTGTACACTTACTCTTCCTTAATGTAAAGTTGGGGGGTGTGTGTGTGTGCGGTTCTATATACAGGAGCAATGATAACAAGCCAGAGCGACACCAGCATGCCATAGCAAATAAAGAACTCTAAAGCAGAAGTGGGCATTGCTCCTCCCTGCTGATGCCAATGCTGCCCTGGCACAGGGAATCACACTCCTGCCCTCCTACCACTACATGTGCATGGCTGCTGGTGTGGGCAAATGCCAGAAAGGCAGAAGGGAAAAGGAAGCAACAGCAGACTGAAAATATAAATGTATTAAAAAATTTAAAAGCATAAATCGTGGGCATTACTTTTATGGGTATTTTATCTATGCCAACTGAGTAGCAAAAAAATCCTTTAGGAAAGCCACACTGAAACTGAGCAAACAGTGTAGATAACAGCCCCCACGCTCACTGCAGATGAAACAGAGAATGAATGTGCAATACTTTGGGAGGTGCTGGTTTGCCTCTGAATTTCCAAAGTCCAGAGAGATTTATTCATTTTGGGCCTGAGCCCAAAGCCATTTGCAGGCAAGGGGAGTCTTGGCTGGGGCAAAGGGTCGACCTTTTTATGGCAGGGCTGGTCTATGGTGATCAGAAAAGAGCGGCTCCCATTCAGCCTGCACCTCCTTCACACGGGGAAATGCGCAAATGTTGCTCTCACTGACGTTAATGGGAATTATGGTTGCAATTTAACTTCCTTTCGTGCCAAGGTATCCCACAGGTAATGGCCCGGGTGTGTGTACAAGAATTAGTTCTTAAACCTGCATGCATTTCTCCTTTTTATAAAAGAAGACCAGGCACTCTGTAACTGCTGAGAACAGGCGGTCTGAAAGGTGTTTTATTAACTAGAGTTGGGGAAGAAAATGAAACTGAAAAGAATACGACTGCATATTAAACTACATGAAGTGGTCATGACAACTGGGGATCTCAGTATCATAAAATTTTAACAGCTGGATGCAATCAATGGGGATTTTCCATTTTTCTTTTTTGTTAAGCTTAAGAAAGAGAGAGGGGACAAAAAAAAGAAAAATAAAAGCTTCATTTTACTCGAGCAAGCTCTTTATCCAGCTCAGCTTTCTTTGCTTAATATCAGAAGTTGCCTTTACTTCTCTATAAATCTCAGCACTGCCTGTGCTTGGCTGATGCTGTCCCTTTTCCGGAGCAGGGATTCCACAGCAGGAGGTGTTCAATATGCCCAACAGCAGCATGACAAGGAATGGAAATCAGAGAAATCAGAGAAATACTATAGGGAGACTTCCCCAGCGTGTATACAATTTTCAGAACTTGCCAAATAATTAATCGACATAAAATTTTGCCTCAAAATTCATCAAGACTCATTTGTGCCTGAAATCCCACTGTAGCTCTTCAGTGAAAAGACTACATTCCAAGGTGAGTAGAATAGAAACACTTTACTGTTCTGCTGAGCATCTTCCTTTTCATCATATGTAATCACAGCCCAGGCTTTCCCTTTTATACATTTCTTTTGCTCTAGCACTGCTTCCTTCTTGGTAATGTCAACACTTGCTTTGAGGTAGCTAAAGAAATATTTCACAGATTGAGCTTTATCAGAACTATAGAAAGGAAAAGCGTTGGAGAGCAAAAGAGAGCATTACAAAAATAATGTAATGGGCTTCTCACCAAAAAAATAAATGCATATGTTTAGAAAACAAATCCAGAATTGTATATAAGTTACTGGAATCATATTCCTTGATAGGTCCGTTGAGGACTGCCTTATTCATTCAGAGTGTAATGGGATATTATTCATCATAAGTAAGTTTGATAGTTCTCAGTCTGACTTGTATGTCTTTGCTCAGGCAGCTTTACAAACAAGCATGTTTCCTCAGTTTGTTGTTATTTCCATGCCTGTTAAACTGCAAACCAACTCCAAACTTCTGACTTCACCTTCCAGTGGTTACATGTGAATGTCTGTTTATTAAAATAACTTCATTTTTCATTTACCAGTGCCTCATGATGCCTACAACAGCATCCACACATCTGAAGAAAATCTGCTGCTCTCACTGCATTTTCAGCCCATCCAAACCCCACTTGTCTGTGAAGTCACAGGTTTTCCAGAGCAGAGGCTGGGTTCTGGATGAACTCCTAAGCTCCAGTTTTGAGAACTGTGGATGGGCCTTGCCTATTCTGAGGGACTCCACTGCACACTCATACAGGGCTCAAAGCAAGGCAGGACGGAGCATGAAGCTGCAAAAAGAGCAGATGTCAGCCTGGGGAGTTTTCACCTTCAGTCTCCCAATTCCTTCAATGGGTTGCCCTAAATCTAGTTTTCAATGTTTCTCCAACAAAAGTCATTCCGAAACACCTGTAGGAGGGCCAAAATAAACATCATCAGATGGTGACTGGAAAATGTCATGGGCTGCCCTTTGCCCAGGTGCCCAGGGAGCGAGCGGAGCACATCACAGGGAGACCTGGCAGTGCCCGTAGCAGGGAGCTGTGGAGAAAAATCACTGGTGGCAATGAAATGCTGGCTGGACTCGGTGACTGCTGAGAGCTGGGGCAGGGATCTGGTCCGCAGATGTGGGGGAACATGTCTGGGCTGTGATGGACTGCTGAATCGTGTGCTTGGTTCAGTACCGAATGCCTCTGAGCTGAAGTGAGCCGTGGGCAGGCGGGCTCAGAGCCAGCGGCACAGCATACAGCGATCAGCGGGAAGGGCGATGAAACACACTCGCCTATAGACGACGAGCTCGTAGCAGGACCAAACCACAGCAGCTGAACTAGCTGATGTGCTTTAGAGGCGAGTGCGAGGCACCGGGCAGTGAGAGGCGTTGTTCTTCTGTTCCGAGAGAGCTCGCTGCCTCAGAGCTCCTCGGGAAAACAAACCACGGGGCCTTTCCAGGCCTCCCGCGAACCAACAGAACCCGGGCGAGGAACCCGGGCAGCCCGTGAAGAAACCCTCCTGGCGGTGTGTTCGACTGAAAACAGGGGACATACTCGCACCTGACTAAACCGCCGGAGTGCCGCTGCCGCCGGCGGGGTGGCACTGACCGGGAACTGCCCCGCAGCGCCGAGCCGGCCCTTCGCCCTCAGGGCCGCGGCCTCCCCCGCACCGAGGGGTGCGCAGGCTCGGGGGGCGGGACGGGACACACGGCGCGGCGGCACTCCCCGACCTCCTCCTCGCCCTCCCGCTTACAGACGGCCCGGTGTGCCCCGGCCCCGCCGGGAGACCGGCCCCCGGAGGGCAGGGCCGGCCCCTTCCCCGCCGCCGGCCGCTGCCGGCGCCGCCGCTTTCCTCCCGTTCCCGCCGCCCGCGGCTGGCGCGGGGGCGGCCGTGCCGTGCCCGGGGCGACGGCGCCACCTGGCGGCCACAGCGACCCGCGCCGCCGCGTCCGGTCCCGGGGCGGCGGGGGGACCCCGCGGAGCGTCCGGCCCCCCCAGCGGTGCGTTTTCCCTCGTGTGAGTCCGCGTCTGGCAGAGGCACAGACGGGGACATCGTCCGGAGGGGGGCAGCCCCCCCGGTCTTCCCGAGGACGTTTCGCTTAATTTTGTTCCGGTGTCCTGGGGTGCGGCTGCACCGCTGCAGCGCCCCGACTTCACGACAAGCTCTGACCTCGCGTCTGTGTCCCTTTGTTCCGCGCGCTCCTCGCTGTGTCCCCTTGTTCCTGCGCTCCTTTCTGTGCTCGAAGCTGCGGCCCGCAGGCCGATTTTCCATCCGATGCTTGCCTCGCGCGCTGCAAGCATTCAGCAGGGATGACAGCAGAGCATCCGAGGGGAGGAAACCAGGAGGTAAAGGTTGAAACTGTGGGCATCCAGCCTGGAAATCACACAAGCTGTTTGTGGCGCAGGGGAATGATGAGGTTAATTGAAAGTTATTGTTCTACACCTAGCATAAGTTCTGAAGTAGTGAAAAGGCTGAGGAAAAGCAGCTCGGCATGTGCTGGTTTGTGGGTGTTGTCAACCTGATGGGTGCAACCGCTGTCCAGCGAATTCCCGTGGCCTTTGCTGCAGGTGCATTTGCAAGGAAAACCCAAACTTTCTGAGGATTTATGCTTTGTTGCATCTCCTCAAAGGACAGCTTATAAACTCTGCGAGAGCTCTACCTGAGATTGCAGGCACACAAAGGTACGCTGCAAAATACTAAAGCCAATGCTTGAGCTTCAGGAGCGATTCTGCAATGCGTGCAGACCTGAAACCCATGAGCACGTATTCTCATGAGGCTCTCCTGGAGCCAAAACCCTGCCCCATGTGTCACTTACCAGTGTTAGCAGCACTACTCGTGTTCCCAAAGTACTCTTCATTAATGGTATCACATTTACACTCATTTTTGTCACCCCTGCTAGGTAGCAATGACTTCCAGCAAACCGCCAAGAGGCTGACACCTCGGACAAGTACGGCGAGGTCTAACGGAGCCTGTCTGTCTGCAGGAACCATGAGATATATGGGCTTAGCATCCCAGTGGTCTGTGAGGTGACATGTATGGCTCTGCACCTCCACTCACACGGCCAGGTCTCGGGTGCAGAGGTGAGGTTCGTCTGTGGCACCCGAGCCCTGCAGGTCTCTGTTTCCCAGACTTTGGAAAGATTTCTTCCTGGTGTATAATGGTCTTTTAATGATTTTCCTTTTCTAACATTCATGTACATTTTGTCCTTTCAACTTACTGATAAATGCAGCAGCCTGCTTTCCATTTTCACAATGTGTTTTGCCCATGACATCAGATGTCAAGAGTTGCAGAGGCACTTGGAAAGCTCTCAGCATACATGCGCTGCCCCAGACCACACCTTCTCCTTGAGGAATTCCCAGGCTTTCAACTTGAGTCTGTGATCTCTGTAAACTCTTGTCTGTGATATCTGAATGTTTGTAATACTTCTCATTGTTCAGGATCTAGCACCGTCCAAGTGCATGGGGTGGCTTGCCATTCACCAGCAGATATGTGCCAGGCTTCCTCCAGCAAATCTTCCTCACCTTCCCAAGCTCTCCTGCACATGCTGGCAGGCTGTCAAGGAGAGCTGGGGGGCAGAAAATCATGGCCCCCTCAGCAGTCAATAGAAAACTTTCCAGTGGCTTTTGCTGAATCCATGCCATGCCTTTCATGTGGACATCTCGCCCCCCACAGTGCTTGGGCAGCATCCCAGCTTGGCCCGGATGAGGACTTTGGCTTCTCCTTGTTGTAAGCTGCATCTATGTGTGGTGGATGCTGCCGTGGCCAGGTGGAGAGCACAGGGCTCGCTTGGTGCTGGTGTCCTGCTGTGTCAGCCACTGGCCACCTCTTTTAGATCCAAACAGCTGCAAGGCTGTGGACCCTGAAGGAGACTGTGGATGAGAACAGAAAGGCATCGCTTTTAAGCATACTTGCTCTGGGCATGAGAAAGATTAAGTCTTCAAATTGTGCCTGGACTACTCAGTGCCCCCTAAGCTTTGGAGCAAGAAAAGGGAGAGCTTGTGAGTTCCAGTGAAAGAAAAAAACCTCACGGTACATAAATAACATTTAAGACTAATGGAGCTGTAAGAACAATAATTGCAGAACTACATGCTGGTGAATTTTTATCACACAGTAATACATATGGTAACAGCAAAGAGAGTCTCTGATTTCTTTGCTTAATCATATGAAGTACCACACATTTATAAAAGCAACCATTCCTATTCTGTTATGCTGTTCAGAATATGTTTGAAAAGCACATTAAAGTGTGGAGAAGTGTCCAAAAAAGTTGGATTGGTCTGGTTTATGACTGACAGGAAAGGCCAAGCAATTATCTGAACTCCTGATGGGACAATTTTGTTCAGATGTATTTCGGGGTCAGGAGGCAAGGATTTCATCAGAGAGAGTTCTTCAGCTTATGAAACGTACAATGTGTCCAAAACAAGGTCTGAAGTTGATTAGACATAAGAATTCAAAAGGAAATGATTTACATGACAGCCCTGGATGTATCGTCCTCTCAGTAAGATCTGACCTCGCAAGGCTGAGATAACTTACTTATGAAATAGGACTTGTGGACTCAGCTAGGCGATTCTTTTTTTTTTTTTTTTTTTTTCATTATAATACTTTGCAGGGAGTTAGTATATAAATCTTCGTGAACCAGGTGAAAATACAGGAACAGTTACTCAGCTGGTGTAAATCAGCATATCTCCACCAACTGTGCTGGTTTACATCAGCACAAAACCAGGGCTGTGGTTTCTAGATGGGCTGAAAAGCTTTGCTGCATTTGGATGCTATTTGTCGGGTGCTTTGAAAGAGGCGTTTTTGGGCATTTTTGCTCCATTTCTAAGTAACTACCATGGACAAATGACAGGTTGCCATTTTTTTTGTCCACAAATTTTAGTGGAGCTCCTGTAAAATGATGCCAGTGTGATTGTGTTCAGCACCCAAGTCACCCAAGCTGTCCAGGCTGCCCAGGTGGTACTGGTGTCTTTCCCTCTGATGCAGCACACACCACACGCTTGTGCAGCTTTCTCACAACCACTGGGCTCATGGGGTCTGCTCGGGAACAGATGCCAATGCCAAAGGAGATGGCTCCCTTGTCACTCCGGGCTTTGCCACGATGACCACACTGGGGGCATGTGCACTAGTAGGCAGCAAGAGGACAGTGCAGCATTTCCCTCTTCTTTATCACCTGGAAGCCACACAGTCTGAGCGCCTTCACAGGGCAAGGTCACATAGAAAGTATTAAAAAAAAATACATTTTCCTGCATTTTCTCCTTTCCCTTCTTTTTCCTGTTACTTTTTTTTTTCTTCTTTTGTATTGCAGTAGACATAGCAGCCTGTTTGGAAGTATTTTATCCTTGGTGCATTTCAATGTTGTTTATTTCTACGCCTTTTGCATTTTTGTCTTCAAATTCTGGCATGCACATAGAGCTTGCTGTGAAAGATGGAGAATGGATATTTTAAAATTCAAACAGGTTCACTTTTGCAAGCTTTCTTCTTACAGGTGAGATTCCTTTCTCACACCTTCTTAGAGGGCTTTGCAAAGGTCCCTCATGCTTTTAGCAAGACAGGCTTGATGTCTCTGGAAGATTTATTATGAGTCACAACTTAATCAAGGAACTAAGAAAGATTCATTTTTCATGCAACTTGTACAGCATCATCACCTGAGAGACTCGGCGCTAGTAAATCTTGTTGGCATACTGTGAAGGGTGATCCCAAATTTTTGAAGACTCCCCAAATGCAAGCTGAAGGGATACACTGCTTTATGTCTCCTTCCAAGCCGAAAAGAAATATGTTTGGGAAATAAGCCCTTTAGATGGTAATTTAATTTGGGGCAGATGTGCCCAACAGCTATGACATCATCCTAAAGCAGGTCTTTTCTCCTTCTCCGCTCCCCCCTGCCCAGCTTTACAGGAAAAGATATGGAACATAAAGGGATTTATCAGGTGTCTTATCATAAATGTGCTTTATATCCTGAAGTGCGTCTGTGAGCTGGTTCTCATAGGTAAAAACAGCTGTTAGCTCTGAATCAGGACAAATAAACAGAATAAAAAAAAAAAAAAAAGAAAAAGGTTGTGCACAGGAAAGGAAGAATTTCCAGCAATCATATATGCTGTGGGAAAGAAGACTAAAATCAAATATACGTCTCATTTGCCTTTAAGCACGTGATTTCTTTTGCTGTCTGAACCATAGGTGAATTTGCTTTCATCTGAAAGTGGATTCAGCAGCAAGCAGTGCTGCTTGCAGTGAACCTGGAGAGACTGTCTTTGGCTGGTAAATCAGGCTCCGTTCGCTTAATCATCGGCAGCACCGCCCAGGCAGCCAAGGCAGGTGTAAAGTAATGCTGCCTGTTGTGGTGGTCTCAGCTCTCTGAACCCCCTCCCCCCCCCCCCCCCCCCCCCCCCCCCAAAACTCCCAAATTAATTTAACACCAATTAACGATTACCATCATGCCTGAGGCATCCCTCAGGATGGCAGAAGTTAGGTACCAGGGACCTGGGAAGTGCTCAGTGAATGTAGATACCTCCTGGGAGAAGACAACCCTGGACACTAAATCACAGCCTAGGATATAGGTGGATTTTCAAGTCTGAAGTCACAATTTAGTTGATTTTTAGGTGGCCTCGGTCTTACCCCAGAAGAATTATATTAGAAGGAAGAAACAAGGAGCTTTGAGGTGTAGCAGGCATAAAGGGATTTTGTAGCATGCTTTTGTAGGTGTAGCATGCAAGGCATTTTGTCTTCATTTTCTATAGGTGTATTGGGAAGCATGGAAGTCCCATAGTCTTTTCTCAGAGGTTTTTTTATGTGAAGCTTTTTTTTTTTTCCTTTTTATGTGAAGATCTTTAGATTTTTCACAGAGCAGTAATGTCCAGTCTTTTTGCAAAAAGTGAAGAGGTCTCTTGGCATGGGCAGCTTGCAAGGCAGAACATGCAAGGTGCCCCACCACTTCAGCCAGTGCTTGTGCCCCACCACGTGGAACATGCTTTCATCACATGATGGACAACCCCTGTGCTTTCAGCACCCAAACCCCACATGTTTTGTTGGGTAAGGGGGACAAGTGCCTACCCTGAGGAGAAAGGCTGCTGGGACAAGGAGTACTGCTTATTACTGTGTGGCACTTGCTAGGAGAACAAGATGGCCCGTGCTGGTGCTAAGAGGCTGGGGGAAGCTCTTCATGTCCATAAAAGCATACATAGCTGCGCAAATGAACAAAGAGGAAGGAAAAATGCTAAATGCAAAAACCCCAAACCTAACTGCAATACTCGCTCGTTTTGCTCTTTAAACATATGAAGCCAGCAGTGCTCACGGTGAATGCCAGGAGTATGAAAAGGCTGATGAAGGGTGAGCGCCAGCAGTCCCAGCCTTTCACACTCGTTGCTGCTGAATCATACATAACTGCACATAACTCCACATCGCCCCATTTGGGGCTGTGCGAGTCGTTGCCAAGACAGTGACATCTTCGGGCTTTCAGAGTGTGGAGAGCTGCACTGACCATTCTGAGGGAGCTGGGGGGGCAGGATTTAGCCAAGCACGACAGAAATATGTGTATCTGGGAAAAAAAAAAGAAGAGATCAGGATAAAATTATTTTTTACTGCAGCCATTTAGGTCTTGGCTTTGTGGAAACTGTTTCAAGCCCTTCCTTAGGCGGGTCAGCAGGCCAATTCCAATGATAAATACAAAACTCTGAGATCATTATTCCCTTCTTGGATTTTAACTGATTAAAAGCTCCATTCTGTTTGGCTGGGATGCAGTCCAAAGCCCAGTGACCACCCTGCTGCAGCAAAATGCTGAATTAGGGTATTCTTGAAAACCTAAAACATCACTTATGCTTTTCCTGATAGGAAACAGATAAAAGTCCATAGTGACTCTGTCTTGAATCGTTCGTGCCCTTGCAGTCGTCTTCCTCCAGGCTTGATAAAATCCTCTTGCAGTTGAAGGGTGTAGCAGTTGGGGCACTTGGTGCCGGTGGAGTTTTTTGGGCTGGGATTTCATCTCCTTGAAGGCAGGGGAAGGCTGGCTGCTGGCCAGGCAGCGTGTGGGCAAGGCTGCTCGAAGCCCTGCCGCGGGCTGGGGTTGTGTGGCTGCCTGAGCAGTGGCTAGGACACCCCCTCTCCGTGCTTTTTGAAAAATTGTGGTCACCAAAATCTGGGTTGACCGCATCGTCTTCACTGGTGTTAGCATCATTGGCTGGATCTTGGTTAATGTTTTGCTTCCACAGGTTTTAATCTGGGGCATGAGTTCAGTGCATTTTCTAAACAGTCTGAAACACTGATTTCCAGTGGTCATGTATGTTCAGGCTGGAATATTTCAACATTAAACTCCACCTTACTTTGGATTTTAAGTGAGGATGAGCATTTCAGGACAAGAAGAAACTCAAGCCCCTTAAACCTATCCACCTCCACTGCAGTAGGTGAGACTTGCTTTCCACAAGAATTCCCAAGCATATTATGGCAAATTTCCCCAACCTTTCTGCAGCTGCATTGGCAGGGGTCCAGCAGGCTAAAGGCAGTATCAAATTGAATGTAAAGGTGCAATATACATAGCCCAGAGCTACCAGCACAAAAGGGTCTGCCCTGGATCCTGTAGCTGCAGAGGCCTCCATAGCACCCAACGCACACCCGGCCCTGGGCAACCAAAATGTATATTAAAAATTATTTATCTCTTCCCTTACGATGAACAGCAATGTCCTGTCACTCCTGGAGGATCTTCTTCAAGCTCGTGCCTTAGGAGCACAGCCAGCCTTCTCCTGTGCTCTCCCAGGAGGACGTTTCTCCTCCCTCTGGGGGATCCTCCACTGAAGGAGGTTTCCCCAAGCCGTGGTCATCTTTTTTGGTCTGGATAAAACAATGTCTCTTCATTTTCTTAACTCCCTGTGAGGGCTACATGTAAATGTTAATCCTGTCTTTAATCAAGGAGAATTCTTTTTACTTTGAAATGGCATCAGTATGACATCCCTCGACCTTTCTGGGGCTGCAGGTGCTGCTGCTCTCACTGCGGGCTGCTGGAGATTTGGGTTTTGGGTTGGAGGGGGCTATAGATGAACCTAGGTGTGAATGCAGGATGAGGGAAGCAGCCTTAGGATAGGCTGCTGCCTGTGTGCGATGCTGCCTTGCTCTCCTCCCTTCCCTTCTTAGCTGTTTCCTTGGGTGCTTGGTCGTAGCATTACAGACTCACAACCATTGCAGATCCCGGCATTTCTCAGCAGTAAGAAACATTGTACTTAGTGATGGTTATAATGTGGTTTTTTACAGGTTTAAAATAGCAATTGCCAAAAATTTCCCTGACTCCAACTGATGCTTTGCAACTGGTTGGGCAGGAGTCCTCCTCACAGCCTGGCACGGGATGGCCAAGGTAAAACTGGTTTGGAGGAACAAGGGTGTTTCCTTTCTCTTGGCGACAGGCAGGGAGCAGCAACAGACACCTTGACTAGAGTGGGGCATTTATTTGGATGCCTCCCCCATGACTTCTTAGAAGGCCAGCTAAGGAAATACAGGCCAGATGAAATCATCAATCAGTGGGTGCACAAGTGGTTGAAAAACACGCTGAACTTATCACAGTTTGCCATCAAACTGAAAATTCATTTTTAATGGGGTCACCCAGGGTCTGTCCAGGGCCTGTTTCTGTTTGATATTTTCATTAGTAACTTGGATAATGGAATAAAGTATGCTTATAAAATCGGCCCATCACACTAAGCCAGGAGGATTGCGAGCATATTGGGGCCCAGGATTAAAAGTCAAAATAGCTATGAAAAATCAGAGAGGTTTTCCAGAATCAACAAATGGAACCAAAGAGAGACACGTGCAAAATGCAAGGAGGTCAAAAGAACTTGTATTGAAACAGGGGGGTAGCTGACCAGATGGCAGAAGAGACCTGGCAGTAAGCACAGACCGGGTGATCACAGCAACATCCACGACTGTACCCATGGGGATGGGAAAGCCAAGGGCCGGGTGGTAACTTCACGGCACTGGGAACTTCTCAGCTCAAGTGCTGCGTCCAGCACTGTGCATCACCTTTTAAGAAAGATATAGATGAAAAAGAAAGCCCTGAGAGACCAACAAGGGTGTTAGGAGGTTTATAAAACCTGACCTGTGCAGAGAGGTTGAGCGATTTTGGGGCTGTTTAGTCTAGTGAAGAGAAGACGGATGGGTCTGCAGGGAGCAGATAACAGCCTTCAAAGATTGCTGTAAAGAGGATGAAAATATGTTGCCTTGACATCCACTGAGAGTGGGACAAGGAGTAATAGGTTTAACTGGAAGGGAGATTTAGATTAGATATTAGGACAAACTTCTCAACTATAATCAAAGATAAGCTCAGGAGCAGGCTATTTTGTGGGCTGGGGAAGCACAGTCATTAGAGGTTTTTAAGAACAAGTTAGATGAACATCTGTCAGAGACAATCTGTTACATCTTGTCTCACCTCAGTGCCAGGGAATAAGCCACTTGGCCCTACCTTGCTAGCGTTGCTTTATCTTTCCCTGCAGTGATTTCCTGGAGTTTTGCAGGAGCTTAGGGAGCTGTGTCAATATCTCTTGGTCTACTGCTCAGGAAGCTGAACAGCTCTGGCAGAAGGAAAACACAAACATCTACCTGGGACATAAGTAACACGAGCACGTTGTGGCTGGTACTTACACAGGCATTAGCCACAGCTGCATGTCTTTGCTTATAGAGCAAGACATTGCACAACTCCACTTAAATTCAAGCTCCCCTTGAGCTTCCTCACTCACTTGGATCCTTCCTTAACACATCTCCTAAGGCACCTGAGGGCAGTGATGAAGTTCTTCTCTCAAGCCTTATTCCTGATGTTTAAGTAGGTTTGGTACCCAGAGGAGGCTCTCACAGGAACCATCTAACACCATAGTACTGAGGTTATAAATTCAGTCTCCACAGCATAGTTCCTAATTAAAATGCTAAAAAGTAAAACATCAAAGTTGCAAACGGCGAAGGCAACCATACTGCATTGTACATCAAACTGGTTGTACACTGGTAATTCATTGTCTTCCTCTTTCTCTACCTTTTTTCAGTGTGATAGAGCCTGTGATAAAATGTGCTTTAAAAAGCAGATGGTTAAACAAGATGTTCCATCTGCTTACTATTATAGCTTCTGCCCCAAGCTGTGAATCAGTGCCTCTTCACTGCAACAGCCCAGGATTATTGGAGCATATAGGTTTGTGTTCTAGGAAACAGTAAAAAATGTCTACTCAGTGATAAATAGTTGCTTCTTCTTTAGAAGCACTTGTTATCACCTCCTCATACCGAATATTTTTAGTACTAGCAAAGTATCTTCTTTTCAGCTCCCTTGAGGCATCTGCTCTCCATATGGCAGACTTGCCTCTGCTTCTACAGCCTGTTTCTGGGAAGGAGACTCCTGATATGACAAATTGGAATTATTTCCAGGTCTTCAAACACTTCACTAGTTCCTGACTCATGTAATTGAGCCTAACAAATTCTGCACAACTGTACATGTTTTAATCCCTCTTGCCTACCTAATTTTTGTCATATTGCTTCCGCTGTCAGCAACCTGCCCTTAAAACATCGACACAAGGCTGTCGGTGGCAGAGGGTCTCTTAGGAGCCAGAGCTGGTGCTGAGCCCACCCAGGGTACATCAAGCCCCTGAGCCATCCTGCTCCTCTGCTCCTTGAAGGAAACCTGCTGGAAGCAGTATGGTCACCCCATCCCGGCTGTGATGGTGGGGCCGCTGGCACAGGAGCACAGCTCCTTCGAGCATCCATGCCATCTCCTTAGCAGTGCGGATCATGTAGGAAAAGTGCAGCCATCCCACTGCTATGGGCCACGCTGTTTGCTTTCTGTGGTTTCTAAGCCCCGTTTTGTGGAATGAAAGCTCCTTCTGCAATCACACAGAAAAGGGACAGCATTTTTTTTCCCCTTTGGTTTGGCAGCGAATGCCAGAGGATGGATCAAGAGCTAAAAAATAATCACTCGTGTTTGTGTGTTGTGTGTATATCTATAGTTACCCTCTTATTCCCCATTGTAACCTGTGATATATGCATACTCTCTGACTTCACACTATAAAACACATGCACTACTCAAATATATTTCCTCATGTCTTACTCTAGGAGCTGTCAGTTTGAATTCTTCTAGAAGCTGTTACAGTACAAAGAGACACAAAGCTCTGTCAAGTAACTCGTTCTGTACAACAACATGATATTGCAAGTAACAGCAGAGGAAAACCACACAGTTGATACTTTAAGGGCAAGACCTTGATAGAAAATCAGTGGACAGCACTGAGTACTGATACCTCTGACTGGTAATGTTTGCATATTTTAATAACACTCAGAGCACTCATTCTCCTTCCATGCTTACAGAAATCAGGGAAGTGCCACGTCAGCTGATGGGAAGAGATCTCTGTGTGTGGGGAGGAGCAGCACCAACGCCCTGTGGAGCTGCAGAGAAGCGGGGAGTGCTCCATGTCAGTGGACCCCGCATCGTGCTGGCTCCCCAGCACATTGCCAGTCTTAAGTTATACCAAATGAGCTGTAATTTTGTCTTGAAAATCTAATGCTTTAAACTATCCACAAGGTATTTTTTCTAAGATCTATAGCTAAAACTCCAAGGATATAATATGTGGCCATGAGAAATGCACCTAGCCATACTATCTTTTCTACAGTACATATTAAATCCTTCTTAATTGGAAATAAAAGAAGTCCATTGTTTGGAAGCTGAGTGCCACATACAAAGTACCTAGAGACAAGAAAAGTACTGCAGATCCTATTGAAAATACTGGGGACAAAGTAAAAGCAGAGTAATTCAGGTGAAAAATAAAATCTGAGGTGAAAAACCTTCAATGTTTTCCTTAAGTTTTTCGTTAGTGAGAAACTGACCTACCTGTCATTTTACGCTTTAAGTAAGATATATGGAACAAAGATTTTCTTTCTTGCAAATTAAAATAATATGTGGAGTTGTTTTTTTAAGAAAGCCTTAGAAATCTGTGTTTTATGGAGATGGAAATAAACTTTGCATATGAAGCAGTAGATAGGGCACATTCAGCAAGCATGTTATCGCTTAGCTTCTGCATATAAGACAGTTTCTGTGGCTAAACGATATGAAATGTTTCAGTAATTCATTGCATCATTAAGGACATAAAGGGCACAAATGTGTCAAACTGAGTATGCTGTTTTGTCTCAACTTTTCCTACATCCAAGGTTACAGCAGGACAGTTCAGTGGCATGTTCCCAAACACTGAACCATTGCCAACATTTTCTTAATGGGATTAAACTGTGCCTTGTTACTGTACAAAGACATATTTTAAGTACACTTGGCCATTTATTTGATGTATGATTCTCTTTGGCTGAATTATTATTCTGTGTTTATGAATAGTAAAGTCTTTATTCCATTACTTGCTGTAATTCGTCTCCTAAAATTTCTCTAATTAGTGATAGAGCTATTAAAAGAATGGAGAAGCAAGATGGGACATTTAGAAGTTTTTCCCTTCTGTGTGTATCTCTATACATAATTGAATAAATACGAGAAGTACAGCATCTTGATGTACGTACAATTAAAGAAGAAATTGAATTGATGAACAACTGTCTGGAGGGACTATCCTGAGATGACACCTTGCCTTGAAGAACCTGAAGGAGGGCTTCAGAGAAAATAGAGCAGCAATACTAACCACAGCTAAAACAAGGCACGGGCTGGCCAGGGACAGGGCTCGGAGGCTGAGATGGGGATAGGGAGGGGACTTCTGCCAAGCTGGGCCTCTGGTATCTTTCTGCCACAGGCAACGCAGTGGCAGGGACCATCGCTCCAAGTCATCCTTGGGCCGGCATACAGGTGGCAGCCACAGTCACAGCAGATTGAATACACTGAAAATATTTCTGGTGGCTGCAAATTCTAAATTAAGCTGCAACTAAAAGGTAGTTTTCCCTCCCTTGAAGCTGGCCAGACAAATGCCTACAGCACATGCAGGCTGACCAGGCTCCTTTCCCTGCAGCTCACCTCTCTCTCATGGAAGCAGCAGCTCAGCCTCCCAGCCCAGCACAGCACCAGCAGGTTTCCCTTGCTCTGCTGAGCAGCCGGCACCAGTCCTGGCCCCGGGACCCTGTGCCTTGTACGAGCGGAGCAGAAGCACACACTGCTGCAAAGACTGTTTTCAAGGTCTCAGATGAAACAGTTTGTTGGTGGCTCCTTTTGAGCCCCTGCAACAACAGTTTGCAGACAGAGGGGACCATTCCGTGCTCCACCACTCCACCGTGGTAGCTGGCATCTCGTCCTCAAGTCAGGACCAGCACCTGGCCTGGGCAGAAATACCCAGCCTGATGCAGGAGCCAGCGAGTCCTTGTGACGGGGACAGTGGGAACTTTGATCAGGCTGAGCAAATCACGCCAGGGCTTCCTGTTGCAGAGGTGGGGAGGAAAACAGAAGGTTGTAATTACAGAGTCACACAGAATCACAGAATGGTCAGGGTTGGAAGAGACCTCTGGAGTTTGTCTAGCCCAGCCCCCTGCTAAAGCAGGTTCACCTACAGCAGGTTGCACAGAATTGCATCCAGGCGAGTTTTGAATGCCTCTGGAGAAGGAGACTCCACACCCTCTCTGGGCAGCCTGTTCCAAGGCTCTGTCACCCTCAAAGTAAATAAGTCCTTCCTCATATACAGGTGGTACCTCCCGTGTTGCTGTTTGTGCCTGTTGCCCCTTGTCCTGTCGCTGGGCACCACTGAGCAGAGCCCAGTCCTGTCCTCTTGACACTCACCCTTAGGATATTGGTAGACATTATACTTATTATATGTAGATGTCATCTCCAGGCAGGTGACACCCATGCGGGACCCCAGACAGCAGCACTGGAGACCTCTGCGTGACCACAGCAGGTGAGTTGCTACATAGCAGCAGCGTGATAAAGCCTAAAATAGATGGACTCTGTATTAACACAGACACAAACTCTTACTGCAGAGTTGTTAATCATCATAAAATGTGTTCTACAATAACTTTTGGGAGCTCAACACTTACTACAAACATATCACGGCCAGGACTCTGCACCGCTTGGTCCCTGCAATTGTTTAGCAGTTGAAGACCTTCACCTGCTTAAACATTGATTTATTGAAGACTTGATTCTGATCTTATTTCACAGCTATGTAATTCCGCTGCTATGACGTTATTCCAAATGACTATAAAATACAATGCATAAATGTGGAAAAATTAGGAGTATTGCCAAAAGGTGCATGGGGAGAACATTCATGTATTTTTTATTTTGATGCTGAAGACCACAAGCCTGATTCTCCCTTCTTGAAGACTGGTAGAAATCAGGAAGAGTATATTGCAGTTATGCTGGTAAGTATGAGAGGATGATTAAGACAATGACTTACATCACAGGTCAATGTTTTCTGTCTTTCATTTTACTCTAAAAATCTTTCAATTTCTGTGTATAATCACAAAGGGTGAGCACTGGTGACTATGCTTTATAATGAAGCAGGGTCGCTCAGCTCCTTCCCACAAAGGATCCGAGACAACACTACCAAGGTCTGCACTGCTAACAAGGACTGCACCACTTCCAGCGCAAAAGCCGCCTTTGGTAGAATTAAAACAAATTTATGGCAAAAATTAAAACATTTATATTTTAACATCTCCAGACTTTATTAGGTGTTCTTTATACAGTCATCTGGTATGTTTAAAGAGTGAGCAATCATATAAAAGGAAATATGGTCATAACTGATTGAAGTAATAAAACCCTGAAACTAAATAACATCTCATAACTCATTACACAGCATATATTAGATTTCATTACATCAGTATATGACTTAGTAGTAAATTCTCCTGTTGGTCATAAACCTCTAAAGTGTTGTCATCCTGAAAAATGAAATTAAAAAAGAGAAAAAGACAATGCCAGGACGCTCTGGCGGTGCTCGTACGGTTACAGCACAGCCCCACCTTGCGTCAGGGTGAGCTGGCCTTGATGGGCGGTGCTGGGGGTGGGTGACATGTTTCTCCCCACCGCTGCCATCGTGTCCAGGACAAAACTGCCCCTCAGCTTGGGGGACTGGTGTTGCCAGGGGTTCATTTTTGTGTAGCTGACCTGCTGCTGAGCTCGTCACCCTTGTGTGCTGATGAAGCCATGTCTGCCTGGCACTGGGCAGCTCCTGCAAGGGTGACGGGTGAGTGCACTCTCCTGGTGCAGGGTTATAGAAGACAGAGCCATGGGCTGGGTGCCTGTGTCCCCTCTGCTGCGGCACCCGGGAGCGTTAGCTGCTGGGGCTGTCACCCACTGCCTCGGCAGGGCACATGGAGGGCTCGCTGCCCACCTGTCCTCCTCGCCCTCTGCCAGAGGCCATGTCACCACGGTGGCATGGCATCATTTCCAGTATTCACCAGTCGCCATTCACAGCCTGACTGCTGCGAGCTAGCAAACACAAGCTGGTCGCTCTGCCACATGCCCTGGGCCGTGGAGAGCTGGATGGACACCCACCCCAGCTACTCGCCACTTGGAGAGAGGGCAAATGGCCCAGATAGATGGCATGGCCGGAGCCCAGTGGGACTGTGAGCTGGGGCTGTCAGGAGGGACGTTGGAGGAGCAGCTCACCAACCCATGTTACCCCATGGAAACCCCAGCATAGGGGTTTTGCAAAATCCCTGCTCTTTCTGAGGGTGAAACATCGCCCAACACTTGGGCTGCTGAGTCCCAAAGGCTCTTCAGGGTGCTGGTGCCTTCCAGTGTCCTTCAACGGACTGAGCAGAGGGTCACTTGTGGCCTGAGCATGCCCAGCTCAGGGGTGTGAGGTGGTAGCACCCACCCTCGGGGAGGCGAGGAGCTGGGGCTCATTCCCGACACAAGCTCACCAGGCGTCTTGCTCCCCGTGCCCGCAGCTCCTCTGTGCTATGAGCAGCGAATGCTTCAGGGAAACTGCACAAATACGGACCTTTGAGCAGGGACAGACTCTGTGTTTGAGCCATGCAGCCGCAGAGCCAGGGGCTTGCTCCACATCTCCTTGCAGCCCCCGGAATCTTGAACTCTTGTAGCGCTGTGGCACAGCACCAATGTATCTCCCTGATGAGGAAAGGCTGAGGGAGCTGGGCCTGTTCAGCCCGGGGAAGGGGAGGCTGAGAGGGATCTGGTCAATGCGTACAAATACCTGAAGGACAAGTGTCAGGAGGACGGGGCCGGGCTCTTTTCAGTGGTGCCCAGCGACGGGACACAGGCACAAACTGCAACTCAGGAGGTTCCACCTGAACAGGAGGAAAAAATTCTTTACTTTGAGGGTGGCAGAGCATTGGAAGAGGCTTCCCAGAGAGGGTGTGGAGTCCTCTTCTCTGGAGAAGAAAAAACTCTCCCCTGCCTCCTTGGGATCTCAAAACCCGTCTGGACGTGACTCTGTGCAACCTGCTGTAGGTGAAGCTGCTTGAGCAGGGGCTTGGACTAGATGATCTCCAGAGGCCACTTCCAACCCTGACCATTCTGTGGTTCTGTGACACCTCACTTGGAGCTCCCTCCTCCAGCAGCACAGCCCAAGTCTGGGCAGGGGACCAGCCCAGGGGCTGGGTAAGTTGCTTCCCCCCAGGGCTGGCAAAGCTGCAGCTTTGCCCCAGGTCCCCTTTCTTGTTTGAGTGTTAGGGTTGGCATCTCCTGCCTCAGGACCAGATGGGCTTCTGCTAGTGAGGTGGGTGGTGGGTCCCTCACTGCGGGCTGGGAGATGCTGCTGACATGATTTCTGAGCAGCCCTACATCACCCCACAGCAAGCTCCTTGCCGAGGTCTTCCCCCCCACCATGCAGGACACCACAGCTCAGGCACAAGGTAGGCTCTGGGACTTGTTCACAACACTGGCCTGGCAAAGCCAGGCATAAGCAGAAGCTGCTGTGGCTCTGAGTGGCAGCTATGAGCAGCGTATCTTCTCTTCAATTCCCCAAAAAGGTTTTTGCATTTTTTTATTTTGAGAACCAACCTCCCCTCCTCCATTTGACAGTTTATAATTACCCAGAGCAACTGATCAACAACTGTGCCATTTGCAACATCTGGGAGATCTTAAGGCAGATCCCAGTCCAAGCTGCGCTGATGTAATTGTTTTGCTGGGTGAAGGATGATAACTCTCTCCACGTGTGTTTATACTCCTTCAAAATAATCCAATGGTTTTTTTGAAGCTCACTTATGTCAACACGTGCTTTATTGTGTCTTATGTGTTTTTAAAGAGCTGGGTGGAAGCAGCTGGAGAAGTCCCCTTTCGAAGCATACCTCCTCATGTTCTTTTTGAAGTAGCCTGTTCAGTCACTATAAAGTATCATGGCTTTAATAGCTGTTTTGGAAGTGTCCAGCCACACCCCTGTGTTTGATATACGTATGAAAAGGTAAGTATAAAAATTCATGAAAGAGATCTCCCAAAGCTCCAGGGGTGGAGGTGGCTGCATTCCTCCTTTCCACGAGAAACAGCAAGAGCCCGCGATCAAAGAACAAGGCTGTGCACAGCCAGGCACTCTGTACCCCAAGCTCGGCACCAAGAACCAGCTCTGGGAAATAGCTGCAAACCTACAAGTTGTCCTGCAGAAGATGTTGCTCCCAGCAGGAGCTGTCCTCAAGACCTGGGCAACAGATGGGGTGGATAATGATGCTCTTTGGAGTAAGCCAGGTGAACCTGGGCTACCATGTGCAAACATTAAACTACAGATCTGAACATCTAATCTGTCATAATTACATCACCGGTCTTATAATGGGAATAGCAGCCTCTGTAAGACAGCTGTACTTCTGAAAGGAAATACTCTTTGTTACTTTTTCCCTGGAATTTCTTTTTTTTTTTTGGGGGGGGGGGGGGTTAGGTTTTTTTTTTTATTTGTTTGAGATTTTTTTAAAGAAAAATAAAGGATCTCTGGCTGCTACCAGTGCAGACCCACGTCCTGACTTTGCCCTGCTACAATGCAAGTGCTCCTAGGCAGGGATGACTGCCTCCATAAAGCTCCAAAATGCTGATCTCACCCCTTCTCTGGTACCTCGGCTTTTGCAACACGCAGAATAGAGCTGAGCCAAACCTCACCTGGCAGCAGAATACATTTTGCTTTTTATCAGAGCCACCTCCACACTGCTGTGACAGTCTCGTGAGTTCCAGCAGGCAGGCTGGGTGCCGAGCGTCGCTGGAGGCCTGCTTATACACTGAAGGAAAATTAAAGGAGTTTTCTTCCATCTTCTTCAGAGTGAGAGACTACAGCTGAGAAACATTTAGGACATGGAGAATTTTTAGTTAATTGAAGTAAACCAAACATATCTAGCTGCTTTTACGACTATTTCATAATAGTATCTTTTTAAGCTAATACTCCACCAGGGAACACAACTTGCAGACAAAAAAACCCTCTGAAGTGCCTTGAAGGGAACTGAGCTTTGGACTCTGAACTTTCCTGCTTATAAACAATCATTTCAATCTGCTGGGCCGCAGCGGGAGTATGAGGCTTCATAAAAGGGCTTAGGTGTTGTAATACTGAGCGCAGCAGTGTTTAACTCCACATCTTGCTATCCAGACTCCCCATGCAATCCAGAAGATTTAGACACAAAGAACCAGATCCACACAGGCCAGTGGGGAACCGCTTTAGGAACCACTGAGGAGAGCACAGCCCAGCTGTGCTGAGGTACCTCTTTCTGATCAGGTTTCAAGCCCCAGATCCCTTCCCAGTGCAGGAACTGAAGCAGCACACTCTCATAAAACAGCAACAACAATTCCAGCACTTGCTTAGGGTTTGCAAGAAAAAGATCCAGTGTTCCCCTTCTGCCACAAAGATGTGAGCACCCCAAACCCAGACCTGCCCCGCAGCTGTTGGGGCATCCTCTTGAAGCCGTTTTGGCTTTCACGGAAAGAAACAGATGAGGTTGGGCCAGAGGAGATGGGTACTTAGGTTGCATCCAGGCACTCTGGAAGGACAAGGACAGCTTGGGCTCCACTCACGATCTGGTTCAATGGAAAGTACTTAAATATTCTTTAAGGAAAAATTAAAAATCAGTGAGTGCCATGAACTTGGGGTTCCCAAAGTTTGGACACCTTAGGATGCACAGGTGTCACCCTCTGCAGTGGCCTGCAAAGCACCCTGGCCTTTGCCAAACCACCATATACCTCTCCTCAACATCCTACTCAGCAGTCCCATTTCCCAAAATGGGTTCAAGCACAAGTTTTTCTTTCTCCCCCTTCCCAGTGGCCATCTTTGGTCTGCACATAAACTCCCCAACCTCACCTCATCCTCCTCACCACGTACTCACCCAAGCAGGCAAAGGGGACTGAGGTCAATTTATTTTCCTTACACTTCTTCCAAATCCTTGCATGTGGTTTCCTAACCTTGGGTCTACCCCAATCCCTCACCCGCCCTGTGCTCCTTGCTTGAGCCCTTGGCTTATCTCCTTGGTCCACTTGCCAGGGCTGGCTTGGGTACTGCAGGAGAGAGCTGAGCAGAGCAGAAGCTGTGAGTAAAGACAATCAGCTGGTGGACGATAATTGCCCGAGCAGGCAAGTGCCTCTAGGCAAGTAGTCAGCCATTGCCTTTCTTTTGAAGCAGCTTGTAAAGCAGCCTAGAAAGCAGTTCTAACCAACCTACTCAAGTCACACTCTTTCTTGGTGGAGTTAATTACACCTTTCAAAGCAGAACAGAGTCAGCCAAAGGGACTAACAGCTCCATGTGCACTCCAGAAAAGACGTTAATTAGAGAAATAAAACATTTGCAGAGAAGGGAACGGTGAATCCACACGTTTTTGTGAAGAAAAAGGAATTGAGCCCACAACCTGCTGGCGTAAGCTAGCATCAAATCACCAGCAAGCTGAAGGAGCTGAGGGCTCCTTCTCCAGGCATGCCTGAGAACACCCACCTGGCCAGGGGAAGCAGCAACGCACATGATTTCTGGCACCCTGGGGCATCAGACCAACCTGGCATCTAGTCTCAGCACCACCAACGCTGAGGTCCCTGGGCAAACCAGGAACTATTTGACACCAAAGGATTTATAAAACTGCACTGAAGGAAGCTTGGAGCTCCACGTGGCCTGCAAAGGAGTTTGAGGAAACAGAGTTCTGGGATCAGGCTCAGGTTTTCAAGGGTACTTACATGCTAAGCCAAATTGTTTACAATGGAGATAGTTGCCTACAGATTTTCCAAAGTCTTAGCCCTTTGGGCCTTAGACCAGCTAAAAGAGGTGAAGAGAAGTGCAGTCACTCAAGGCATATTCAGGCAAGCCGCACAGTAGGTGGGACACGGAGCTCCAGCCCTGGTCTCACCCTGGAGCAGTGGTGGCTGGGGTTGCCTCTGCCTCTTCTGTGCTGCAAGGGCAGCTCTCACCCGGGCCAAAATTTCAGTCCACGAAAACTGACCGCAAGGGCGCAGCAGTGGTGTGGGGAAATCCTGAAGATAATCTCTGACCTTTGCTATCTAGAGAGAAAATGCTTCAAGTAGGAACGTGTTTACCATATTAATGCTAAAACAGTTCCATTATAATCAAAAGCATGATGTTTCATCAAAATTCTTATGAAATTTATATCTGCTGTAGTTCTCCTTCACATGGAAGTTGGATGTAAAACAAGCATATGTTTCTTGTTACAGTGCTGAAAAAAATCCATTGTTTCTGGGTTGACCCATTCAAAATTTAAAATAATGTCTGCCATAACAAACATGATCTTCAGCAATCAAAATGTATTCTTATATTTCACTATTTAATAAAAGAACTTCCAAGTGAAGCGCAGATTTGCTTAAAAGCGATGAAAATTAATTCAACCTAAAACTGTCATCAAACTGCAGGATTAGCAATACCAGCTCAGACCCTCTTAACTTGACACACGTGATTTAGATGTGCCGAAGATGTTGTGAACAAACTACAAGATGACCTCAGTAATGTATGGAATCTGTATAGAATTTACATCCAAAAAACTACATTAATGAAGATGAAGGTTTCAAAGTCAAGCTAGGAAGTGCCAGAGGCACCATTGCCTTCCACATGGTGCTATGACCTTAAATTGCAGTTTTGCATTCTTCACAGTAGCACCCTTTCTCTTATTCAGGATTATTTTCAATCCTTCTCAGTGCATGGCTCAGCCTGGCTTTCTTGCAAGTCTGTACAGGCCACTAATGTTACCAGCTTCTTTATAAGGATTTCTGCACTTACCATCAGAGAAATAAGGACTGTCAGGTCTTTTTCACATCTAGGAGAATCCCCGTGAGATTTGGTCCTGGCACTGCACCGTGGTCCTGTAGCATCCATTGTGTGTATGGATGAATACTGACACTTTCACGCAGGATTTTCTGAAAAGATCTACTGAACCTAGAGATGTGATTGCTCTGCACTTCTGCAGATGTAGCCCCAAACACCACGTATTAAGTATTTAGCAAAACAGTTTGTGCAAACCAGGTGTCTTGTTCAGTGTTAAAGAACCACCTTATGACAGCAGCCAAAAGAAAACAGTTCTCCAAACCACAGTGTTCCTTCTTTCGTCATCAGACCAACTTTTCACCTGTGGCAATTTGACCCCCTTTACTGTTATCAAGCTTTTCCTTAAAATGAGGCAGTTTTGCACATAGCAAGGTCATGGCTGCATGGTCCTGGATCATTCACAGAGCAGCACTGAGCCTGCACAAGTGCAGGATCGCACAGACAGCTGCACAGGTGGCATGGAAGCATTACAAGGAAATTGCAGATCTGAAAATCCCTAATTTTGCAAGTCCATTCCTTCCCTTCCCAGATATTTTAAAGGATAAACGCAAGAATTCAAAAATGGGAATCACACTGACCTTCCAGCTTGCCACCAGCAGGATTCAGATCTTTCATACAAGAAAACTCCTGTTTCTTCTAGCTACAGATTAATGACAGTTCACCGTACACAGAGTGGAACATTAGAGGTTGAAACGTGAAATGTCTTCCAAATTACTCATCCATTAGCCAGTAGCACAAGCACCCAAACCTCACATCACATATTCTAGAAAGAGTTTACATTCTTTAACACAAAGCTGCTACAGATCCTGGTTCCCAGGCAACAGATATCCCTCTTAGACTCGCCACCTTCCTCCGTTTCTCACTGTTTTTAGATTCTCCTAAATGTCTCAAAGTATACACACCCATCTCTGCCAAAAAACAACAAATACATTTTCCTTACTAATATCATTCTAAGATACAATTAAAAAGTATTCAGTGAACTTTTTCAAAATACTTCAACAGGAGACTACTGCACATCATGGGAACTTAAAAGTTAAAAAAGACCGATCCAAACCAGAAGCATCTGAAAACACACCTAAACAAAAGCTGTCAAACCACGTCAGCCTCAATGAACAGGCAAGCTCTTAACATGGCTTCCTCTTCTCAACTTTAACTCCTATCAAGATCACTTGGAAACACTCATTAACTTGTACTACTGTCCTCCGACTCTTAAAATGTTAAATTTGAGTGTAAAGAGGTCAGTGATTTCAGGTGTGTTAGGCCAATTGGAACATGGCTGCTTTGCACTCTACTCAAAAGGCCAGCCTATTTTTAAGTGCCTGATGCCAACAAAACCTTTTCTCTAAGTCAGGTATTTTTTGAGAGACTTTTGAGCCACATTAATCTTAATCCAAACCTACGGTCAAATAAGCAGATGCTGTCCTTCTACAAAATCCTAGCTTTTGTAGGAGTTTGACCAGCTATGCTTTTCAAATGCTACTTCCGTTAAATAATTAAATCTTCTAATATTATTATTATAACAGATAGCAAAATAGTTCTAATTCCATTAGAAAAATTCAGTATCCTAATAATTCCACAAATTTGAGTGCAAAAAATTCAGGTCCTATTTGTCTCTTGGAAGAAAATCAGAAAGTTCTCAAAAATACTTCATATTATATATGCTTCAATCATAAGGTTTTACTATCAGAGACGAAACAAACCTCACATTCTTAGCATAATCTCCCCACAGACTTCTAAGGAGTATCGGTGTTGCAGATATTTTTGCAGCATTTTGTTTTACTGCATCAGGCTGTGAAGTTTTGAAATATGTATCTTACCCAGGGATCACTGTGTCTATCCTATAGCTGTAAGCAACTGAAGCAAGCAGGTGATGAGCAATGCTAAAAGACCTTCCATTCTGACTTCTGATCCAGTACTGTACTTATCTGGTCATACCAATTCAAAACTGCAGATGTTTGCTCCATATTCATGCAACTTTTTTTTCTACACTGCTCTAGCTTTTGGTCAGTGTATTCTTGCATTTGGCAGACAAGTATGCATATCAAAAACTAAAAAACAAACCTTGGGGCTATTGCACCAGATTGTGTGCTTCACACAGACGGCTATACGATAGGCTTCAAATTTCACATGTAATACCAAAATCTGTCTCAAATTAACACTACCATTAAGTTACAGAAGACTAAACTGAAGTTCTTCAGCCAGCAAGGGCTGGTATTTTCTGGACACAACTGAATTCGTTGTTTTTAAGCAGAGCCTTAATTCCATGTGTATCTCTAATATCAGGAAGGCTGGTAGATTAAAATACTTTATACCAATCACTGTAAACAACAGCATGCTTAGGCAATGAAAAAAATATATGGGAATTATTTTGTTGGAAGCACATCAGCATACCACTTTACCCTTTAAAAGGATAAAAAGTCTCAAGATGCTCACATGGGACAGTCATTATGGTTTATATGAAAATAGTCTTTTAAGGATTAACAATGTACATGGTATAAAAAGCTAGTGAAACATTCCTCGATTTTGTGATTAAGGAATCATCCATATTTTCCATTGTTGTAATACGTATGTGCTTAGATGCACAGGATATTACATTCTGCTGTCTCATGATACCATGGTAACATCAAGCACTGACCCAGTATTGTTGTCTCCAGGGAGAAGTGATAAAGGAAATAAGCAACCCCTTTTTAATCTAACAGAGCAACTAGCACCAACAGCCTTGCATGTTTCTTACCTAACCCTACAACCACAGAGAACAGCTGTACTATGAAAAGTGTAAGAATCAAAAAGCTGGAATGAAGACTGCATACCACTAAAGTAACATGTAATGTATATGCTCATAGGAAAGATCTGAACATTAGCTTGTTAACATTTACAAAGAACTCTTCCAAGTAGATTTTATACTTTGACATGTTTATTTTAGTTGGATGAACAGATTCAGTGAACAAGCTGAAACTGTATTCCTCAGCCTCACATTTGCCTCCCTGTAGACTTCTATAACCAAATGTTGAAAAACATCAGAAATATGTGGATATTTGCATGAAGTAGTTGAATAGTTATTTCTTGTTCCATGCTTCTCTTTCAAGTCTTTCACGGATTACTTCTTTTAGGTATGGTTCAAGATAATGCTGATCCTGAAAAAGAAAAGAATATATTTAAACTTACAGGGAGGTCCAGAAACACCTCAAGCCATTCCTACAGACTACTTGTCTCTCATTCCTCTTCAGATTTGACTAAATCCCAACCTAACAAGAAAAGAAAAATAAAAAAAAATCAAACATTACTTACTCTAAAAATGTCAATTTTGTACCCGCCAAGTCTGCAAGGACAAGTTCTTTATTGCAGCAACCACTAATTCTTAATGCCTTGCCAACATTCACAAGCAAAGTGATGCTTCCAGCTATACCTTTAGAAACAATGTTATTTTGGCAGATACCCAAACATACAAGATCCACTTAATTAGTTCAAAGTCCAACTAAAATACCCTGGAAAAACTAATTTTGAACTTAACTTCTAAACAACACCGTAAACTTGGATTTGATGGAACACCTTGACCATGTTTAACACTTACAAACCAAACTGCTGCTTAAGGAGCTATGCAACCAGTTATTTAATGCAGCAGTTACTTAAATATAACTAATAAGGCTATGAGAAACAGCCTCTGCTTATACAGAGAAACACAATAACCTTACACTATCCTACAATCAGAAGTTTAGCGATAAGATTCCTCTCTACCTGGCAATCTGGAGAAAGCTAAGATGGATAATAATGCAAAGTCTGTGAACGAATCCACTACAAAAAAACCCCAGTTACATCTGAAAAGGAAGGTGTAGTTTATTTTTCAAATTACCAAGACGACACTTGTTTTAATGCAAGATTTCGTTTTAAATTGTTCTTCCTTGGCATCTTCATTAATAAAAGCTGTAGCTTGAGATTTTCTATACAATTCAGAAATTCATCAGAGCAGCAAGAGACCTTTTACAAGAAGTTCTAAGATAGTTACTAGTTACAGTGTATTCTTTAGCTGACAGCTTAGAAGTATTTTGTCCAAATACGAACAACATGCTATGGCTCTAAGCTGTAGTTTAAAGCTTCTGTTATCTTGAGAAAAATTTTGTAGTTTCCACTGAAAAACAGGTATTTTTAAACAGTGATCAACAGCTGTATTTTCCACAGGTAGCCTACAAGATACATGCTCATTTACTCATTACAAAGAAATGTAAGCATGTAACATGTCTTCAGAGACTGAAAGTCCCAAAGACCAGTCATAGCAGTACCATTTAAGACCTCCACCTTGGAAACACTCTGTACACATACCTCTTCATACTTCACCCACTGGTCTTTTGGAAGGATCTGATGTTTCAGGCTTAAGTCAAGTGCTCGCTTTATGCGAAACATTCTTTCATTGTAAAGATGTTCTGGAAGTCTCTTCAGTGCTTCTTTTACATCATCATCTTCATACAGTGTATCATCTCGCATTAATCCTATGCCAAGAAGATTTTACCATATCACTGAATAAATGTTCTTAAGTAAGATTTAAGATTGACATAGTTTTTTTATATGTAACATGGGCAAAACAATTCCAATGGTAAATTACGAAGAAAACTCAAACCAATCCAGAAACAGAGAACCACTAACTGCTCACAAAGAACAAACTAAACTCTAGCTTTCACATACTCTGTACATTTGGGTTTACTCCTTTTCTTAAGGAGGAACAGGGAAATGGGCATTTAACTCAATGCGTTTCATAAGAGTATAGATATACAAAACAGTAACTATTCTGGATTTGAGAGGTGAACTTAAGCTCACCTAATTTTGTATCTGTATTTAAGGTGACTGTCTAGGTAAAAGCTTTAAGAGCTCTGAATCCATCAGTCAACCACACATATAATTACTTCAGTACTGAAGAACTTATCTCTAAACTTCACTGTGCATAATGACTAGATCTGCACTGACTATATTCAGCTACAGAAACATGAAGCTAGGTGTTTGTGCACAAGCTGGTTCCCCCCCATGCCTCCCCAAATCAGAAGCTAAATCCAGGAGAAGTCCAAGCTAAGAATACCCTCACACTGTCTGTGGAACAAAGGATTCCTGAAGTTCAACCAACACTGCTTTAAGTTTCAGTATTAGCAACACGGGACAAAATGTTAGTTTTGTAGCATTCCAAGATTGATACAGATTACCAGAGTATGCCTACTGACTTATGGTTGAAGGTTTTTATCTCATGTGACCGAGTTGGCAGGAGTCTTCCAATAAAAAAGAAATTTAGAGCCACACATTCTTGAATTCAGTTTTGTAATTTATTTCAAAGGCACAGGGAGCGTAGCTGCTGGTTTAATCACTAGATTAAATTCAGTGTTTCTCCTCAGTTTTCAGTTGCATTCTCAGAAAAGCATCAAAAAGCATTAATGTCTTCAAGAATTTCAGCACACATAAGAAGAGCTAAGTAAGCACTGCATCTCTGGAGAAAAGACCTAAGCTTATTCCTTTACAGCTGTCTTGCAATTTTTTTTCTAACTTCCCCAGGGCACGTATGTTAACTTCCTTTAAATGATTTGCTCTCATTGTGGTCAGCAGCAAATTACAGCCTCTGAATATTCAGTTTCTCTTGTCATTCAAGAACATCTACATAGTTGAAACAAACTTGGTAACAACTCCAAACAAATTGAACACAATACCATCAAGGCCACCTCCTCTACTTAAGGAAATGCTATTTTTACACCTACTTCACCATTGCGCAGGTCAGAGAGACACCAAGTGAAGTTACAAGGGCAAAACTAACTAAATCCCTTTCTGCACTTTGTATACTTTGCTTAAGTATTGCAGACAGATTGACTGCTATCAGTGGGAACCTCTCCAGCTTCAAGGGCAACCTTTGGGTTAGAAGATACTGGCCAGTGAAAGTGACATGGTGGGAAAGGATAAACCATCAAGCTTTCAGGACTGCTTTTTGAACTGACTTTCTGAACTGAACTAACTGCTCCAGCTTAACCTTAGCTGTTTAAAGTTATTTCATTGAAAACAAGAGCAAACACTGTAGTAACAGAAAAGTCACTCATTCACTACTAGGTAGCAAGCCTACTGACTGAAGCTATCGTTAACTTTTCCCCCACAAAAGTAGCAGATAATTTTGATCAAAAAGACTTATGCTAAGCTGCACATACATAGACCAGTTACAAACTAGTTTGATGATTATTACATTTGCAGGGCTTTTAAAAACTCAATGGAATACTTACCAAGTTTGTTGAATCCAGCTGCATTATAATACCACTTGCGAATTCTGTCTAACAACCGACCACCTCCTGCAACTGAAGGTGGCCATCATCAGTTGCAAAGCAGTATAAAATTCAACATTTACACACTACTATGACAGCACACAAATATTTGCTGACCTCCTTCACATGCAGTAATGCAACACTACATTAAGTCTGAATCTGAGTACATGTGACTTGGCCTCTCTGCTTTTTAATATCCCTTACAGACACTGAAAAGGTAGACCATGTGCTTGCTATGTACAATGAGATCTCTGTTTCGCTAAATTTGGATATTAGACTGCTTTACGACTTTGAGCAATGTTAACAGTTCATTGTTAAAGACAGGACCAACACTTAGGCTCCACAACCCTTACCTGGTCTAAAAACATGTTCTAAGTAAAGCAAAACCATCATGCTTTTCAAATAATTTATTTGAGTTCCAGTGCTCTCACTATGGGTTCATGCAATTTCAAGGCCAGCATATTACTATGCTGTTAACCTTCTGCTCTCCTCTCCAGTTACTTAAATACTATTCCAGAGCTTCCTTTTCCAAAGAGCTCCCAAAGTCAATTGGAAAGTCAACACTGAAATCTCAAAAAAAAAAAAAAAAAAAAAAAAAAAAAAGGCAATTCAGACTTCAAAAAAACCCCAACAACATACCACGAGTAGAAGGTTCATCTTTCCTTAATTGTGATTTTGGATAGCAAAGGTGTTTTGACATGTAATCAAATACAACACAGTACCAAACACCACTGAAGTAACTCAACAAGGGGCCTAGAAATCCAGAAACAGCACAGTACGGGCAATGCAGCCAGGGCAAGCTATCTTTCATGGCTTTAAGTCAGTTGCCTTACTAAGTCACCCCATAAAGCCAATGTTACACGTGACACCAGTATGCCATTAACCCAGTACCTCACCAGGCCTTATTCCTTCGTGCTTTAAAGCTTGAGAAGGAGCCACAGACCAGCTAAGCCTGGAGTCTGTACCCGGACAGGGCAGCGATCCCCGAGCCCCTCCGGAGCAGCCCAGGGGCTCCTCCCGTGCTCCCCAGCACCCCCTGCCCCGCTGCTCCCAGAACACCTCCGTATGGGAGCTGGGCTCCCTGCGCTGAGGCCCGTGCCGCGGGAGCCCGCCGCCAGGGCCATACCGGCAGCAGACTAGCAGTCCCTGTCAAGGGCACACGGCGCGCACCGTCCTGCGGCTCCCCCACCCCCCGTCACGGCCCGCCTACGTCTCCCGGCGCGGGAGCGGGCGAGCCCAGCGCCGCAAGCGCGCCAGGCACGGCCCCGCACGGCCGCCCCCAACCGCGCACCGCCGCCTCACCGGACGCCCTCGCCGCCATGTCGACCTCGGCGCGGCGCGCTGCCTTCCGGGTAACCCGCCGCTCCCCGGGGCGGGGCGGGGCGGGCCCGCCAATGCCGCCTCAGCGCTGGCGCATGCGCCCCGCCGGGCGGGGACAAGGGGCGGAGCCGAACGGCGGCCCAGGGAGGCGCCCACCGTGCTCTCCGCCTCCGCTCGCCCGGTGCCTTCTCCAGGCGGGTGGCGAACATCCCTGAGGACGGGGACCGCCTCACCGGTGTCCGCCGCGGCAGCCTGCTCCTGCTTCGACCCCCCGCTAGGCCGCCTTCTGGCGCGGCAGCCGTCGTGACCACCGGGCTGCGCTGAGGCACCTGCCCGCGGGCGGGAAGAGGACGGAGAGGCCAAGGCGGGCGCGGTGAGGCCTGTGGCTTACGATGGTTTTAAATAATGCTTACGGTGCTGGAGGACCGGTAATTAAGCCAAAATTAATCATCGCTTACTCAGAACGAGGAGCACAAGGAGGCTTCCTCACAGTGTGCGTGCTCCGCAAACTGGCTGCGACTCCCTGGGCCGCTGTTAGCCCGAGCTGCGGCCACCGGTAGCGGTGCCCGGTCTCACGGTCTCAGCTGCACGGCTGCGGCGGCAGTGAACCAGCACTGGTTCCAGTGTAAGGTAATCCAGCTGTCAGTCAAGGCAGCTGGACTGGTGTAACTGGGTGTTGTGAAGAACCTTCAGACCCCAAACCTGCAAACAGAGGGGTAAAGGTGAATGCCAGCTAAAAATGTGTTGTAAATCACAGTAAACAAAACACCAAGTCATCAACCACAGAATGAAGCAGAAACCTCTCTGCCCCGGTATCTGCAGCTGCCAGGTGAGCGCCTCTGTCTTCTAATGCACAGCTCACTGCCCCTCCCCAGCAATTCCTTCAGAAATGAACCACCACATTTTCAAAGAAATGAAATAAATATGTGGAATTATTCTAGAAATCCTGCTACGGTAAGCAATTTCAGTCAGAAAAGCATGTATGTGGCTGGATGCGATATGCAAGCAAACAGCACAGCTCAAAGTGCATGTCAGCAGACTGCAAAGAGTCTGTGCTGTATTGTACACAGGAAGCCTCAATTAATCAACACTATCAATCGAAGGCTGCTAGCCCTGATCAAGAACAAAGGCTACAATGAGTTTGTTAATTCTAGGCTAAACATTTCTATTAAAGATTTTTTTTTCCATCCTAAAGCCAAAAAGTATTTGGCACGATCCTCAGAAAGTTCTATCCTCTCTCCCCTTTCCTTTTAGCACTCTCCATAAAGTCTTTTGCTTCCTTTCTTCATGGTATTTCTGGGAAGCTATTTTGGCATAAGATCACAGATTTAACATTTCAAAGAAACTGGTTCAGCTCTGGCAATGATCATTTTTACATTTAAAAATACTAAAGGAATTAAAAGCTCAAAGTTTGAGACATTCAAAATACATCCATTCTATAATAAAATTTATATTATAATGGTTTTTCACATGATAATATAGATTGTGATAAGGACAGCGGAGTAAACCTGCAAAACCAAACTCTTTACTTTGGCATTATGAACTCACATACTTTCTATTAACGTTAATTTTTACTTTAAGTATTTTTACTGGATTGAAGATCATAGTTTGTTATTAGCATTTAATACAGTCAAAATCTAAATAAGCATATTAAATTAGACTTAGATAATTTTTATTTAAAAGGAGGGAATGGGGGAAAGTGTTTAGCTATCACATTCCAGCCACCACTTTAGATGAAATTTGTTATGCTTCTCCACCAAGAACAGCCTCCTTAATAGAGGATTTCAAGTCATCTTCCCAGGCCAACAGAGTGGGAAACACGAGAACAATAGATAAAAGAGAGCATCTCAGATATATATTTCAGGCAATGAATGTGGCTTTTTACTGTGTTTCAGGTGAAGATGCCCCAGTATATTATTTTGCACCCTGCTTGTTCTGACAACACTCCTTTTCATGGGTGTTGTAATTCAAATTCCAAATTTTTACTTTGGATAAAAGACCCAAGTCATAATCCAGAGATCACTAGTATTCTCATTCTTTAAATGCCTCTTTAACCTTACTTTACTTCCCACCTATTAGGGGAATTTAACCTTTTGAATTTTATTCTATCATCTACATACAAATTGGTATTTTATGCTCCAGCTCTGAGCTTTGAAAACATTGAGGCTTTTTCATTAAATAAGCTTAAATCCAAATGAAAACATCTGGATTTCAGTTTCCAGAACCGTTTTAACTGAAAGAATGGAAACTTCTGAACAATGAACTATCAGACAGTTTGTATTTGCATTTAGTCAGTTTCTTCACTTTGCCCAAATACGCTGTGAAGCATTTGGTAATTCTGTATTAACACGATTTGTTTATTCATAGAATTAGGTACTTTTAATACTCCCACGATTCCTAATGTTAGCATTAACATCAGTTATAACTGAGCAAGGTAACTCTGTCAAGTATATATTACAGCCTCTTTTCATTGCTTACTTGTCTACTGAAGCTATACAAATCTCATTGGGCTGGGGAAAAATTGCTTCCTGACTCTCAACCAGGGGAAGAGAAAAGTGACTTAAAATAAGCTCCTCCTAGATTTCAGAGACAGGTATAATTTTATTTTATTTCTGTAATTTGCTTAGATTCAGTTTGCTGATTTTCTTTGCTATTTCAAACCAAGTTTCACTCCACAGCTTTTAGAATATTAACTTCAGCAGCCAACTTCACACTTTGTAACTTGCTGGAAAATGCCTTTATATATGAGGGGCTTCACATATGTAATGGTGTGCTTTCCACTGCACAAGGAAAAGAGTAACATTATTAGCTCTTCAGATAAAAGCAGGTAAACACATCACTTCTTCGCTACCACATTACCTTGTTATTCTAACTTTTGGGTGGGAGGCAGGGAGGGAGGGAGAGGGGAGAAGACAGAGGGCAAGATAGGGAATAAGTCACTAGCCTGTTTTTCCATCTCCCAAACCTCTGAAAATATTGAAAGAAAAAAAAAAATAATCCACTTTAGTGTGCTGCATCATTCACTCCAAATTAAGCTAGCAATAAATTACAAGGACTGCATCAGTAGCAAATCAACATACATATTTCAGGAGGACTGAGTGAATATTTTTAAGTCACCATAAAGAATATTACTATGAGCCTTTAAATCCTACAAATGTTTCATAAGCAACAACTTCTTAAACCAGTAATTAAGAAGTTAGGAGACCATAAAGGGGAGCAGTTTCATAAAATATGGTTTTTTTATAACTTTATTCCTTTTTACATGTGTTACTAATTAAAGTGTTTTTAAGAATTTTTCAAAGTCCTGTATAGAAGCTTTGGCAATCTCTGTGCAGAACACCTCATCGGGCAAGGATACTAGCTTGTCCAAAGAGATGTAGCTGGGTTGTGCTGGGTCATACTGGGCTCTTCCCAAGAATGTAAGAAACATATGTCTCTCTTTGATTCGTAATAGCTTTGAGTTGAAAACCTGAGAAAGAAAGAGAAGAAACTTTTAGGTTGTCTTAATTTCAGACACTGATAAATCTAACATAAGAGCTATTTTTTAGACAAACTGAAGATCTAGAAAGAAAATAGTCTGCATCTTTTCTTCTTATTTATGTTAAACACTAGGTAGGTTACATTTACATATAAATTACCTAAATTCTAAATAAATGCTTTAATACAATATGCTGACATACGTACCCAAGGGAAAATCAGGGAGTGATACAACTCTCAAGCATGTTCTTTTTTTTTGTTTTGTTTATATATAATTACACCACTTCTCTGTAATCACAGCCAAGTAGAGGGGAGACATTCAGAAACAGGGAGGAAGAATAAGCATTTTCCCCTATGCTATCAGAAGCCTTTATTTATATAGCCAGATTCAGATGTGCACTGTTATAAAGAAGAAATGAACAGGTGAACACATGGCATAATACAAATAAGTGAACTGCACAGTGGCTGTGGCTCCTGTCGTAACACAAAAGCCAAAAGGCACAGCGCAGTGGTTCAAAACAACCACTTATCTTCTGCTGCACAGCAATGCCTACCTTTGAAGATGCTTGTAACAGTAAGTTCTAGACAGTCAAAGGCAAAAACAATGGTAGGAGAAACATGAAAGAAATCAGTGGAACATCTACAAAGAGAGATAAGTAGGGAAGACGAGATGCACAGTTAAGTCTCAAAAGCAGAGATCTCACTCTACATTTCTGAGCAGTATAATGGAAGAAAGAGACACCGCCTTAGAGAAGACAATGGTGAAAACATGAATGCTAGCGCAATGAAAGCGAGCAGATTTACTAAAAAGAAGAGACTACACTACTGAAAGGATTTCATGAGGATGTAAACTAATTTGAACTAGGACAGAAAGCAAAACTACTATTCCTCCTCTGCCTTCCTTGAATTTTAAGAGGGAGCTAGCCGACAGGAAGGATGGTTACAGCAGCAGCTGTAACGTCAGAAAGAATTTGACACAAAAGTCCTGTATGCCTCATTTTCAGCACTGCTGTCATTCAAGACAGAAGCAAAACCAGGAGGAGACAAGCATGCATTTGTGAATGCACAAGTTAATACATATAAGTTGCACTAGCCATATGCTGGAACTCATAGTTTTTGAGGATGGAATGGAAAAACAGAGAAGAGAGAGGATGACTGCACCAAGAACAAGGAATAGAGGAAACTCTCCACTTACCCTTCCAAACAAAGAGAAGGGAAATAACGAGGTGAACCACCACAAAGCCAACAATAAGACAATTGAGAAGGAAGTGAGCCAGACTTCTGGTCACTTGCAGGTCAGGGAGGGCAAAAGTGACACATGGATTGGAGTTATAGCAAGTATCCTTAAGATATATTAAATAGCAAGATAAGTAATCAAAATCCCAAAGAGTAGTTTTATTTCCCCATATAATTTTGACTTTTTAGCCAGGTAGATTGGAGATTCCCTACTACACTTGCTTTAGGAAGAAAATTACTGTAGTTCAGGAGTTGTGTTTTCTTTTTCTCCTTGTAAGAAGCTAGTGTGATTGCATGTCAGCATTGGATGAAGTGACTAGTGCTTTCAAATTTTAATTAGTAAGGAAATAACCACAATGAGGAGACAGAAAAGAACAAAATAGTCATCAAGAAACATCTATTTTCACTCCTTTGATTTTTTAGCTATTGCCATAGCAATAGGAAGACTGATGAGAATCTGATTTCCTAATGGACGGAACTTCTTTTACCTTTAAACAGTATTTTCAGGTCCTAGAATCTACAAAAATTGGTTTTTTAACTAGAAAAATCTGAAAGAAATGTTTATATATATTGTCTAATGAACAGATGTCCTGCATGATCTGTCTTCCCTTGTGTGTCTTAGCTTTAGGTAAGATTTCAGGACAAGGAATCCCTAAGCAGGCAGTAATCTCTCTTGCATGAATCCAGAAGAGATAAGCCATGACTACTTCTGTTGAAGACTTAAAAATTCACAAGACTGGGAGTGGTGGCGTCACATGTGCCAGCAGAAAAGGGCATTTCCACACTGGAATCCTCAATGATTGCTGAACTGCTAATAAAAGTTATCCCAAGTAGAGTGAAAGCCACAGACAAGTTGAAGAATTCAAATGTCCTGCATACAGCAAGGCTCCATCTTCAGCACCGAACTAGTGACACAGCTGTGCAAAGAGCACCTACTATTTATTCCCAGATTAATAGCTCACCTGAGGAAAGCGAGTAAGCATGTGGTGGGGAATGCCCATTATGTTGTGTAAGTAGTCAAATGTCTGTTTGAGTCTCTTTTTACTTGCAGTTAAAATCTTGGGGGTTTTAAACACAATCTGTTGAATTTCATTACGTTGAAAACCAAGTTCAATCTGACAAACCTGAAAAAGAGCACAATTTTATCTTCAAAAGTTAGCTACAGCAAAATCAGCTTATTTTAACGTGCCACTGAAATAAACTAATGCAAAATTATTCTCCCCTTTGTGACACAGCAACAACAATACAACCCACAGTAATATCTGCCACTTATTTATCATTCTGGATTAAAGTATAATTTGTTTCTAGAGTATCCCTGAAGTAAAGATGAATTCCATGATTACTATGTGTTTTTCAGCTTGTCTGAGATATGAACAAAAATGCTGTGCCTCAGTATGCATGGCAGTTACAAGCATAAAAATTCTCTTCTAAAGAGTTTTTTATCAGTTTCAATACCGAGCTGTCAAAAGGGACTGACTTTCTAGCTGTGGAGCTGAGCTGTTGAGCTCTCTAAAACACGACAATTAAACAGCTATTGACTACTTTTGTTAACAGGTTATTTCTTTTGCTAATGTTTCCAAGTTATATTTTTATATTAGGGAGTATAATTTCAGTACTGTAGTCTTCAAATTAAGTCTGTTGAACCTGAAAGAGATGTGTAGAATATGCTGTGTATTCAATTTCTTTTACCATTGGTTAATATCTAAAATAAGATGTCTTTTTCCAGAGACTGCCTTGACTTCAGTTAAGGTTTCCCCAAAGGAAAACAAAACACATTTTTTCAACAAAATCATGAGCACTCCTCCCAAAGTGCAGAATGGCAAGCAGTTCACTGAGTTCTTGAGAAAGGAATTCAGCATACAAGAGTGTCTGGTAACTCAGCCATTTCTTCTATCCTCCAGTGACATTTACAAGCAGCTTGTTTTCAGTCACAAAGCAGGTGTGCTTGCCAGTCAGCATAACCAGACTTTCAAATCTAACTCGGGTACTTCTTCAGTTGGCAAAAAGGTGGTGCTTTTTTTTTTTTCCCCAGTTTGATATGCCAAGACTGCAGCTCTTTTCCAAAGCTGCCTGGCAAATACAATGGGAAAGGCTTAGAATCTAAGCGTTGAAGCTACATTAGGGCTTTCAGATCCTTGCAAGGAATTCTTTCCAGAGGTGACTATAATCAGGTCTTTTGACTCCTGGTTCTTCCTTATCTGCTTTATAAATAATTTACATATCACAGGACATACTAATCAACTAAGACAGCATTCAAGTATGAAGAAATGTGTTTGCTCTTTAGTGGTATCATCCATGGATTTGACTTGGTCGAGGTAAGTTACTGCATTAATATACTCAACGTGAGTAAGACCTGATGTTAAATCAGTGGACTCGTATAGCTGGCCCCACTGTAGAGGTAATTATGGCAAGAATCTTGAACTTTTCTAGTTTGTGAAATGGATCAGCTCTCTGGACATGAACAGTGAGTTCAAGTTTAAGTTGCTTTGACTGCACTCGGTATGACAGCAAACATTCAGTAACGCTGTAGACCACGTATGCTAATACCCTTACCATGTAAGCCCCAGCAATATTCAACATACTCTGCATGATTCCTACAACAGGCAGTGACAATGCAAGCTTTCCAGTTTTACCACATCAGCTAATCTCTAACTGTTTGATGAAACCTTCAGAGGATGGAATAAGCCATCCTTCTGCTCACTCAGTCCATAATTGTTATCTTTTGACAACCAGTATCAACAGCAGCACTTGTTTCTAAATAACAGCCCACTCAGAATGAGGGATAGCACCACATCAGTTCTGGGCTGCTGGTATATGGTTTCATTTTCCAAGGGTTTCACCAACAGCTTAGGACACACAGGTCTGAACCCAGATTCTGAATCTGAGACACCCAACCTCCTGAAAGGCTGGAGCTTCTACTTATCAGTAGATTCTAATAGTGAGGATCAAAAAATTCTTCCTCTCTCTCTAGAACACTAAAAATAAGGATGCTACACTACAAACTTTTTGGTAGATAGACAAGATATTCACATAGAACTGAGGATCTTAAAAACACATTCATTACAGTATACTGAATCTCCCTAGCCCGTGGAAACAATGTTCATTAAAAAGAAAGCACTATTAATTGGAACGGTCTGCTACTTTCCAGTCTCCTCCCTTACCACACACATTTCAGATTGCAAGATTCCCAGTGTTTAATAGTTTCAGAGCAGTAAGTCTTTCTGAAAATTACATACTTTAATTCATAGTTATGTGTTATAGGATAATGGGATTTCTGAAATTGTTACACTACATCATGCTGTTTGGCTTAGATGGCTTTACAGCACAATAATTAAACCAATACACAGTTACATTTTCAAAAGGGAAAGGAGTCCCTGTGGTTTTGAAGTTATTTACCCAACAGTTGTTAATAACGACCATCTGCTATCAGACAATAGGTGTCAAATGCACATTTTGGCAGACCAGCTACCTGCCAAGAGGAAAATAATCAACTGCACATTTCTTGCTCCTAAATCCTCATGGACAATCCAAGTTAGCAAAAAACCGTAATAATTAAGGGGGGGGGGGGGGGGCTGGGGGGAAAGCAGGAGCAGGCCCTATTTTTCACTCGTCATAAAGAAATGGGTAACAATTTGTGTCATCAGGTAGCAGGAAGGGACCCAGATGAAGTTTCTAATCTCCATCAGGGTAGCAAGGAGTGTAAGATACTGCTCCACGTATGCTATAAGCTTGCAAGCTATAGAGGAAAAGAAATGAACAAAATCCTCAGTTATTTTATATCTCCACTAATATTATTGCATTAAATTCTCTCTGTGCAGGACTCTCCTCCAGGAATTTTATCTTCTGACAACTCTTAAACTATGTGGATACACAATGCACTTTTAATATCTATTAATAAGCTCACCTGAAGATTTTCTTTTACGGGCTCTAATTTGCCAGTCAGTAGCCTTGGAAGACGAATTACCAGATCCTTTGTCTACAATTAAGGAAAACACAACCCAAAAAAGATTACCGAGAGCTTGTTTGTAAATCCATTTGTGAAAGAAAGATAGAGATCTCAAACTTTTTTTCCCTAGTTGGAAGAGGGATGCACTTTCATTTTATCTCTACCCCAAAAGTGAGTTTGCATGAAGCAGCAGTATATTAAGATGCAAAAAAAGTTACTCAAATATGTTTGGAAAATAAAAAATAACATAGCTATTGTACAACAGACAGAAAAAGGGAGTGAAAGCATATATCAAAAGCAGTACGCATGCTCAAGTGCCCAATCCCCCTCAGTGCTCAAGTTATTTCTTCCCACCTTTAAAAAAAAAGTAAACAAAACACTACCTAATAAAAGGCTATGAAAAGATTTTTTTAGCTGCAGTGGAATTTGTCTACCTCAGGATCTGATTAGACCACAGTATTATGGCAATACAAGAAATTACTCCACATTCCCTAAGCCATGTGATTACTTGTAATCCACCCAGAGTATAAGGCAGTAACTGAATCCTTTTCCAGTGAGATTTCTTGCCTCAAGCACGGAAAGGCTAGCAACAGGCACTGTGACAGCTACAACTGTTAAGCTAATAGAAGTCAATAGAAGCACACCAGATTCCACTTGGAACTTGGCATTTATTGCAGTCCCCAACTACTGCAGGAAACAATTTACGCTGCCCACTTAATCCAAGGAAGTCCAGCTACTATCTCCTCTGAAGATCCTGAAATGTGGTGCTAAATATCTGCTAAGCATGTAATGTGGTAAGCACCCATGAGCAAACCCAGGGGTTACTCTTGGTGAGCTGAGCATGATTTGGCATTTAGTTTGATATGGTATTCGCAGATTAGACCATTTTTCACTGATGAGTTAAGTATGTTACAGTATCTTGAAAAGATGAAGAGAGCCAATTTATTTTCTATAATTTAGAAAAGCTGCTTGCTGTTTCAGGAATGGATTCAGTCCTCTGTTCCACCTGAGATAATAAAACTGGACACACACATGCTTGTTTGACAATAACCTGTAGCAGATCATCTTCAAGATCTGTACTTCAGGACTCTGAATGTTAGATGTCCATATTACTTCTACAGAGAGTTAAAAATCACGTTATCCTCCTGTAACCCTCTGTGATTCCATCAATAATGTCACTAATGTTTGTGGATAACCTCTAAACACTTAAAGTATTCATGTTCCAAGGCCTTACAGTTGCCACTAACAAAATACCTAAAGACTTCAGTGTATAGTCTTTACCTTTTTTACACTGAGACCAAGTTCATTTTTGAAGAAACCCAGTCTGTTATCCAGTCTTTCCACAGAAAACAACAGCAAATATGGAGCTCTTGAGACCATCTGAGCAATTTCTGCCTTACCAAATTTTTTTGATTTTAGGTAAGCCACTCTAGAAAGAGAACAAAAACAAAATAAAATCCAGTGATGAAAATTTTATTGCCTCCATTTATTCAGTACTTGCTTAAATTCCTCAGTGATATCTTATAAATGGACAGATGTTCTAGCATTAACATGCAGCCCTGCCAAAAATAATTAGGGGGAAATCTGCAGTTATCGTAAAAGCAAAATACCATCCCTTCCAATTAATTAGAAGTAAAATAAACCTCAGAGCAGAATGTCAATACTGAAGACAGATTTTAATTCCTTCCAGCTGTACTTAAGCAGATAACTATGTTAACCTACGTTTAACTACCAGCCTGTCTCCTAGATTGCAAACACATTAATAGATCATCATAGGGTATAGACAAGAATATATATACAGCCTTTTGCTATTTTAATGAATTCCATTTCTACTGCTGAAAGAACGGAGTACCATACCTCATACATCCCTGTTTTGCCAATAGCACTGGAGTAGAAGTATCATACAACAATGCTATCTGTAGAGACATTGTCCAAAAAGACATTTCTAAATCAACTGAAGTTACTTTTGTTACAATAGGTCCCTACTTTTAGTCACTGGTCCATGGATTTAGTTACAAAACATCTGGTTGTCAGAAAGGAGAAGGAGCTGAATAAAGTTTTTATGTTTAACAGAGCTTACTTTCTTTTCCCAAATGTTGTTGAATTCAGTGAAAGTGAAATCCTATTTCAAGTACTACTTGCAGTAGATTATTACCATGGCTCCCAGAAAAAGGAATGGGGAGGAAATACAGCACAAGAAATAGACACATGATTAACCCCTGTGCCACCATTTACAAAAAACCTTGAAGTACAATTTGAAGAGATTTCTTTGTGTTATAAATGAGCATATACAAAAGTATTTGCTGTCAAATGAACTTACAGCATACAAGAACTGTTTTTATCTGGCAGTAATTAAGATATAAATAGAATGCAGAATATTCTGCAGAAGCAGATACTCAGCAAAAGACAGGCTGTGTGTTAAATCATGTCTTGTGGAAACAAAAATAAAAATACCTTCCAGTCACTACAACCTCCCTCCCTTTCCACAAACCGTTAAAAATTAAGTCACCACAAGCCAAAAACCTCCACACAGAAGATCTAAGAACAAGCTCTAAAGGACCAATTGCTAGCTGAGCAAGCACCCCAACACAGAAGGTAGGAGCCCAGGCTCCAGACAATGCTGGTGGGAAGTGGCTGCAGGAGCCTCAGCGACGAGAGGTTAGGAGGGGGAGAAATGCAGAACACTACTATAAACAACTGGCCCTTTAAAAATTATCCCATTGTGTTTTAGATGCTGCAGCTTGGCTATGCTATACCTCTTCCATTCATTTTTTCAAGGGCACAACTGCCAAGCATCCCAGAAACATAGCTAAATGAACAGATTAAAAATAAAACCTTTTGGTTGTTAACAGAAAACAAGTGGAGGGGTGTCAGGACAAGTCATTAAGATACACACCCAAAGCATTTCTTCACATCCTGGAAAGGCAAGAAGCTTAAAAGACGGCAAGATTGTAACAACCTGGCTCTAGAAACTGGTATAGTGAAGAAACACAATCATCCAACCTGACCAAAGTTTGAGATAAATTTGTGAGCGTTGGCACCAAGGTTAGCCCTCACCCTACTACAGGGGTCAACAATTCTATGTAGCATGTTAACAGTTTTAAGTCATCATTAACAATACCATAAAACAAAGCATCTGGTGCAGCTGCAGTACAGACACTGATTTGCAACTGTCAGAATTGTTATGAATTATGGAATGTTTTGACTTTTACAGTGTTTATCTGAAGTCAAATGCCAAATCTATTGAAATTTGTGTTTTGTTTCCTGGCAACATGGAATCCACAGCAATAAAACATTCCAGAGTGATGTAACCAATACCATGTCCATCTGCACTGAAGTGTTTATGCGAAGGTGATACTCCGCTTTCAAAAGACAGCTATCTGAGACACATTCACTTCACAGCTTGCCATAAACCCTCTGCAGTACACTTACTTTAAAGCTTGCAGGAAAGCATTCACTGGTGCCAGCGATAAACTTACTGAAAAATCAAGCTGCAGAAAATTAAGAAATTTGATTGTCCTGTTCAGCCCTTACTTCACTAACCAGGCAGTGCTACAGGACAGTCACTGAAAAGCTGTTCGGACTTCACAGAGAGTTTGAATGTTTACCATAGCAATACCCACTGTCTTTAGAAGCGTATAAGGAACTCTGACATCTAGACTCAAAATGACTGCTGAAAAATGACACAGGTTCTTTTTGGTTATTGTTTCTGAAAGGCCACTTACTGAGCTGAAGGATGGATAAGCAAAGGAGAAAGAAGTGTCAGGTCTATGTTAGACATAAGTCTACTAACGTGTCTGTTTCCAAAAAGCCTTATTTTCAGATTTCTGTCTTGGACAGCTACTATGTGCAAAAACCAAGACAATAGACTTTTTTTTCTGGAATTTTTAAATACCAAGATGTTCTGAGTTCATTACGAAGTATGTACACACAGACACAAGTTGTTCTGTAGAATTAATGCAAGCCTGTCTGGAGTAATTTTAAGAATAGAAGTCCATTTTATGGACTGAGGAACACTGTAAGGCCATACAAGTGTGAACACACACAGAAATTAACTCATTGTAGTCTTGTGCTCAGTCTGAGCTGGACAATGGGGAAAAATGTCACCTTCTGCTGCTGTTAGATGTAAACACAGAAGAGATCTGATCTGCTTCATTTATTGCAGAATTCACAATGTATGGGTAGACACATCATCTAGGACAGCAGTTCCAAAGCACGACTGAAAAGGTTAATATTGTTCTACAAATTCAGGTGAAGCCTCAGGGACTAACATTTTGAATCTAAGCTGACACACATAAAGCAAGTGGCCCAGGATGGCAAGCTGATTCCTCTGCGGCAGACAGACAGGGATGAGCAGTAAAATTTGTTAATGGTCAGTTTTCAGGGTGTTGACTTGACTTGCGATACCACCACATGTTAATCCTGACTGAAGGGAAGGCACAGGAACATGGAGCCAGGAACTGAGTGAGAAAGGACACAACAGTGACACAGGCTGACACAAGGTTAAGCCAACTGGGAAATTAGATCTTCAAGCCAAGAGAATTACACCCTGCTGCAATTTGAAAGGCTTGCCTGGTTTCTAAGGCTTCCAGATCTTCAGCAAGGATGTATGGATTTTTGGTCAGGAATGGTCCCAGCTGATTGTCTTCTACACCCACATCCTTAAGAAACAGAAGTATTTTTCTTACATCTTTTTCAAAGTCCAAGGTCAGTAGGAGTTGACCTGCCTTTTGACGTTTCTCCACTTGGAACAGGTTAACTCCTACAACAAATAGAATTAGAAATTGTTTTAATTAAACACAGATCCTACTTCCTATAAATGTTTCACAAAGGCATGTTGAAATTTATAGGACTACTCCTTTTTGCACTGATTTAGCATACTTTAATTGCTCAACACAGCAAGGTCACAGCACCTTGTATATTGTGGAAAGATTCCAGATAAAACAAGCAGTTATTATAGACACTTTTGCAGAGTTTATTTTTTGAAGGAAGACATTTGCAGTGAATCTTGCATGTGAGGAATCAAGAACATTAGCATGTGCCACATGTAGAGATGTACTCTTGGTACACAGAAGTGTGCAAGGAATTCCCAACTCCATTATACAAGGGAACAGGACAATTCCACAGTGAAGTGCCTTTGGATACTGGCTCACACGTAGCAACTGGTTACTACATGGGGTCAGATCTCCCCCTCTCAAATGTTTATTTCTCCAACCTCCTTCTAGTGTTCCTTGCACTTTTGGGAAAGAAGGAGGTGGCCAGCAACCTTGAACTCTGCTATCCCTGCACAGTTCAAGTGCTTTTTGATATGAAGTAAGGTGCATTCTATCCTTTCCTTCTTACCTCTCCAGTTTAATGTGAGCAACTTCTAAGTTTCTGCACAGCAACCACTCTCCTTCCTTCCTTTCAAGGATGGAGAGCTGCAATTTCTTCTGCACCAAATTAATGGACCCTTAACCAGCCCAAAAGAAGAAAGACCAATCAAGTTACACAAAGTGCTCCACACCTCCAGAAGCTTGGGAGATGCCTCTTTCTAACATCCACAGCACTACAGGACTAAAGGTAGCCAGCTTTGTCTTCAGTATGGCATTACTAGTGAGTCATACAGTCCCCTCTCTTTTTCCATTTACCCTGGTTAACATTCTGCTGCTTTTAGCCATTGGTCAATGTTCCTATTTTCAAATTTACAAGGCAACCAGTAAGATCGAAACACAAATTATAGACTCTCCAAAGCTCTAGACATAGGCAAACCACATAAAATCACACATACCTAGGTGGACAAGTTTTGCTAGGGTTTCTGAGTGATCAACATAATCTTGGAGTGTGGAAGACTGAAGGGGAAGAAGTGGTTCTGCAATGATCTGTACAGCTTCTTCCTCAGAAATCTCTTCCAAAGCAGATGAAGGTGGGATGTCATCCCAATCTAAGAAACAAACATAGAAGACCCAAACACATTTTATGAAAGACAAACCTGCTCCCACCAAATGCGATACAGATCTCTTAAAATCCATTTCAAAATGCAAGAACATTGTGCATGAGATGAACAGTCAATCTATTATTATTTGAAAACATACATTCTACTCCCAGTTTTTGTCTTTATTCCATTTCCTCATCACTGCCCATCAACTCTTGCTCATGTGGCCAAATCTGAGCATAGTACCCAGCAAGCGTGCCCTCGGCCTACTGCCTTGATCACTGCTGACAACAGCTCACATCACCATCTTGAAAAAGAATTGTCTTTCATATCTTCACCAATGCATTCTTGCCTGATCATATCCAGATCAAAGGCTACTGCAGAGATTATTTTTCATAACCTAACAAGCCCACTACTTTGTGCCTCTTCTGAACCTCATCCTAAACTGCAACTGTTTTTAGCTTTCAAGGTATTTCACAGCCAACTCTAAACAAGCTATCATGTCTTATCCATTATAGAATGGCTGCTGACTGCCACCACCTCTAACAGCTAAAGAAATCAAGCTCCATTTCCTGCTCATTAAGGCTTCCAAGTGAACATCATTATACTTGTTTTCCCTTAAGTGTTCCAAGTCACTAAGCTCAGCATCTTTAAAAAGTATTTCTCTAAACCAGGGGTCCTCAAACTACAGCCCATGGGCCGGATACAGCCCCCCAGGGTCCTCAATCTGGCCCCCAGTATTTACAGACCCCCCCTGCCCCTGCCCCACCAGGGGTTGGGGGGGGGGGGGGAAACCAAGCAGCCACAGATGACTGCCTGCCACTTCATCTGCGCGTTGGCCCCCTGTTTAAAAAGTTTGAGGACCCCAGCTCTAAACTGATTATTTTTCCATTGACAGGAGCTCACAGCAGCTAGATCAAGATTACTGTTTGCAGGCTGGCAGCTAGCATCCACCTCAATTATCAAACTGATTACTGATCAAGAGGCCTAATTATAAACTCTTCACGATGGGGATTTTCTGTGCCCTGCACCTTCTCACAGCGGCTCCCGAGACTAGGGTAACACTCTTCCATGTCAAGAAAATAAAGCCACACCAGAACTACCAAGACTGATTCCAAAGTAAGTATGATGATCCTAATGTTCTAGGAAGAGTTCCATCAACTAACACAATAGCTGTTGAAGGTCTTGTTTCTTTTTCTTAAAGCCTCAGAAACAAAAGCACAGTAAAACATTTTTAGCAACACTCACACCTTAAACAGTAATAACTCTCTAGGAATCTGTTCCTTCAACTTGTTTTGGACTGAACCAATATACACCAAGGTCCATTCTGGAAGCATAGATGCCCTTTTTTTGCCACTTCTAAGTTCTTTAGACCTCCTATCAGGAACAACAACAAAAAAAAGTTAGCAATTATATTTATTACATTGTAGACACTGCCAACCAGGAAAAATGCTACACATGCACATATATACAACAGTAAGTCTGCTGGCAGATAAAAATCAGGCACATAGATAAACTACACCACAGGTGCAGACACATACGAGCTGGCTGACCTGTCAGTGCTGGTGCAGCACTGTTTCCAGAACCAGCTGCACAAACATACAGATCTCAGTTGCAGCTCTGAGCCACCCCAAAAATCAGCTCTGTAGGATCCAAGTTGGCTGGGTTCAAAGTAGAATCTGAACATACAAGACTGCTTAGTAATCCAGAGCAAGTTTCCTCAGCATACCAGAATTATTTTCAGAGGGTTGTATTTTTTTTTAATCGTCACTTAGATATGAAAGTAAAGTGAGGCAATCTCCTTCGGACAACACCACCAAAGCAACCTTGTATCCATCTCCTTTCCTCAGGAGATAGTTGGATGAGCAGGCTTCACACTGCTGCCTCCTGTTGTTCATCCCTGATCATTCAAACGGCTGTGTTGTGGGAGCTGCTTCAGGGGCGGCCTCCCCACCCTTACTCAAAAAAAACCCAAATCCAAACGCAACCAAAACGGACAAATAAAACCCTTTATTTTGTATTGGCACATCTATGAGAGAAAGGCAAATGCTCAGCTGCTGCTGGTAGAGTTAGGGAAAGAAAAGCCTTTCAAACAGCAGCTCCAGACTGACATTTTCTACCTAAAATGTTTTATCTTTATCTTGACTTAAAAGTATTCTTTATACGCTAGAGTGACTGCAGGAATTCTGCATTAACTATGAGGCTAAACCCAAGTGAAACTCAAGAACTTCAGCTAAATATTTTAGATAAGCAGGTCAAAATGGGAGACCCAAGAGTGATACCGAAGGCATGATTTGGAGATTTGGGAGAAATGGTACCCTTAAGGCCTCTTACCTTCATAAAGTACTTTTGCATTTAGATCAGGTAATGTTTCTACTTTTGCTTGTTCCTGTTTTGCCGGTGAAGGCAAGTTACTTTCAGAAGGAAAGCATCCATCCTTGGCACTGTCTGGCGGAGAACAGCTTCCTACAGATACATGCCTGTACGCCTGCAATCTCCACAGAACGTCATTTCTAGAGGGCAGCAGAGCCTGAGGGGCACACGCACGACCCGGTTGTGTGGTGCTGCTGCAGCTCCTCAGCCTCCGAGGAAAGTCAGCTGCACGGGCCGTTTTCAGCAGGCAACACCAACGGGAGACCTGCCGCAAAGCCATCTTCCACCTCAGCACAGCACCCTGCTGGGAAACAAAAAGGCTGAGGAGTCACCCAGGCGCAGCCTCACCTCGCCCGCAGGGCTGGGAGCAGGAGCGTTAATTCCAGCTGGCATTACGCGCTACAAAGCGACAAGTACCTGCTCTGGGGCTTTAAATACGAGGTAAACGGAGGAGGCCTAACTGAGGAGAGGAGCCGGCTCTGAACACCACTGCCCGCTGCCCTGTACGCCTGCCGCTCCCTCTGGCGCACAGGGGAAGCCCAGTTGGGGTCTAAACCCACGCAGAGGGACGGGGCGCTCCGCGCACAGCGGTCACCTCACACCCCGCCACCGGGCGGGCGGGGTACCGGGCCGCGCCGCGCCCGCCGCCCCTCGCAGGCCGCCTCGGACCGGCAGCCCCCACGCTGCGTGCCTGAGCGTGTCCCGCTCCACACGCGGAAGCCCGGCCCCCGGGAGGGCGAGCGCGGCCGCCCCACCAAGCAACCCTGGCCCCGGCCCCCCCCCCGCAAAGCAGCGCCGGCAGCAGGGCCTGCTAACGCCTCACCTGCCTCGCGTTACCCCTGCCCCAACTCGGGTGAGACCATTTGCGAGAAGAGAGGGGGGGGAGACAGGCAGAAAAGGGACCTTTCCACCGCTTGCTCGAAGGGGGCGGTGTGGCTCCGCCTCCTTCCCCCCCCCCTCTCCCTGCTCCGTTCCTTCCTTCCTCCCTCCCTCCCTCACCGCGTGGGCGCGGGGCGCCGCGGGAGCGGCAGGGCGAGCTCCGCCCCTCGGCGAGGCGGGCGCGGCGCCGCTCCTCTCCTTTCCTCGCCTCTCAGCGGCGCCTCCTCAGCGGGAGGCGGCGCGGGCGGCCGGGTGGGTTCGGGCCGGGCCGCGCCGCCCCGGGAGCACCAGAGCTGCGGTGAGGCAAGGGGAAGGGGGCGAGATGGCGTCGTGCGTGGGGAGCCGGACCCTGAGTAAGGACGACGTGAACTACCGCCTGCACTTCCGTATGATCAACGAGCAGCAGGTGGAGGACATCACGCTGGAGTTTTTCTACCGGCCGCACACCATCACCCTTCTCAGCTTCACCATCCTCAGCCTCATGGCCTTCGCCTTCACCAGGTGCGCGGCCCCCGGCGCCGCCGCGGGGACCCCCCGCCCCGCCCCTGGGTGCTGGTGGCGCCGCGGCCGCGCGTACCCGGCCCCGGGACGAAGGAGGGTCCTGGGGAGGGGGCCGGGGCTGGGGCCGGTCCCGGGGGCGAGGGCGGGCGGCGCGGCCCCGGCGGGGGGGTTCCAGCCGGGGGCGGGGGACCCGGTGTCGGGCCGTGGCTCGCCGCAGGCTGGGCCGGCGGGGGCGGTGCACGGCGCGGGGGCTGGGGGGCGCCCCGCCGGGGGGCCTGCGCTCGGAGAGCGGCTGTCCGCCCCTGCGGCGTTTCCCGGGAACTTGTTGATCGTTTTGAGGCTCTCCGTTAAAAGTCTTTACCAAAACGTGCGTTCCAGGCAGCTGCCAAAAATGGCATTTGTTAGGCTATCGAGCAATGACATCACTCAAGGAGATGATTTACCAGGCGTTCAGCGGACGGCGGTGACTGCTCTGTGTCACCGTCCTTAGGTGGCCGGTCACGGGCAGGCTCGGGCCCCGGTGCCGGTGTGCCACGCCACGTCCCTTCCCCACCGCAGGCACGGCGCTGTTGACTTCGTCACTGCAGTCATTCATAGAAATAAAGCTAAGAACGGACACGGTTATTTTCAGGAGCCTTATTTGGAAACAAAGGGTATAGGGGTGCACTCTGAAGGGTGCCTGGCAGTATATTTTGAAGTTGCACGTACTTTTTCTTGCCTCCTACTGAATGGGGCTGCAAAAATGTTAATGTAATCCTCCTTTAGGCTAGACCTTGCAGTCTCTGGGCAAACAGTGATTCTTGAGAGGTTTTGGCTGAGCTGTGCCTCTTATTTTGGGCTCATTTGCAATTTTGTGGCACTGTATGTATGCAGTCACAGGTTTCAGTAAGCCTTGTTGATTAAACACTGTATTTGACAGAAGAACATCATTTGTCCCTAGGCCTGCTATATAGTTCAGTGTGTAATCTGTCTTGTTCTAAGAATCCAGATGTATAGTTTTAATCAGATACAAAAATAATGGTCAAGCCTGGGTTGAGCTGAAAGAGGAGCATAAGAAAACAAAATAGTGTAGCTGCAAATGGTCTGAGGTGTGCCTTTTCCTGTTGCAACTTGTGTACAGCCCCAAGGAATATATTTTTGGTGAACACATCCATTGTTCTACTTAGATCTTGTTACCTAAGCTAAGGTAGAATGTCCCAGGGGTCCTTTCTTAATTCTTAAATTGGAGACATGCTCCTGTGCTTTGGTATGGTGTTTAATTAGAGACCTTTGCTGCAAGTGCTCCTCTTGTCTCCCCTTGCCTGATCATTTTTCTCACTACAGGGTTAATTTAGGTCAAACTTGTGAGTTACTAAGGGATTCTCATCCAGACATCATTCTGGAGGATTCTTGGAACTGATTGCTTGCCTTTGGGGAAGGAAGGAAATTTTGCTGTCATTCCATTCAAGCAGAGGATAAGCCAAGCAGCAATTTCAGAACTATGGAGTCTTCTAGGCCCCAAGAATACTGCTTCGCTTCCAGGATGTTTGCGTTTTTCCAAGAGGACCACAAACTTTCCTTTCCATGTGACTTGCTAGCTTTCTAACTTCAGCTTCTTCATTTTCTTCTCCTTCTGTCTCTGTTCTGCCTCACTTCCTGTGTTGTGAAGTTAAATATCCATTGACTTCTCTTTAACTCTTATTTCTCTTCTTCTCAGGTTGTGGAAACTATTCTGATTTTGTTTTCTCTTCCCTCCCCTCTGCCCCCCCCCCCCCCTCCCCTCACCTTCTGCAATTTCCAGCTATTACAGGAGTTTCTTAAATCTCCTGGATGATACCAGAGTCCTGCCTCCGTTGCCTCCTTTGGGACACTACCTAAGCCATATGTACTCTTTGAGAAACTGGTGGGAGGAGATAGTTCCCCATATGCTTACAGTATGTGCTCTCAGGTGTGGTCGTCTTATTCCCATCAGTTTATCACCTTGAGCCTCTAGTAACTGTGTTCATATTTCCACCTCCTGAGCACAAGGTGCTTTAGACTTCCCAGTAAGGTGTGACAAGTGATTCTTTGCTTCCCCTGTGCTGTCAATTGTTCCGTAGCTCTCCTGGTCAATTTATTTAAGCAAGGGATTTTCTGTGATACTTTCATACTGGTGTTGTTAAGTCGAATTTATACTTTCAGGAACTTCAGCATAGGCAGAGGAAATTCTGCTTCCCTTAAAGTCTTTCTTGTCTCTTCTGAACTGGTTTATGTCAGAAGTATGTGGAGGTTCAGACAAACTTAGAAAATGCTTTTCCCTTGGCTATACTAAGCCATAACGGGGCTCTCCCTTAGGATAACTGAGAGCAGCTGATACTGTCATTGAGCTGACAGATAAGGGTGAAGCTGAACTTCAGATAGCGATAATCTTCAGGCAGCAATAATAATAATCCAGAAAAAGAAAGGTGAGTGTGTTTATCTTTTTCAGTTTTAAAGTGGGGAGTAGAGGGTATTCTGTTTTTTAAAGCACATCCTTCTAGTGCTTCTGACAATGGCTGCAGCTGCCTTGGTGATTTCCTGCTGAATGAGCCAGATACAGGCTCCTCTGCTTCCAGGCTGCATCTTAAGAGTGCAGGTGCGGAGCGGCTCTAGTTTTGCCTGACCTCTTCTTCCCTAGAGAGAGGGATGTGGCCTTCTTTGAGACCAGAGGCAACCAGCAGGAGGGCAGGCAGGGGCTGGAGGGATTATTTTGTGGAGCACGGCAGCATGGCTGAGGAAGGTGACAGATTGGTATCTTTTGGTGTGAAGTTGCACGGGTTTATGGAAGCAGAAGACCTGTGAGGATGTAGGCTGTTGTCTTTCACATCTCTTGATTAATGTAGTTGATTAAACTAGGTTATTGTGCATTTAGGTTTGGTTTGGGGAGTTCACAGAAGATTTTTTTTTTTCCCTACACATGCTCTGAATTTATTGTCCTAGCTGTTTTTTCCTCAGTTGAATAGCCTCATTTTTTTCCTTCATGATGTAATAACTTACTAGTTTACGTTTTTGTAATGTGCCAGTGTAATGTAGTGCTCTGGAGAAGAGCAAGAGAGAGAAAAATGTTACACAGTTATGTGCTCTGCTTTTTATTATTTCTTCTCCAAAAAGCCACAGAATTGAAAAATGCACTGGTAAAGTAGGTTAAAATTGACAGAATTTTCATCTGTCCTCCCACACAAGTGTTAGAAACCTTGGTTTTGCTGCATGAATGCTCATATTTCAAAATCAGCATCAAAGTTCCTAGGGCTGAGTGAGGAGATGATTTAGCACATTTTCCTGATTGCAGCTTGTTGTGATTGTGTCTTTCCTTCCAGTTATTTTGCTTCCCTGTTTCTCTTGGCATTCCCCAAAATAGTTCTTCCAGGCAAACGCTGTAATTTTTATCCTAACTAGTGCACAATAGCAAGTCTCTTGCTCCCACCTGTTTTTACCTGCTTCTGGCAAGAAGATTGGCTGTCTATTCCTTTTGAAGGGTACCGGCAAGCAAAACTGAAATGCCTCTACCAGTCATTTGGAAGGAAGTGTGGTTTAGCAGTGTGTACATCTTTGTGGATTTGGTGGGGGAAGTGGTGCCAACATGACTAGGATAGATTTCTTGCAGGTGAGTAGTACTCAGAATCCTGATATGCAAAGGTGAGGACCCTTCAGCCCGGTTGTTACAACAATAAAGTGATGTGATCACAGTGTCTTTCACTTTCTTGGTCGTGCTGAATTGTGCAGTGATGTGACTCTAGTAATCTGTTCTCTTTTCAAAAATAAAAATAAATTCCTCCACTTGGTGGCACCCATGACAGCATGTGTGTATGTTGTTTGCATATGTTAAACCAGGAATATGGATTTGCTGTCTGAGCCATTGGAGCCTGAGACTGGCTAGGATGGCAAGAGGCTCTTGAGATTGCCAAGGGAGCCAGAGTTAAGCTCTGGAATCTGGCATTTGTAGCTGGTATAAAGTGTTAGCCTGTGCAGCATGGATGCCGGAAAATGACTGGTAAATCTGGACTGCGCTGGTTTAGAAAAAATGCTGTGGGGAGTCCCTAAGGCCTGGGGAGAAACCATTAATGTTTAATGTACTTTTTCCTGCCATACGGTTGAATTAACACAGTGCTTAAATGCCTCACAATGATGAAAGTCTGCTGTGGAGCTGTTAAGGCTCAATTTTGAGGGAAAGGGAAATCATTTGGCAAAGTGAGAAATATTTTTGTAACTGCAGCAAATATCTAGTGTGGAGCGCATTTATGCTGTCACAGATTCTTTGCTGAACCATCCAGAAATGTGACAGATATTTTGCCAGGAAGAGTTTTATCTCTCTAAAGTTTCCTGGGAATTTTTTGGTATCATGGGTTGGGAATGAAAGAATATATTTAAATAGATAAACTGATCTGAAGTACATAAAAATTACCCAGATAATAAAACTTGAATTTCAGTTGTAGTGGGTGATACGTTACGAAATATTAGCTGTGCATATTATGATAGTCTGAGGTTTGTTTCTGTTTGTGTCAGTGAAGTCTTCTAGAAGCTGGCTGCTGGTTAAAAGATTTGAGTGGGGTTTTTTTCGTTAATCTTGCTGTTGAACACTATATTCTATTTGTCTGAAAAGAAACAAATGCTCAGTCAAGTGCTTGCCTTAGCATTCCAAACTGAATTCTAAAGTCTCTTCTGGCCTTAATATGACAGTAGCACAAATAATACCTGGTATTTTATTCAGAGCTTTGGCTTAATGTTTCTAAAAGAGAGTTTATATTTTTCCTTTGTTCTTCAGTTGTTCTGTCTCTCATACACAGATTCGAAGCTGTGTAATCATTATTTCCAAAGACTGATTGTAATCATTATTTCCACCCTCTGTGCTCTCCTCAGGCATTTGGCATTGGGAACAGGCTGAGGGGAGTGAAGGGGATTACAAACAGCACCAAAACAGCAGTGGGAAACCTAGGAATTTCATCCAGGCTTCCAGAGTCTTTGGTCTAGGTCTCTGCTGTGTAGAAGTACTTTTGATGATGTTTCTGTGAACATTAAATCAGGAAGATTTTTTTTCGCCTTGTGTTAAACTTAGTCATTGCTTCTGCATTGACTTCTAACAATGCTTATGGCTCATATTTATTGATTGTGTGTTTGACTCTATTGTGAGGAAGGGATACCCAGAAGCGCAGTGAAAATCATTCAGTGCAGTTACTATCTTGACTTGTTATATAACCAGCATGCTTATTTCCTATACTTAATTTCCATGTGGTCTTTATTTAAATAATAATAATAATATATCTTCAGAGCCTTTCAACTTTATCCCTATAATGTTCTTTAACACTTTGATGTCTGTCTCTTCAGGGATGATTCTGTCCCAGAGGATAACATTTGGAGGGGTATCCTCTCTGTGATTTTCTTCTTTCTAATCATCAGTGTTCTAGCATTTCCTAATGGTGAGTGAGATTTATACTGTTTATACTTCACTTTTTGTAACATGAATTTCTTTTTATTGCCACTATATTTATTTTGATTTTTATTAAAGTACCAAATTTTTTAATGTATTTGTTTTTACTCTTTTGAGCTCCTTTATGTTAAGGGACAGTCTGAAAATGGGTTTCATTTTGTCTGCATATTTCATTCATGACAAAAAGCAGTCATACTGAGCGGAGATAGCTGTAAAATGCAAGTTATTTATAGCTAGTCTGTATCTAACAAGGAAGTCAGATTCTCAAAATCAGTGTCTATTTGCAGGTGCACAGTTGCAGCTCAGATTGGTAAATAATGATGCTGCCAGATCCTTAAACAATGTTTAAAAGGGGTCTGCCTCAGTGTGTTTTAACAGAAGTGTCACTCTACAAATTCTCAGAGAAATAAGACCCTACATAAATCGCCTTAGCAGAAGCTAGCGATAATTAGAAATGTTCTAAGTAACATTATGATGTAAACCCACAGTTGCTCAGTAGAAGGTTAAGTTGGACAAAAATTCTGGTAATTGTGTGAGGAGCAGAAGGTACATCAAGGTAGAAACGTTTGTGTGACAATTCTGTGGAGGAAATCCTGTCTTCCTGTTTTGTTTGGTTGTTTTTTTAATGAATTTTTATTATTTTAAATTTTTGCTTATTGCTGTCAGCAAGAGCATAATTGTTGGGTCAAGCCTAAAGTGTGTGAGGATTGGCAGTGTTCAGGAAAAAACAGGGATTGTGCTCAGGATAGCTTTGTACTTCAAATTTGGGATGTGTTTTCCTTATATTTTAAAAGTCATTAATCCATACTGTTCACAAAGTGTTCCCTGAAAAACTGAATGCCAGAGAAAAATGACCTTTATGCATACCATGGTGAAAGAGCAGTCTGCGGTGTGTGCTGAAAATATTTGTTCAGCCACTTCTTGCTACCTCCATGTATGATTCATGTTTAGAGGCTTTCCAGTTTCATCACGCTTGCCTCCTTTGGTCCTTATGTTAACTGAGAGGGTTTTAATCTAATAAAGTCAGTTTATTCACTGGCTCTAAAGTAATGCTGACACCGGTAAAAAGCATAGTTATCTTAGTTTTTGTCAGATATATGATACTCAGTTTTAGGAGGCCTGCTTGCTAACATTTCATGGCCATCTGATGGCTAAGCACCATGGTTCTTTGCTAACACAGAGAAATTTGTATTTAATTACTTCATTGGGAGCAAGCCATGTGTGAGCTGTGGTCTAGAAAGCAGATCAAGAGATCCTCAGGTGACACCTGAGAGGTATGGTGTCTGCTGAGCAAAATGCACACTAGTCTTCTAGAAACAGCTCTGTATTAATAAAGGAAAATTTTGTCTACACCCTACTAACTGGTAGTCTCCTTTTCCTCTCTGAAATCTGCTGGTACTTTTTTTTTTTTTAACATAGCCCCAACTTTTGGGTATATTACATAGTTTGATGGAGAACTGATCCATGATCATGCCAAATCCTCATATGAGATATACTGAAAAAAAGATTATGTGGTTTTTCTTGACTCTGTTCTAATAAGCTTTTTGTTTACTGTCCACAGGACCCTTTACACGTCCCCACCCTGCGCTATGGAGAATGGTTTTTGGTAAGTTTAAGTTGTATCTCTGACTTTTTTAGAGCTTCTGCAGGACAACAGTTTTAACTTTCAGATGGTTGGAATTGTCATGAAACACAATTGTGCATCAAACTTCCGTGAATGCTGCTTCCCTCCCACTTCTGAGCAGTGAGTTATAACCTGTTCTTAGTTAAGTTTGGGGATGTCATTGTAGTTACTCTGTATCAGGATGGTGTAAATTAGATTACCAGAACCGGAATCATTTGTTTTGATACTCTGTTTTAGTCCCATTTTGTGTTTGTGCTTCCTGATCTAATCCCTCCCACCTCTTCCTAGTGCTATCTCTTGTCACCCCAAAAAGTTTTGGCGTTTTTACAGCTACTGCATATACTATCTGACTTCTAACTAAATCCAATCTAGTAGGGTGCTTCTTTTCACTATTGGCAAAATATGCTATTACTTTAAATGTTTATTAAATTGTATCATTGTATAGCTTAACATACGTTTATTGATATTCTTGACATATACTCATATTCTTAACTTACAATTCCAGCAAAAATACCTGTCAATGTTAGTTGAATTTATAGTTTGGAAAACAATTCTATTAACTACAGAACTAACTGAATGAAATTCTGCTCCTTAAACATCTAAATTACATGACAAAAACATGACGAATTTTATTTGGAAGTAATTCAGAGTTCACAGAGCATATCTTTGTCTGTAAATGTGCTTAAAATCTATCAGGTACATTTGATTTAAAAGCTGATCGGTTTCTTTTTAAGGGGACTGAATGTTTCTCTCTCCTGCCACCTTATGTAGCTAAAAATAAGTAGCCTCCCAAAGTAGACGATTACTCATCTGTTGACATTGAAAGGGTACTGCTGATTAGGTAGTACTCATTAAACAATCCTGCTCCTTATGAAGTTTGGGAAGCATGGTGCTACTGCTTATTTCAGGTTTCAGCAAATGTAAAGTAAAAAGTCAGTCTCAATATTGACACTGCCAGAACTTGATCCCCTGTACTTTCGGGAAAAGGCTGCACACACAATCAAGAGCAACATTTTCCCCCATGTAATTCTGCTACTTCTGGCATGGCTCATTTAGCTGCACTTGAGGTCTCAGACCTGTTCAGTAGGTGAAAGGCAGTAGTAGTGTGTCCTCAACATTTCAGTATGCACCCTTGCCTGCAGGCTGCACTACTTGTAGTAGTGTGGCATCTGTTTACCTGGTATGTTTTTATATGTACTGCAGAGGACAATATATATATGCTTTCCGATCGTGTGTGTACTTGAATGGAAGTTGTTCTCTAGCATATACTGGGGATTAATACCATGTGAGTTCTGGTTATAGCTTAAAATGTCTTTTTAGAATTGCTGTAGTTTATTTTGGATGGCAGATACTAAGTCATAAATCTTTCTGCCTTCCAAGACATTGCTTCAGGATACAAATAAGTTTGAGTGCTAGACTATGGAAAAGGTGTTGGTGTTTATACGCCTCTTCAAATGCAGTCTTAGATATCTGTGAACTCATGAATAATGTAAAGATATGCTCCCAACAGTAATTTCAACTACCCGCAGTTCTACACCTAGGACTCTTAACTTCTTACAAGTTTTTCCTTTTTTTTTTAAAAAAAATGCATATTCAGGCATTGGGAAGCAAGAGGCAGTAGTCCCAAATTCAAGTGTTTCATAACTTAGAACAATGTGAAATAATTATTATCGTTATCTTTAAAAGCTTTAAGGAGCAGAATTTCCAACTCACAAAAGTAACTCAGACATGCATGAGTTTGTTTATAACTGTTCTTTATGGCCAGCATAGCTAAAAATTGCCAGGTAGGATTATTAAATTGATTTTTGTCTTGGAATCTGCATATAGGCTTAGGGAGCTGCATTAGTGAGACCAAGAATACTTAAAGCAAAGGAACAGAGCTAATCCAATCCTGGGATCCTAGTGCATCTCTTACTAAAGAGCTTCCTGTTCACAGCCATGTACTACTCGTGTCTAAACTGATTAAACTGATCTTGTTTCGCTTGGGTTCATGCAGTTGAGCATATATTCTATCAGTTGAAACAGGAGGGGATATGAAGTGCTGAGTGCTCAGAGATCACTGTCTGACCTGTGTCTCTTAAGCTTTTTTGCATGTAGCCACTATATGTAGAAAACTTTTTGTGCAAACTGGGCATGTGTAGACCAATAGTATGAAAGGAGCTTTTTGGACTCTCTCTGCCCCAAGTTTTGTGAGCGAACATGATCTTAAAGCTGAGTCTTTTTGCAGGTCTCAGTGTGCTCTATTTTCTGTTCCTGGTGTTCGTGCTCTTCCTTAACTTTGAGCAGGTAAAAGCAGTGATGTACTGGCTGGATCCTAATCTTCGATATGCCACAAGGGAAGCAGATATTATGGTATGTATCCACGGCACTTTAGTGGACATTTTGGCTACTTTAGGCATGTTTTATGTGAGCGGGAAGAGATAAATCTGCATTTGCTGGCATGAGCAGTGCAAGTTTGTGCCTATGCTTGACAGGGTCAACGAGCCTTTTGTATCAACTCTATTTATTTACATTGAAATGAGTTGGTGTGAAAAACAAGTCTTCTCTGTATTTTTTTTTCTAAAGCAGATATTCAGATGAGCATGCAGTTGGGAGTGTGAGATACGTTTGCACTGGGGTGTCTTTGGATTCCTTTAAATAATAGATATGAGCCTGGATACTGAAAATAGACTTAGCAAGGTGGTATCTAAATGAGGCCTTGATGGTGTGACCCAGATCAGTATTTTTGATGCCACAGTGCTGCACTCGGAGAACTTTGGTTGTGCCTTATTGCTCTGAGCTTAGTACATGACTGGCTTGTGTCCTGGTTTCAGCTGGAATGGACCTAATTATCTTCTTAGGAGCTAGTGCAGTGTTGTGGTTTGGCTTTGATGTGAGACTTTTCAGTTCCTCAGGCCTCGCCAGCAAAAAGGCTGGAGGGGCACAAGGAACTGGGAGAGGACACAGCCAGGTCAGCTGACCCAAACTAGCCGAAGAGGAATTCCATACCATGGGATATCATGCTTGGTATATATACCTGGGGAGTTGGCCAGCAGGTGGTTGCTTGGGGACTGGCAGGGCATTGGTCAGCAGGTAGTGAGCAGTGGCATTGTACATCACGTGTTCCTTTCTTCCTTTCCCTCTGGATTTTATTGTTTTCATTATAACTGTTATTGTCATCATTGTTATTATTATTGTTTCAATTATTAAATTTTTTTTATCTCAACCCTTTTTTACATCCCTTTCCAACTCTTGTCCCCATCCCTCTGGGTGAGGGGGGGAGTGAGCAAGTGGCTGTGTGATACTTAATTACCAGCTAGGGTTAAACCACAACACACGCTTCTGAATATGTGGAAATCTGGATACAACAGCTGCAGGGCTCTGCTGCTTTTCAGTCACCCAGCTAAGCACTAGTGTTATTACCATTGGGAAATTACTTCCATAGACCATGACCTGGAGTGGCGTGGAAAGCCAGGCTTGTTCTTCTGCCTTTTGAGCAGCTTGCAGAGTTTTGAATACAGAAAATGTTCCCCTTCAGGAGGGCACACTAGCATAGGGACTTGAAGTAGTAAAAGGAAGCCTGGGAGAAGTATGTGAGCTATGTTGGGAGGCAGGCAGAAGAGGGTGTGAGCAGTTGAGCACCAAGCAGAAGAGGGGTACTGGGTGGAGAGGCAAGAATTGCAGGTTTTGTCCTCTTCACTTACCGTATCAAATTCCTGCCTGCCACCAAACCAGCATGCTTCCTTGCCCTTGGTTTTGTGCATCTGTGCACCATGGTCACCTGTTGTATATAGCAGGTGCTGTTATTGCACTTGTGCCTCAAGAGTGAGGAAATATGGAGATTGTCTTTGGCAAATAGCAATTTACTGCGTATGCAAACTACTGCACAGCACCTAATCAGCAGTGGCTGCAAGGTCCTGCCCTGTAGCACGTAAAAAGGAATGGAAATCTTTACAGTACAGTAAGCTTACCTTAGCTGATTGCTAGTGAGGGCTACATATAGGCTCCTTACCGGGAAAACTCTGGATGCTTCTGGTGTTGCACCTCAGCTGATCAGCAGTATCTGTTGTGCAACTGCAGCATCTAGAGTAGGGCTGTGACTTTCTGTTTTGCAGGAGACGGGTGCGGTGGTGGTGAGGCGTGGGCAGCCTGCTGTTAGGGTGGTGGGAGGACACATTGCTAAATGGAGCATGAGCATGGGGGTTAGTGATGTTGCCGAGCAACAAAGGGGAGCTGAGCTGAGTTGTCTGTTGGCAAGTCAGATTCACCTGGCTCTCCTGTCCTTTAAGTTAGAAATAAGTAGATTCAAGTCAGGGGGAGGACTAGTATTACTACTGGCACAGAACCACAGTGCCGCAGATTCCCTGACTGTAGCAGTCAGTGAATACTTTGTACTACTTTGTAATCCTGATACTGTCACTTAAAGTTGGAGTAAATTTTTAAAGTGTAACTATAATGAAGTCTGCAGCTTGGCCTTTTGTGCAGGGCTGGCAAAGTTGCTTGAGTATAAGAGAAAGTTCAACACATTTCAGTGTATGACTGGCAGAGTTGCAGCTGGAAAGGTGAGATAGAGGGTCAAAACCCCCAGAAGAAATGAAAAAAACAAGAGCCCTGGGAAAAAAAGCTTAGTTTTGGAGTAACCTCATTGTGTTCACTCATCATAAAGTTTCAGATATCATGGTGTGGCTAGCAGCCTGCACCTTCCATTCTGTGCTTCTCATTCACAGAGGCGGTGCACCTTTCCCTGAATAACAAGCAGCAATGGCATGTGTGAGAAGCAGTACTTCAGGGAGCACCAGCAGTAAGGGTTACTTGCAGTTTCATAGTGGGACTTAACTGCCTGCTGATAGAAGTATTTGTATGAAATTGTGCATTCTTTTTTTTATGGAGACTGGGATTTAAATCTTTCTCTGCCATCCCCTTTTCAACTTGATCACAGTTCATTTGTGTGGGATTAGCAAAGCAATAGTTCTGGCCTGAAAGAGAATCCTTTCTTAATTCAACAGCACCGAGCAGTGCTGTGTGGTCACCTGCAGGTGGCAATGTATGTTTTAGGAGGGATGGACAGCAGACATCTTTTAAAATGTGTTTCCAGTGGGGAATAGTTGTTTGTGCTCAGTGACAAGGCAGAGCCCCACAGATGCAGCCTTCTGTTAGCATACAGATTTTTTTTTGTTGTTGTTATTGGGCAGTGATGTCTAGCAAATAACTTTGCTATGCAAATTGATGAGAGAACACATTTCTTTTGTTATTGATGACTAGAATATTAATTCATGTTCTTAAGGAATCTGCTACTCATCTGTGACAAAACAGTTACGAGTTCCCTTTGATTTGTTTCCTTTTTAAAAATTATTATTATTTTTAATCCAGCCCTGTGATCAAACTTTCTCAGTAGGGTTGTGTTCTGGGAAATTGCTTTTGTGGGGAAAACAAGGCACAAAAAATAATCAAATGAACATTAGGATGATGTCACAGACTAGTGAGGATTAGCCATGATGAGCCACAGCGTGAAAATGGGGAAAGCTGGTTATTTTAGATCAAGACCCCAAGGAAAAGCAAATAACTATTTTCTGAAGTGTTTGCTGGTTTCATTATTACTGATTTTATTGCTTCTACTGTTCCTCTGTCACATAAGAAATACGTGCTACTTCAGGCACCAAGGTCTATCCTATCTTCTGTTAAATTAGAGCTGTACTGTGATGACACTGAGTCTTAATCATGAAAGTTTTCCTGCAGACTTTAGAAGGACAAGAAAGTGGAATAATGCTTATTTTAATATCCTTGTAATTTCAGGCTTGTTGTACTGGATAGAAAGAAGTTTCTTCACACTAGTGTTTCTGAAGTTGTCTGTTGATTGAAGTTTTTTGTTGGTTTTATTTATTAATTTTTGTTAACAGGAGTATGCTGTGAACTGCCATGTGATCACCTGGGAGAGAATCCTCAGCCACTTTGATATATTTGCTTTTGGGCATTTCTGGGGCTGGGCTATGAAGGCTTTGCTGATCCGTAGCTATGGGCTGTGCTGGACTATTAGCATCACCTGGGAGCTCACTGAGGTAAGCCATCCATCTAAGTGTGTGAGACTGGAATTGTTCTTAGGGGGAGGTGTGAACATTACTAGAAGGCTGACTCACTAGTTCTCAGTATAGATTTACATTTGAAGCCTTATAAACCAGATGCTGAGCAATTGATGCTGTTAGTGGACAGCAGCAAGCTGGGGTTTAGGTAAGTGACTTACTACTACTTGAATAGGAGGGAGATCTAGGCCAGCCTATTGGTGCCATCCATAGTTAGTTTTTTGGCTGTTATGGGAGTCAGCACTCATGCTACTACAGATGTTGACCAATATTCCCTGGTTCAGGGCAGTTGTTCTTGTTTTTCACTTTGGAACATCTGTGATCTACTGTCATGATCCCCTTACCCCATATGCAACATTATTACATGTTATGTATAGTGTGCATACTGTACAGCAACTAGGAATTGAGGGATCCCTGAGGAAGGTGTGAGGACACATGAGGAGAAGTCTATATGGAATGGCAAGACACCATTCAGTGTGGTGTTTTCTGTTGTGAGCTGTTCTTTTGTTAAATTGTACCCCACAAACCTAGTTTATTCATATTCACTGACAAAAAAAATGATATTTTTTTTTTTAACTAGACCTAGATCTAAGCTAGTTCACATGCAGTGTAGTTCCCTGCACCATGGTTTGAAGGACCACTGGCTTACTATCTAGCTTTACCACAGTTCTCCTAAGCACATGCGTAAGTCATTTGACTGCTGGCACTTTCAAATCCTGTTTTGGAAAAAAAATACAGGTGCTTGACTTGATTCAGTCAACTGACTGTTGCTTGGGCTGCTGGTCTTTATTGTTAGATCTGTTTTAAGGATTCAGGCTGATTAATTGTCTCTGTAAATGCTTTCATTTGCATGTAACCTGGAGCTTGATTAGTAGAATGTGTGTCACCTAAAATCCAAGGATGTGTTTCTATAAAAATGAGTTCAAGTTCATTGTATTCTTTGATTGGACAATTCAGACAAAAAAATATCCAATTTTTATCAGCTTTGGGACAGCATAGTCTAACCTGTCACACTTAACATACTAAGTGTATTTATAAACACCTGAATTAAGTCTTTAAAATTATGTTTTTCTGTAGAACTTGCTGTCAGATGAGCCAAGCATTCTCAGGACAAGGCATGTATAATTCAAAAACATAGATAAGGATTTAGTTGTCTGAAATTAAACTTCTGGGTTTGAAAATAATAGTGCCATGGGTTCCTTTTTAAAACATGTTTTTTATTCTGTGTCATTGAAGGATATGTGGTTTTCTAAGCTATTTTGAAACTGCTTAAGATTGGGATTCTGCAAGTATCCATCCACAAAAAACAACTTTGCTAGTTATTGTACTCATTTTTTCTGGCTGGAAAAGAATAAATTTGAATTTGTTTCACACAGCCTCTTATCGTTCAGTTGATCATCACACAACCATCATCTTCAATTTGACACCACATGGGGTGTCTAGTATTCCCTATTGCTGAAAGGCAGGTTATTGCAACAGACAGTGTGTTGGGTAAAGTTCAACATATAGAGAGGTTATCACCACTCAAATGGATTTTTAATGAACTAGTTAATTCAGGAGAGTCATTAGAAACCTACAGAAGTTATCAGGGCAGTTACACAGGGATTCAGCTGTGCATCTCCTATTAGCATTAATGGATTTCAGCTGGCTCCCCGTTCTGAAATGGGACACTTGGCTCATGCTCCGTACTATTGGATTAAAGTTGAGATGCAGGCAGACCTTGGTGTCTCATTCTGAGAAAACAGCTAACACCTTAGAGATGGTCTGGCTAACACCTATGCTCTGGTTCTTTTGCCTTATTATCTGCAAGTTCTGGTGTCTTTTGCTGGATTATTGCAGATTGAGATTCATAGTTTAGTGCCCCTTTCAGGTTAAATAATTTAAAACATGAAAGGGAAACTAGCATGATAACGAGCAACATTGTGTAGCTTGGGTCCTGAAGAGGAACAGATTTTCTTTTCTACAGGTTGAAATTCCCATAGCCTTGTCAAAGAAAAACAAATTGTCTTGATTTACTTTTGCAAGAGTTTTCAAAGGAACTGTCATCGTCATTATCAGTCACTGTAATTTATTATAAATGGACCATTATTCATTCTTGCTGTATACAGAAAACATTCTTCTTGTTCCTTTTCCCCATCTTATTTTTTTCAATACTTTATTTATACATCTGTAAACAAAGGACACTTGATTACTGGTATGATTTTGTAATATTCCACAGACACAGTTCCACTGACAAAAATTGTACTGTTTTTGTAGAGGTAAGAATATTCCTGTTTGCTGTGTGTTTTCTTAAGCATCTCCTTGAGTATTCCAAAGGGACTGCTTAACACATAGCTGTTCCAGTCCACAGCTAACTTTTTCAGTCTATTTTTTGGTTTGCTGTGATTTTTCTTGTAGAATAGAGATACAATTATTTTCTCTTAAAGGTGGATGAGAGGTGCTGAATCTTATCTCTCAGTAAATTATGCTTATGTCTTGCCTTAACTCTGGCCAGTTATTCTTCACTCTGTCGAAAGTGTAAAGTCACCAAATGTATATGTAAATACATTTAATTGCCTCGTAGTGGTCTTCAGTTCAGCTGAGTATTCAGAAAGGAACAGATTGCTTCAGAGGTAAATGATTTATGCGCTTTTCAAAGGGAAATCTTGAAGGGACTGAGTATGTTTTGATATATATCAAGATGGTGTCAGCTTTCCAGTCTGATGTTGGTTTGTTTCTGGTCTATTTTCCACTATCTTCATCATAAAAGTACCTTCAACATTAGTGCTTAGCAGAGACCAAGCAGGAAGAGAGAGTGGAATATTGTCTTAACTTCCTGAGCCATTCTGGATCAAGTACAGCAGCAAAGCTTGCAGTGTCTGAAATATTGGTGAACTCTTAATTAATCTCTTTACAGTCACTAAATTTCCTAAAAGTCATAAATGAAAGAGTTTTGAAATAGAACAAGTCTTAAGTCCTGAACTCCAGAATTCATTAGTACTGACAGTTGTTACAAGTGCATCTGTGGTACTTACTTCACCTTGTTGCTGGTTTAGAAAACTTACTTCTGTTAAACTATTTAGCAAAAGTAAATTTGTTTTGCTTTTTTTTTTGTAAGTGCAAAACACCTTTCCTCCAAGAAATGCAGCGTTTCTGCTTGTTTCATGCATTTCTATGAATGTTCTGTGTATCGTCTTTTAAGAGGCCAAGAGCTGCATGATATCCTTATACACAGCATAGCCCCAACGGGGAATGGTGAGAAGGAAACCTCTAATGTGTGGCTCTGTCCAAGGCCTCCTGAGTTAATGGAAGGATGCCCATCAAATTTCAGTGGTTGTAGCTCATGTCCTTCAAGTGTGACATGTACTGAAAAGCTGATTTTTGAATGTGTACTTAAAAAGTGAATTTATGAGTTCTGTGCTGTTCCTCATCCAGAATCTTTTTGCTGTATTCTGTAGCTCTTCTTCATGCACCTTCTGCCTAATTTTGCTGAATGCTGGTGGGATCAAGTCATTTTGGACATCCTGCTTTGTAACGGGGGTGGCATCTGGTTGGGCATGGTAGTTTGTCGTTTCTTGGAGATGAGGACCTATCACTGGGCAAGCTTCAAGTAGGTCTAAATTAAACCTTGATAAACATTATGTTTGTTGTAATATTGAATTAATTTCCTTGGGAAATAGACCGCATTTTTGCGTATGTAAAATGCATATAGTTTAGAATTAGCATGCAACCTGCACCTGCTAACAATGCTGTAAATTTATTTTAAATGTTAAAAATCCATCTTATAGTAATGCTACCGTACAGCATATATTTGTAAATATGATTAGGTGTATATATAATTTTCCTTTGCAATCTTAAGTTATAAGCATTGATGCCAAATGAAAATATACAGTAGTAAAGCTATTTGCATTTTTGGTGTATTTTGTACAAGTAAAACTTTGAAGAAGGCAGTAAAGAAAATTGTAATTGTTTTCTCATTATATAATGTTTTTAAACTAGATTTGGGCTGTCCTTGGTGAGGCATTAGTGTAGCAATCTGTCAGCACTAGTTGTAATTGCAGAGGAGTCAGGCTGATTGTACCTGTACCGTGAATTGCCTTACCCCATTGCAAAATAAAGTAATGTTTGTTGTGTAAAAGGGCAACAGCTTGTGGCATAGCACATGTCAGTTCCTAACTATCCAGGTATGGTTTCTTCCATAGTTTTTTGCCCCTCTCCAGCCTTCTTCCCTGCCAGTTGGTGGCAAGCCATGGTTATCTGCACATTACCGGTGGTATAGATGAAACAGGATTAAGTACAATGAATTGGCAAAGAATATTGCCTTGAGAGATGGAAAAGGAGCTCAAATCTTGACTGCAAATTTGTACCTTGTGTGAACTTCTGTACTACTTTCATTTCTTACTCACAAATTTATTAATTGCTCTGAGGACCATCCAGCCTTTAGTCTCAATTCAATTGCTCTGCATTTCAGTTCATGAGGAATAATAAGCATTGTAGAGTTGATGGCCCTTCTGTTTTTAGAGAGCTGACTGAAAGCTAAAACAGCAGGGTATTTATGGCAAGACTAGTCTTTACTATCATTGTGAAGTGATTTTTCCTCATGTTTTTAAATGCATGAGTAGATTTTTCTGGACCTCTACTATGAAGAGGAGCTGCACAAAATGAGAAGCTTTTGCTTGTGCCCTTTTGTTTCCTTTTTCTTTTTTAATTGAATAAACACAGAGCTTAAAGATTAGAAGATTCCCCCTAACCTAAGATCCCATAAACCTAAATAAACACAACTACCAGAAATATTAAATCTGAATCTCCTTTGTCCAGAAGGGCTGGGGAAATAACAGGATGAAACCAGACTTCTAGCCCTGCTAGTCTTCCTTCAAAAAAGGAAACTCTTGCTTTTCTTCTTTGGATGCTGTTGCTCATCTGAACTAATGTTATCAAAAGCAAGAACCAGTAATGTTCTTGTCGGATGAACCTCTACTCACATCCCATTTCAAAAGGGAATTTAAAAGCCTTCTAGCTTTTAACAGCGCTATCCCATCTCTCCAGAAGATTCACGTGTATCTAATATCAGTACAGCAAGGGTTGTGTGAACTGGAAGTGCAGTATTTTCAAACCTGTGGAGCCAGCCCTTATACAATTAATGAATAATGAACCTGATAGATTCTTGAATTATTGATGTCAGCGAGCTCTAGAATGAGTCTTTGGGACAAGAGCAGTGGCAGCCTGACTAGGAAGAAATACCATCTAGGTTTTCCAAGGGGGCTGCAGAATCGCAGTCCTTTTTTTCTTCCTTCATGCAGAGTTATAGATCTATTTTGTAGTTAATTACTGACTGAGGATAGAGGAGGGTGGACTTTATAGCAGAACGTGCCCTGACTGAAATGCTTAGTAGATTATACTGCTAAATTCACCTGTGTGTGGTGCACAGTTGTGCCTGTGAAGATCTCTGCTGTCCAGTGAAAAAGTGATTGTTCTGCAACATCAGTAACATGGCTATTGCTTTTTTGTTTTCCTTGCATATTCCTTGTATTTACTTCAGTGATTCTCTTTTTCTAGGGACATTCACACGACTACAGGAAAAATCAAAAGAGCTGTATTACAGTTCACCCCTGCCAGCTGGACCTATGTCCGCTGGTTTGACCCTAAGTCTTCATTTCAAAGAGTGGCTGGAATCTACCTTTTCATGATCATTTGGCAGGTAAGAAATAAATTCTGTGAAATCAAAGCTGCCATCAGCTCAGTTACTTAATGGCTGTTTGGCTAGAAGATATTCTAATGTGATGTATGTCCGCCATTGAAATACACAGTTAAATGCATTGATAGTACGGAATTGGTCAGGGCATTGTTTGTGGGAGTTACATGATAGTTCAGGAGTGTAATTACAGAATCTGTAGAAAAACCCAAATGTTACAGATTGCTGTACTGGACATCAGATTGCTCTTTGCAATTGATACAGTTTTAAAAACTGGTAGACAGTGAGGTTTTGGGTGGGGTGGGGGTGTTTGGCGTTTTGTTTTGGTTGTTTTTTTTTTTTTTTTCTTCCTCTCTTTCCATTGACTGGATGGATCACTGATACTCAGAATTTTGACCTTGATCCAGCAAGACTCCATAATATGTCCCCACCACTTAGGTACTTAAGTCTGCCAGTGTTTGCATGATTAACTAAAAACTTTTTTTTTTTAATTTGCAGAATTTAGTTTGTAAAAGGAGAACCAGAACTGTTTGATATGTTTTTTTTTTTCTTTGAAACGTATGATATCTTCTATCAAATTTGCCCCAGTCATTCATACCACGTTTAGGTTATGCAAGTTATCAGAAGACCTCTGCAGTGTGTTATTAGTCTGATTGCTTAATGGGTTTCTGGAAAGAGAGCAAATACTTTCATAGAGATGTCTAGAGAGTATTGTTTGTTTTACTTGTCCTAGAGCAGGAATCTTAGACTCTTTTAATCCTCAATCTAACCAGCAGAGCTATAGTAGAGAATAAATAGTTTTCCTTCAGTGTTTTAGTTTCCATATTAATCTTTGCACATTTTCAAGTGTCGTAACTCATTAAGTTATGCAAATTGAATGCTATTAACTAACTTTTTTTTTTTCTTAGCTGACTGAGTTGAATACGTTCTTTTTGAAACATATCTTTGTGTTCCAAGCAAGCCATCCTTTAAGCTGGGGGAGAATCCTTTTCATAGGAATCATTACAGCACCCACTGTAAGGTAATTTTGTTGCCATGTTTTTCTTTCTTCAATTTAAAGTAACTTGACTTCTAGGCACCCAAGGACTGCCTACAGTTTGTGAGTAAGTACAGTGCATTTCAAGAAATCTATGCTTTTGCCACCATGACAAGCAAAACAATCACCACTTCAATAAAGTATATTTTCTGACAAATAAACTAATAAGGTAAAATGTGTTTAAACACCTGCATGTCCATAGGGATGCAGAACCAGTCTGTTCCATTTTCTATTGGTATAGCATCTCCCTGTTCTGTGAGTTAGCTGCATATGTTGTTCTGAAGGATTGTATCTGAAAGTGTCCAAGTTGATGAGTCAGGTGCTCAAAAAAGTATAATGAGGAAAACCAGAGCTGCTGGTTTTTCTGAGCTGCTTATTTTGTTTGTCTACAGGAAATATTAGTATGTTATAAGAAAAGATAGAGCATTGCCATGTTCTGAGTAACAAAACAGTATATATGCAGTATTAATAGTTGTACAGATACATTAACCTGCTTTTAGTCTTGCACACTATTTCACATTTCACATTGTTAGCAGAGTTCTCTTACTTTTTTTTTTCATGTGACAGCTGGAGATAGACAGAATGCATGCAGTTCTGAAGTTAGAGGCAGGGAATTTCCCATTCATGAGTGAAGTGATGTTACCTGGGACAGTTAAATGGCAGCCATGCATAGGTTTATTCCTAAAATACAGCTGTTAGTGTCTCAGGTTAAGTGCAGTGATTTCACACTGTTGATTAAATCACCTTAAACGTTCTATTAGCTCCTGTATCAGTGAGGTTTTAAGTATTTTTATGGCACTTGCCAACTTGTAGGTGTCTTTATTCTTAAACAATCCGTGTATAGTTGGATTAATAACACTTCCCCATCTGTTGGTGGAGATCGGAGACAAAGACAGAAAAAGAACTTCAGTTCCACTTTGGAATTCCCCTCTGTAAACTTAACATTTAGGAGCATGAAGAACACAGCAGAATGGTCTCCAGGCTGTTTTAAAAATAGTGAGAATTTCTACTCTGTTCTTAAAGGGAAAACATGCCAGTGGTTAGAGCACTCACCCAGGACATGGAATAGCCATATTCAGCTTTCTTCAAGATTCAAACCCACATCTCTCAAGAAAATGCAAATGTCAAAGAATTAAATACAAACTGTGGAAAAAGTGGAGTTTTTCAAATTCTTTCAAAGCTGTTGCACTTTGCCTAAAAGAATTGGAGATTCAGTGGAGAGGCAGGAGACAAAACATAGCTTTGTTAGCCTACTAGTTTGAGTACTTTCCCAGTCCTTGCTCTCAGGATTTTCTGTGTTGTTTCAAGCTATTTGATCTATGTGATAATCTGTCCTACTAGAATTGAAGCCATCTGTTAGACATCCAGCACGATTGCATGTGGCTTTGACCATCAGCACTTCATTTTCAGTATAGATACATTTGTAACATAAACTTGTTTTCTAAATGTAAATGCTCTGGGGACTTTCAACTTCACTGATGAATTTTCTTGTTTCCCTTCTCAGGCAATACTATGCATACCTCACAGATACACAGTGCAAAAGGGTGGGAACCCAGTGCTGGGTGTTTGGGTAAGTGTTCTTGCTGCATTTGTGAAGCACTTGGACAAGTGTTAAGTATGAGTCCAGCACAGGAACAGCTTTGCATGAAGCCAGTCCTTGTTATGTATTGTTTTAGGTGTAAAGAACAGTATGGAGAGATTTTCTTTCTTTCCCCTGGCCTGCCCCCCCCCCCCCCCCCCCCCAGTTTAGAGGAAAGGAAAATTCTGGATTTGGAGGTAGAACATAGGAAGTGATGGAATGAGTAGGGAGAAGAACAGAAGGAAGAACTAGAAACTGCTGGGTAAAGCTAGGCTCCTTCAAGGTAGTATTGGCCTTGCTGCCCATTGTCTCAGTCAGGTGAGAAGGCCAAAGCTTTTGCCTCTGCTGCTTGCCTGTCATCGGAGCAATGTTTGCCTGGCCATCAAGGTGGGCATTACTGCTGTTAGTGGAATCACAGCAGAAGACAGTGAAACAAGCCATGGTTATCAAATATTTCTATGCTGCCCTCATAGAGAGAAAGGAATATCACTGTGAACAATGACTACCTTGTCTACAATCTTTTTCAACATATTTCTTGGAGGAGACCTTTAAATTGCAGGATTGCTTCTGGTGAGAACTTCCTTCTCTAGGTGGCTTGACTGAAACGTACCGTTCTGGAAACCTTAAGCATTTGCTATTGTAGTGTTGTAAAAGCTGCTTGTAAATAAGCAGCGTAGTAGTGTCTCTTGATTTATGACTTGGAAGCTTACAAATGGAAAACAATAGACGATCCTAAATCCCATCTTAAAGAAAAAAATATGTATTTTAAGAAACTATTCAAGAAGCTAATTTCTGGTGGCAATGATTTTAAATTAAAACAGCCGCTTCATTCTCTTTGTCAAGATTAAGGTATATCTTATTTTCAAATTGTCTGAACCATTCTCATGTTTAATAGAAGAATCTTTTACTGTTTTAAATTGGAATAGCATTTCAATGAGCTGTAAAATACTGAGATCTAATTTAGAGTGTGCTCTGGCAAACTTATCTCACCTTTACTGTTAGTCTTAAGGATGTTACAGGGTTTTAGGAACAGTGCTGGGCTGGAAGGCATGTTTCCAGGTGCTCTTACAGCACTGTAAAGAATGCCCCTTTCTCAGCATTTTATTGAGATAAGAGCAGAGCATGCTGCAGTGTAATTGAAGAGATTTCTACTGTTGTTTTAAATGTACCCTGGAGAGCAAGATACAAGTCTCCTTGGGTGTTGCTGGGCTTAAGTATTCACCTCTTTCACTGGCTTACCACCTTCCTGGATGGGTCTGTTACTGTCTTCAACTCAGGACTGTAACATCCAATGGACACACAAAAGGTAGTAACTCTGTTCTTGTTTAGTTTTATTGGTACTGAGTAGGAGTAGGTAACATTTTCTGTAAGCCTAAACCTCCTTACTGAGGGAGGACCCCCTCCTCGAAACACGCATTACGATTCTTAGAAGGTGTCTGCAACATACACAGGTCCTTAAAAAGGATTATTTTAATGATCGTGGCAGAGTAACCTGTCTTTCTGGGTTTGGTATGGAAGGTGCTTTAGTACTGAAGGTAACTAATTTATCACACAGTTAATATAACTACTTAATTTACAGTTAGAATCGAAGAACCTTTCTCTGTGCATAAACGTTTTAATAGTTAAAAATAAACTCTATTAGTATTTTGGAGACAGCCATTTGAATACAGACAAGTTACTGAAACCTGTATTTAAATTAATGGGGAATTGAGATGCTTATATGAAAAAGGATATTTGCTCAACTATAGCTGGTAATTTTAGAGTTATAGAAGACACATTTTAAAGAGTTCTGTAATTTTGGGGGAAGAATTTTCAAGTTCTGCATTACGAAGAAAGAAAGATGACCTTGTTTCATCCATATTAAACATATTATTTTGGAAACTGAAGAGAAATATGATGCTGAATGTTTGCCTTCTGGCTCTGAAAAATTGTTGAGGGTTGTAGAAACCATCATCTTGGGTTTGAAGTTCTCACTGAACACATTGATGTCATATATGTCAATATATATATGCTTAAAGATCTCTTTACAACTGCATAACAAGAACTGCAATAGAATATTCAACAGTCCGATCTAATAATGGGGAATGTGCACGGAGTAAGTTCTTCTTGATGCTGCTTACTTCTGTAATTGCTAGAAAAACCAGAGCAACGCTAGGATTTCCTTTTATTTGTTGGAAAAACAGGACTCTTCAGGTAATTTAACAATCCAGAATATAATTTCTGAAGCAATTAAAAGCAAGTATATAGAATATTCATATCTGTGGTGATCAAGACATACTTCTAAAGGCACAAATTTAATTTGTAATGGTCTGACCATGGGAATAGTTAAAATTAGTGCCTTGCATTAGTATGGAATTGTGTTCTCTAACTTGAAATATACTGTACCATCACTCCTAGTAGATGGACAGTAAGTGAGATAAGGCATGAAGAAGGCCAGTGCAACAGCTCTGCTGGAAATTGCACCATTTTCATTAAGATGAAGCTTTTCAAAGAGGAATATCATAGGATGTTACAAGACTATTTTGATTGAATAAAAACTTGTAGTGTCTTTAGTTCTATGGAGTGTTCTCATCACCCTTCAGTAGGACACTAACACCTTTCACTGTTGGTATTCTTTTATTTTTTGATTTACAACTTTAACTGTAATAGCTGTCCTATTGTGCAACACACTTAACCCAAGTATTCTTGACAAGAATAATGGAAAGAATGTATAAATGCAGCACAAACAGTTGTATAATTTTTCTGAGTCCTTGTTGAAAATAGCCTGTTGTTTTGTTTATACCTTTGAGTATATCACTCAAAGATATACTCAAAGATATTTTGTTTCCTGATGGTGGTCTTTCTGTTCCCACTGCTGTAGCTCAGTTTAACTATTTGTTTTTTTTTAATCTGAAGCTGGATCAGTAAGAATAATATAAAATGAAGAAAGAAAAATAGTTGGTCACCCAACAGAGTAACACTGCTCTGAAATTTTTATTAATATGCACCTCATTCATTTGCAGTATTGGTCAGTTAGGCATTAATTCCACAGTTCTTAAGTTTTGGCCCCACTCACCATGTTGCAAGTCACATGGTACAGAGAAAGCTGTAATTTGTTATTTGCAACAGGACCATCTCCACAATACCAGTTGTTAAGTTATGCACACATCTTTCCTCACTCTTTCACGGAGGGAGCTGGGTCCTGTCTGTCAGGCAGTAGAGCCATTTTTGGCAGCTTCCTGGTTGTGGAGAGTGTGGGTAGGGAACGTGTCCTGCAGGGTCAAGCTTGGGAGACCAAACCACTTGACCTGATGTTAAGTGTGTCTTGCGCACATTTGAGGGAGAATTTTCATGCGTGTGCTCATATGTACAACCTCAAAGTCACTGTTGAACAAGTTAAGTACTAAACTTTTATAAATTTAATAGTTTTCGTCATGATTTGCTTCAGCTTGAGAAGAGTCAATTGTCTACACTTTTGCCGCACCAGTCACATTTCTACACTTGTATTTGCTAAAAATATGTAATTTTGTGTCCAGGACCTATACAAACTATGTTTTCACGGCAAGTGATGGAAACTTTGCATTCATAACCCCTTGTTCCACACCAAGTGGTGGACAAGCCTCCATAGCTTTGAGCCTGAAAAGATGTAGACATGTGGTAATGGGGAGAGAGCTGAAGATACTTGTTTTGATTCCTGTAATGCCAGAGAGGAAAGCGAATACTGCAGTTTTTCCTCTCGGTTTCTTCAGAAATCCTCAGATACTGTAGTGTGGATCAGAGTTTGCACATCAACCAGGGCAAAGGCATGGATTCTTAGAGAATTGGAAATGCTGTTTCATGTTAATATTCTCATTAAAATCCATCTGAAGCAAGCAAAGTAGCCTGTTTAGAATTGTAGTAAACTCGCATCCAGTAGAGAAATCCCCAAAACACAGTTCTAGTTCACCCAACAGGGAGTCAGTTGGTTGTTCAGAAAAGAAATTTATATCTGGTGAAGGCTGAAGCACAGCGGTAAGTATAAACAGAAATTCTCTGCTATTGGCACACACCCTTCCTTGTTCCCTGGACAAGCAAAGGCTCACAGAATTGTGAACTGCCAGTCAATCACTATTTGTATGCTGTTTATGCTGAAGAAAAGTATAGCAAGAAAAAATTAATTTCAGTTAATGGTGGTGTTGGGGGGGAGGTGTGTGCTCAGTAGTGCTTGTTTAGAGCAGGCAGTCTGGGGTCTGGGTTGTGAACATGTGAGTTAAATCCTTAGTGTTTGTAACTGCTTCCCCCCCCGCCCCTTTCATTTACCCACAGGGTTATTGCTTTCCTTGAAGCTATTGTGTGCATAAAGTTTGGACAGGATCTTTTTTCCAAAACACAAATACTGTATGTTGTGTTTTGGCTTCTCTGTGTGGTAAGTGAGATTTCTCATGTGAAACATAAAGCATGGCAAAAGCATTGAAAACATCTAAATAGCTTCCTCTCTGGAACATTGGCAGCAGGGGATCATTGTTGGGGAGTGCTGGTGAAGAGCGTTGCGCATGTCCTAGGAAAAGCAAATGCTAGACCATTTAGAACACACTTTGAAGGGACTAGGATAACTTTTTTTCTTGACATCGCAGAGTATAGCCACAGTACCAGTACTTAACATGAAACAAACACAAGTTATAGGGCACTTTATGAGAGAAAAAATGTCAGCTCAAGGCTAACTTTGGCAGTGCTTGCTATAGTGCCCACTGGAAAGGAACAGGAGTTAATGAATAGCATTAATAAGTAATGCATGTTGATTCACACTAAAGTCTTACAAGTACATAAACAAGCCTGCTTTGTCAGGCAAATCATTCTCACTCAGCCCGCAACTTTGTACTTCAGTGTGATTATTGCAAGTGCAGCATGAAATGCCCATTTTGTAACAGTAAATGGATATTTGTCTTGCCAGGCTTGTAACTCTGATGCCAAACACATTTTTAATGGTCAGTGAAAAATAAGGCATTTGTAATGGGCTGACAGATAAATACTTCTTCCTTCTAGTTGGGAACACAGTTTGAGCAGGTGATAGGAAGACAGCATTTATTGTTCTTCTATTTAGCATGATGATTTTATTCCTGAAGCTTCAGAGGAGAAAAGTATTGAATTGCTTCCCAGATCAGAGCACCACAAAACCGAACATGTAACCTAGCCTGAAGCATGGGACAGGGAGAAGGGGAATTTGTTTTTCTGCCAGAGTGAGTGTTCCTGATAATGTACCTACAAGGGCTTACCAACTGCCTTTGAATGACGACTGTACAGGATGAGGACAAAAATCATATTGACAGTGTATCCTGCATGTACAAGAATGATCTGTGTGTGTTGTTATGCTCCCATTGAGAACTGGTCTGCATACCCCATGGGGGCAGAATGTATGTGTACCTTGAAGCATGAGTCTTGCTCATCCTGACAAAAGATGCAGAGAGAAACAGAGCGTGAAAGTCTCCGAATGTGGAATCTCATTCTTGGACCTTGAACAAGCAAGGAATTTGGGAAAGTTTTACACATTTTTTTCTTTTTCTTCTTCCTTATTTAGGCCTTTACAACTTTCCTGTGTTTATATGGTATGGTTTGGTATGCAGAATACTATGGCCACCGGGAAAAGGTACTTTATTAAGAAGCCTGTTTTTGTTTTATACAAGAATTAAAACTGCAAAGCTCCTAAATATTAGAATTCTTTACCAGAGCTAATATAAATGGGGGTGAAGGGGGGGATGGTCCAGAGTCTAACTGAAGTCAATAGAAAGAACTCTGAATTCAGCAGGCCTTGGACAGATCCCAAATTACGCTGTGGTTTCTAAAGAATGCTGTCTTCTTAGTTACTCAAAATGAGGCTGTAATTTTAGCAAAGCATTCAGGGATGAATGGTTAGCTAATGTTCCCATTGTACAGGTGGAATGCTAGGGGAATATTAAGAATACTTGGTTACACAACAGATCACGTGGCAAGTGGTGAGTTCTTATTGTGTCATCTATGTTGTACCTTTCTAACAAGGAAGGGAAAAGTCCTAAGTACTAGCTGAAAGTTTTATGAGGACTTCTGCCACAGTTTAAATTTTTAAGTATACTTGTGAACAGGAGAAGTGCTGGTCACAAGAACCACCAGCATCCCAATGACGTGTGTCCTTTTTGGTTTTGCAGACTTTATCAGAAAGTGAAGACAGCCCATACAGTCCAGATGCTTCCTGGCTTCATTCTAAATTCAGCAGAGGTATTGGCACTTTTGCTCCTATATTCTTGAAGTGGTAGCATTAAGGCTCAACACGAGGAAATGAGGCTTGAGAAACTTAGCTTGCAGACAGCTGATCTTATTTAAACATCTCTTCGGGAGCTATACAGATAAATCAACTGCAAAGCTATTTTGCTTTACCACCTTTTTTTTTTTTTTCTTCTACTTCTCAGAAATTTATTTAACTTTTAATTAAGCAGCTGAATTTTTCTGCCATTATTCCAGGCCATTCTTGTACACTTACGGCATTATGCATTTCATAACTCTAGTGGACAGATTTTCTCTCTGAACATTGCATGTTTTATGTGAAACGTATGAATGTGAATTGTGCTTTTATTCCTGCTTATTAAGAAACAATCAGGAATGTGCCTGGACCTTGTATTCTTACTGATGCTTGCCTAGTCAATGTAGTGCTGATAAACAGCTTTCTCAGACCTAAGCAACAGCAGCCTCCTTCTCTGACTCCATTTCTCCTTACACTAGAGGTCAGTTAAGCTACCTGCCTCCTCCATTAACTCTTTAATGTGGTCTTGCTTATTGAACAAATATCAAGATTCACACCTGGAAGTTATCTCTGTCAGAGTTTATGCTCCGGGTGTTTGTATCATTAAAGATACTTGGTTTTTTTCATATACTTGAAAAGTACCTACAGCAGAACTGCTTTATATTCATGATTTTTCTGGATGCTGATATTAATTTATTCTCCGTTTAGTAGATTTTGGAGGGTGGTTATATTCTAGAGAAAATTTGCTTGCATTCAAAATGTTTTTCCTATTTATAGCTACTGGAGAAATCTGGCTAAGCAAATCTTTCTCTTGACTTTCTGATACTTAAGTAATTGCAAACTTCAGCCTCTTTCATGTTTTGCTCTTGAATTCTTGTTTCAGTCCCCATTATCATCCTTTGCTTTCTCAGTCAAACATGGTCTGTCATCTGAAAGACTGAAAGCAAGAAATGTATTCTTACAAGGATCTGTGACCTCACTTCCATAGTTCTTAATTGCTGATAGTAGTACCTGCCAGTCATAAAAATAAACATAAAAATGTTTAATTATTGATGTCATTTTAAATGGGGGATGTTTCACTAGTATAGTCTTTTATAGCAAACTTCTGAATTTTTTGGAGGAGGAAGAATTTTGCAGAAGTTTAAGAATTGCATTGTTTTTTAAAAAATAGGCCACTAGATGGAGTACAAGTATCAACCAGTTCGTATTAGCCTGAAATAATTCATACTGTAAATGCTGTAGCTCTAGAAAGCCTTACTGTTTTTTAGACAAGAGTTTGATAATGTCAAATATATATATGTAGTAAAAAAATATTTATTTCTCAGCAGGTGCTGACAATAGTCCACCAAAACATTCAGTCAATAGTGAAAGCCATTCATCTAGAAGGAGGAATCGGCACTCCAAATCAAAAGTAACAAATGGAATCGGCAAGAAATGAATGGTCTCTGAAGATATCTATGGTGTGATCAGAGGTGACAAAGAAAATCAGACCTGGCTCTGAATTTCCAAATGGAAGATTGATTTTTTTAAATTTAAAAGGTAAAAAAAGGAGGTGTTGAAGATAAGGATGACAAAGGTGGAACCGACAGTGTAGTGCAAATCATTGCCTGCTGACACTTGCCATTCACTGATTTAAATATAGTTTCTTCAGCATGTGGCACCAAAAGCTAATGAAGAGTAAGCTGGAAAGAAAAGTAATTTTGTCATAGCAGGTACACCCTGTTTTGTGTTCAGGTGTTGCAAGTGCATTTTTAGTATCTTAGTTGAGGACATAAACACAAAGGCTAGTAAACTGATAATCAGTTGGCATAGTTGGTTGGATTCTTTGGTTTTGTTTTGTTTTGCTGTGTCTTTGTTGTTTTCTAGAAAAGTATACAATCCTTTGACTAAAAGCAACTCTGCCCTTCTTTATCAGTCTCACAACTAAACTTTTCCATACAACAGTTAGTAAATATTTAATATTTCCATAGTTGTATCCATCTGCTTGCTTTTATGTAAAGTCTTTTTAGACTTTACCTGGTGACAGGGTTTTACCAGTGAAGAAACGGGTCCAGGTTTCCTGTAAAGGATGTGAAAACTGATCTTCAAACATGTTTTTTCTGTTCTGCTGTTGTCCTTCTGCTTGATTGTTACACATTTGATTTCTTTAAGTTTTTAAAATACTTAAATGAAAACGTGTTGCAAAGTGGTGGGCCATGCTTCTTGCCCTCAGACAGATATGTCATTCAGGGTTTTTTCTTCCTTTACTGCAGTGTGTTTTGCATCTTCATGTCATTTTTTTCACTTGTCGCATCCCTTCTAATTTGCTTCAGCCTCAGCTGGAACCAGAAATTCCAGTGTCTTCAGACTGATGTCAGAAACTGCTTTGAAGGCTCTGATGTCCTACTAAGCCTGGTGATAAGGCAGTTTTTTTGCTGAAGCTGAGTTGTGTACCACTTCCATAAACATTATCTGTGAAGGCTTGCTGTAGTCTTTGGTGTTCAAGGGGAAGCATGATATTACTGTGATATACCCCATTGTTCTGGTAATTCTTATCATGCAGTCAGATACCCAACATCAAAGTCATTCTTGCAGGTTTTGTGGTAGTTTTTTTTTGTGGGGTTTTCTTTTTTTTCGGTGTGTGTGTATTTATTTTTTATTAAATGTATTAATTCTGGCATCTAGCAAAGTGGATAATTCTCCAGCAGTGAATGTAATGATTAAGTCAAGAGGTAAACAATCAAGAGCAATCAGTTCCTGTATTAAGTTATCAAAATGTTTTTGTGCCAATTAGATTTTGGAATTCATGGGGTTCAGAGGGGTAGATAGCTTAATCAAGGATAAGTAATACCCTTTAGTTTCTTAGTCTTCACAAGAAAATGGGATTTCCTTTTTCTTTGAATAATGTTACTGTGATTTGCTACAGGCTAAGTACTAAAAAAAAAATAATGCAGCAGAGACTTGATAGAGTGTATGATACTGTAAATAGAAAAAAGTATCCTGTGTACTCCATTAATTCCTGTGTGCCACAGATTATCAATTTTTTCAATGCACTAAAGTGTTGCTGCTGAACTCCTCAGAGGCCCTTTGTTTCCCATCTTTTCAATCAAACCTGAAGTGTAGAACATGGGAAGTAACATAGTAGAAGCTTTTACGTCATCATTGCTACAGTGACATTAAATGTTACATAAGAAAAAGTGTTAGAAAGACTTTCAGGCTTTCTTACAACTATTTAGTTTTCATTCTAGAACAATTCCATGTATCGCCTCTTTATTCGTAATGTACCACATTTTGATGAATGTATTTGTAGATTTCTTTGGATACTGAGACTTGTTACTTTTTTATTTTATTGGTTAATAACTCAGTCTGTGTAAGACTAAAGAATGGCATTGTAAATTTTCTATTGATTCAATACCAAAGCAAGAGATTGGAAGTCTAATTGCTTAGATATTTTAAGTACTGTGGTTTTCAAAGAGGAGTCTGTTTTGTACTTGCAAGGTATATGCACACCAACTATATATACAAAGCTTACATGTGTAAGCAGATGCTGAAGTCCAATATCTACTTGCCTGTGGGGACGGGGACAAGGACACATTTTGTAAATGCAGACTTGGTGCTCACACTGCTGAACTGCACCCTAAAAATATTGGAAAGGTAAATAAGAAGTGTCATCTTGTTAGAAGCAGACTTCTGTATACTGTTACAACAGTTTGGCCTTGAAGAAATGTTGTTTGACAACACCTTTAAAAATATTTCCCATAAAGTCTTTTTACTACTTTGATTTTTTTTGTGTGTGTATTTGGTTGGGTTTTTTTTGTTTGGTTTTGTTGGGCATTTTTGTTTGTTTGGTTTGGTTTTTACTACTTTAAAAGAGGGATGGCTAGGGAGAGGGGAAACTTAAGTAAACTATTCAAATGCTGCTTGGAAAATGGCACTTTGTGTCCTCTGTCAACAGTTCTGGCTGGAATTCATGTGTTCTCTCAAGTCCTCCACTGACTGACAAGTATATTTTCAGCCCCATTGTTTTGGACGTAAAGCTTTTGCGCTGGCAGGCATTGGAAGGTGCTTTTGATCACTGCTGTAAAATTAGTGATCTCAATACTATTATTTACTGTGTTATTGCTGATTTCTATATGTGTGTAACACCTACAATGACAAATCACTGAGCTGTTTAGCAACAAGCATCTATGTATGAGTTTTGCTGCTTGAACAGTATTTTGTAAGAGTCACGGATGCACTGTCCTGTTTTTAACTACTTGTTCTGTCACAGCCTCTCATTCCTGCTTTCCTGCTTCTGATGTTCTTGCCTTTCTCTGTGCTCTAGTCCTCTCCCCTGCTCTTATGGAGAGATCTGAATTGGCCTTCCAGAGGCTGTCCATCAGTGATGTCAGTCATTGAAGGGAGGCTAATTCAGGGCAGCATGGTGTAAGCGGAGGGTAGTGGCAAGAACTTTAAATAGTGGATTAAATAAAAACAAAGTTTAAAAATGCAGGTATACAGCGAACCAGAACTAGCCTTGAGTACTAGATTCCAGTATTAAAGTTGCTGCATAGATCATACACAGCATCTGGCTATATATTTGGAGTGTGATTTCAACCAGTGCTTTTGTTACTCTTCTGTGAAGATCATCGTTTGGTGTTCCAGCAGTTAAAACTTTAATATTTTTTACTTTCTTTTCACAAAACGATGCAGATGTTACCTTGTATTTAATAGTTTTTGAATAGAGTTGCTCTATTGTATTGATTGCAAAGTATTGTATTTTGCAATAACTCAGTAAATCAACCCATGTCACCAGTATGTGTGTTTGTCTGTCCATGCAAGGCATAGGAAATGATTACATACTGCCTTTAGAAGCTATTACATTTTATTCTATGTAATTGCATGCTGACAAATGCAGTGGTTCCCGAGCAGCCTGCAGTGCACGCTAAGGTTTTGCTGTAATTTATTATTCAGAGCAGCAGATCTGATAATGTGACCGGTTGTTATGCCTTCTGAAGTTTCCCTAGTACACAGGGTAAGTTTTACTTTAATTATTCTTGTTGGAATTGTTTTACTATTGGATGGGAGAACTGAATTGCAGGATGGTCTCATGACAGACCTTCAAAGGAGAAATGAGGCTTCTACAGAAGAGCCGTGGGACAGGCTATCAGCAAATAAACTTCTGCCAGTATAAAGATGTCATTGAGTACCAGAAACACTTTGCTTTGGCTTCTACTGCTACCATAGTCTCCACAACAACAGTTTCCAGTTGTTTTTACACCTAAAACCTGTTGTGAGCTGTTTATTGCTTCTCTGCTGCTGGCAGTAGCCTGATGCCTAGCGTGTAAAGAAGCCTGGCTTTTCCTTTCTTCCTCAGTTCCTTCTCTCCAGGCATTGAATACTGGAACTTTCTGCCTTGCTGGGAAGGGCTCTTCTTCAGCATGATTTGCCTATTTGAATTCTGATTTATAGAGAACCCATAAATTCTGAAATTGTAGTAAAATTTGGAATAGCCGGGACTTCAGCTTGTTCATCTTCTGGGAAGAACAGCTAAGAGGAAAGTGGTGAATTGGTAAATCTTTTCTGAAAGCTGGGAAAATACCTAATTAATTTATAAGAGCCACCTCTCTCACAGGACACTGCTTACTACATTGGAGAAGGCTTTTTAATGTCTTCATTCTGATCAATTAAAGCATTAAAAATACTGGGAAAAACACCTGAAATATTGGAAGAAACTTCCTTTAAGAAGCAACACTTGAAAAATGTGCTCCTTTGTAAGCATGGGGCTCCACTGCTTTTGGAGGATCACTCTCTACTTTGTGCCTTGGTCGTTGCCGTTGCAGGTAGAGCTGTAATCGTCGGGGTCAGGGTAGGGTTAGATGAGCCAGATGGCTTTATTTCCGCTCAGTTGTCCTGTGGCACAACTTGCACGCTGTTTTGATAACATGATTTGGCACAGGCTGGGAGCTGGAGCCAAAAGCTGGCACGGTACTGATTGACAAAGGTGTTGGTGGCCATGCCTGCTCTTATGTCTCAGTGTTCACGTTCAGCTGTACCCTGCTAACGTGCCTGTAGGCCTAAGCACTGCCCTCCTGTTTTCCCACTGGTATTTCTCCATCTGACCGTGCTGGAGCATTGTAAGGACTATGTGCTCAGGGGCTGGGGTTTAACCAGGTGTTTCTGAGCTGATTTTAAGCCTCCTCGGCAGTACTCTTGTCTCCCTCTCCCTCCAGGTCTGTCCTGCCTTCTTATCTACCCATTGCTACGGCGTAACTTTGTTTTCTGGACCCCTGGCAGGGCCTGGTCTTACTTGAGCAAATGAAGGTAGTTCCCTAAAGGAGGAGTTGCGCAATTGGGTGGAAATGTGATTTGGACAAACACACACCCTGCATTACTTCGCTTTTGCTTTTTTAGAAGGCTGGTCAGGAATTGAAAACATACATTGTTACTCAAAGAAAGCGGGACTAGAAAGCCCCAAACCCTTCGTACGGCGGGGCTGAAAGCACAAGGACAACCCGACTGCTAGCCTGGGCCCACCAAGGTGCCTGGTCTCTCACCTGGGTGCCTGCTCAGTCGCCTGTCAGCGCTGTGCCTGTGGTGCAGGTGTGCCTCGGGTGCTGCCTCCTGTGCTGCTTTCGTGTACACCAGCCCCCTCTGAAGCCAGCTGATGTTTAAGCTCTGCCTGCTCCCGGCTCTTTCTGGAGTCAGGGATAACTCTTCACACTTCTCGGCACATCTGGGTCCGGGAGGGCTTGACCATTGAAAGTGTGATGATAGATAGTGAGCTTTCTCACATTTTATATGGTACCAATCAAGCCAATAAGCTGCCTGTATGTGAGAGTTTGTGCATAAACCACCAGGTTGGCTCTAGAAACCCAGTTTGGGTCTGGAAGAAGTACTGTTACATGTGTTTTCTGTTTTCTGGAGGATTCCAGGCCTGCTGTTGCATTTGGCAGTGTCCAGTTTGCTATACATCTGCAGAACATCGTGAAGAACAGATCCTGCACAAGTCTTCTTTAGTGTGTTTTTCAACTTGCTGTTCACTCTGGACAGCTGTTAGCAAAATGTATCAAGTTCCCTCGTACTCTGAAGATGAGTCCAAGTCATGGTTTTTCTCAAAAGACTTCGGAAATTTTGGAGATTAATTTTCATTTCCAGCTCCTTCCTGTGTCTTTAATTTGGTCTGTATCTTTTTGTGTTTCCATCATCTCTCAGTAAAAGACCAGAATTGGTCTCTCATGCTTGGACTTTGCTCCTCTCACAAAGGAGCAGTTCTGTCCTCAACAGTCTGAATTACGTTACGGTACGACCAAGTGAGTTTTTACTTCAATTCAGAAAAAAAGGAAGTCTGGGAAAGAATGTAAATTGTAAACATTGAATTCCTATAATCAGCAACAATGTAAGTGCCAGACTGTACTAAGCATACACATGGGTTTAATTTTCATAGTTTTCATGGATCTCAGTTTGCAAATGATCATGAAATGACTGGATGGCTTATTTAATGTTTTTTAGAGTAGGGAAATTTACAGCAGTAGCATTCCTATGGCTGTGATCCAAAGTATGTTCTACAACTGCTGTGCCTTCCAGTTCAGTGTTATTGGTGGTTCTTGCTTAAAAAAATGCACGAAATACTTGTGTGTATGTATGTATATATATATATACACATCTACCAGAAGAAATTTCTCACCAAAATGCTCAGGGCCTGGTTGAGTGTAGTCTTTGTGATAGTGACTGCTGTGTGCCTGGACATTTAGAAGCCTCCAAGTCTATATGTACCTCTATAATGTCCAGAACAATTGGGCATTACTCCAGTGGCAGCCCCTAGGTGATGCTGTGACACAAACACACGCACAACGTGACCTGGATTTTCACATGTTGCTTCTAATTTTGGGCTACTGGCTTCAGCCACCCTGGCTTGGTTTTAAAGACTTTGTGACTTGTAATTACATGTGCTGTACACACAGGGCTGCAAAGTGCCCGTGTTGTCAAACTTGCTACAGAACAATCAAAGCAAAATAAAATCAAATGACTAGTTTTGAGGAGGCTTTTAATTAAAATGTTAAATGATAGCTCTAGTCTTTGGCGAGCAAGAGCGAGAGACTTCTATTTTAGCTTTTACAAAACACACAGACTACCAGTTTGTTGTCCAAGTACCTTCCCCATTTGAAGGGAGCACTACTCTTCCCCAGAGATCTTTGGGATGAAGCTCTGGGCAGGGTTCTTTTGGCTTTTCTTCTGTTCCCGCTGCCCTTTGTGTAGGGCGTTGGGGTGGGACGGAGTGACCGCTGTTTGAAAAGGTGGTTTGGGTTTTGCTCCTAGGAACTCAGCCGGACCTGGCCACAGTCCCCAGTGCTGCCTGCTCACCTGAGTTTCTGGCTGTAGCAACGAAGCTGTGAGTTTATCTGCTTGCTTACGTGAGCCTGTCCCTCATCCCTGCTGTCCCGTTTGGGAAAGGAAAAGAAAGGGAAGGGAAGGGAAGCCACTGTGTGCGCATTATTATTGATGTCTTTACATTGCTCGGAGTTTGGGATGGCTTAGTGTATTTCAGCAAGCAATCAGAACTTCATATGATCTGCAAAGAATTCCTATTTTTCCATTAAGAGCCACTGAGCATTTTTTCTAAAGATTTGGTAAATCCTGTTAGTCACAAACCTCGACAGGGCACCCACAATTGCTATGACTTCTACCTGTTAACGCTAAGACATTCCTGTTGGCTTGGGGAAAAAACCTTTGTTTAACTTGTCTGTGGTCAGCTGAAAGAAGAAAACACAGCGCTCATTCCTTGCGGGAGGGAACAGTGTCCTTGCTCTTCTCAGTTTGGTTCTGGCCGTTAGTAGAAAAACCTGTATTGGCTTATATTAGTTGTAGCCTGGCTTCAGTACTTAATGGAGGGGAAGAAGAATAGAGTAAAAAATACCATTAAAGGACATGTGTTTCCATTAATCAAGTAAGTAATCTGGAAGGAAACTAAGACTTTATTAAATTAACTGAGACATTTAGGTGGGTTTTTTTCCCCTGATGCATGTGCTGTAAGAGCTGTAGGTGACACAATGTTGCTTACAACTTTTTAAATAGTCTTATTTCTGCCCATTTGCTGACTTTGTCATATCTGGATCCCAAATCTGGATCTGTGCATTCCGTTTGCCCACATTTAAAATGCATTTAGAATAGCAGGACGGAGATTGGGGTGGAGAAATCTGATAGAGCTGAACTGCAATTTCCTGGTGACATGTTCTCTAAACATCCCAAAATATCTCTTAGGGCGAGGTGTTCTACTTGTTGACTTCAGGTTTCAGTAGCACGCCGCCGTTCATTCGTTCCCTGTGCTTCTCATGGGGATGGTAACATGATTGCCAGTAATGACATTTCATGCTATAGAGTTTTCTTCTCGCACGGCTTTCGTGTTGAAGGATTATTTTTGTTTGAAACAATGCGTGAGGCTTTGCAAACTTGATGGGGGGTGGCCAGTAAGTTCATGTTAAAGATTAGAAATGGGGACAAAGGCTAAGTGACTTCTCTACGTTTCCTCAGGAAGCTGAAGACAAAGAGAAGAGTAAGATCCCAGACCTTCGGATCCCGTGCTGTTACCAGAAAATTATCATGGGACTTGCTAAAAAAGGTTTTCTGTAGTAAATCCAAGAATGTTGTCCGCATCTCTTAATCCCTAAAAATGAAAGCATACTGTGTTACGCAAAGGGAACAGGAGTGAGGTGATATCACCCATCCATTCATATAGTCTGATCTTCATGTTATTTTACTGGCTTACTTCAGCCTACCTACCTTTCCCAATGAGCTTTCATGACCAACTCCGCAGCTGTTGATTTGGAATTAAGGTTTGCTAAAAGTGGGTCAGCGTGTGTAGGGCAAAATAGAAGATTTTTGGATCTCCAGGGCATGCTGGGGCACTGCGTTCTGAACCAACCTAGCAGTGTTCTGCTATTCTTGTTAGCACTTGTAGTCCATTACGATTGACTTCCCAGGGGTTGCAACAGGCAGGCTGTTCTGCCGCCTTCGCAGGTCACCAGCTCCGGCGATCCTGGTTGAACCAGGGCTGCAGGAGGGACAGCAGCCAGAGGCTGGGAGCGTGGGTCTCGTCCAGCGTTTGAATCGGAACTGAGTCCTTTGGAAGACTGTTCCCCCATGTGCATGAAAAAATAGCAGCTGGAACTGCTCTAAAATATATAACATGGCAAAGAGTGTTTTGATCTCACTGGCTCCTTCCTGAATTTCGGGGCTCGTGCGGGTGCTGTGCCTGCTCTCCCTGCAGAGCCATGCTCGCTATTGAGGTGCTCCACTCCTGTCTTGGGGGGTGAGATTATTTCAGACCTTTTACTTCTCTTGCCCGTGTCCGTTTCTCGTGAGCCTGAATCAGTTTTGTCTCACAGCTTACTGCAGGGTTGTTCTTATTGCGAGCAGTGACCATCACTTGCTTCTTGCTTATCTGACCATCCAACCCCTAGTAAGTTACCAGAGGACTTTTCAGACTAAAGCTGCCGTGAGTGATTAGCTGTAGCACAGTCCTCCTGTGTCTCTGTCAAATTTTGCTCTCATTAGCTTGGTTATGGCTATGAATACTCATGCACCACTGCCTGTTAAAAGTGGCGTGGGCCATGACTCCATGCCAAATAACCATGGTATTTCCAAGCAACTGCTGACTCAGAAATGCACTGCTATGTAAATCACTTGGAGCACCAAGCAGTGAACATGAGCCGCCTCTCTGAAGCCCTTGATGTCTGTAGAGCCTAATGCTGGGGTAAGGCAGGAGTCTGGCCACCACATAAATTTAAATTTTCTTTGGGTTTGATGAACAACTCCATGTTGTTGCAGAGAAACCTGTTGGCCGTGGGTTTGTGTGCCCAGGCATGCATTGCCTTCTTGGACACTCCTGAGGAAACTGAGTCGAAGTGGGTGATCTGGCACAGCCCTACCACTGATAGCAGGACCTTAAGACCCTCATGGTTTTGGGTTTGCATCTGTCAGAATTGCTGGGTGAGCTGATCTCCTTTGCATCGTGCTTTTTTCCCTGTGTTGCTATAGCAAGAGTAAAGTAGATGGCCCACCTGACTTTGTACTAGGCTAGAAAGTTTCAATTTCTGCTATTTAAATACTGCTCTTGAACCTGCCCAGGCCCTGGTGTTTGCTTCCATCAGCCATGCTCTTCTGCCTTAACAGGCCAGAGATCTTTCATCAAAGACTAATTACTTTTTAAACTTGATAGAAGGCTGCCAACCATTTTAAAGTGAAAAGAAAGAGGAACCAAAATACAGCTTTTGTTTCTGAGCTGGGTTCCTGGCTCATCTCTATCCTTCCATCTAATGGGATCCCGCAAGGCTTCAGCTTTCAGCAGGTGCCAGAGGTGTCCCGGTGACAGTCTGGTTCAGCCTCTGTTCTGTTCCACTCACAATTACTTCTTACTCCTCTCCCTCAGCAGCCTTACCGCTTTCCCTCATGCAGCAGCCAGCCTCTCCCCTTCCAGCAGCAGGACAGGATGCCTGGATTTGCCTCCACTTGGGACAATTGATGGAAGAGCCTAAGTCAGGTGCAGAGTCCTCGTAGGCTTCCTTGCCAGTCGGTAAGATTCAGTAGGCACCTTCAAAGAGCAAGGGATGTTGTAGATGGTTTAATAACCCTCTGGAGCTGCAGGTGTCCTGCTTGCAGCAGGCATGTAGCTGTACCAGCCTTCTCATTGCAGCACGTCCTGGAAATGCCTAAATTACAGTGGATGAGTCCAGGCCCTTGCCCCATGTTGCTCCACTGATTTGAGCCATCCCTGTTGGTCCCCACAGTGTGACACAGTATTTCTGCATTTAGAAAACAGTACTCCAGCGATGGATAATTCCCATCTGATGGGATCGGAATTACTCATTGCCTCTCTTCCCGATGGGGTGCTTTTAGGATGCTGCTGATACGCTGAGCCTGTTGCAGCATCCAAAAGGAAACAAAGGGATCCATGCTGGAATGAACATGTTCGCTTGCTTTCTTACAGGACCTGCTAAATTTGAGGCTGTTTTCCTACTAGTTTGATAAGCAATATTCAGCATGGGAAAAGATAAGAGACAAACCTTTCTGTCTTTCTTTCTTCTCTCAAGTCTTCCAAGCTGTAATTCATCTTCCCCAGCTTCTTTCTTGAGGAGCTAGCTGCTGCTGTTAGAAGAGGGTTAAACAATTGCACTAGGAAGCAGAGAACTTTATCATAGCTAAGGAGGATTAACACACGCGTAATCCCCTTACAAAGCCACTTCCCTTCCAACTCCAGTGCGTAAAAATAAAAAAGGATTGGATCGATGTTCTTTTTCTCATATCTAATTCAAGAACAATAGAGCACATTAAGTAATTAAAATGTTCACCTGTAAGGTGCTTAAAAGCAAGGCTTCTGGCAGATATATAATTAGCCCCAGTTAGCTGCTTACTTGTTTACTTCCGTTAATTTACCCAGTGTAGGGTCTTTGGGCTTGGAGCTTTAGTTAGAAAACATTTTGTTGTTGCGTAAGGTAATGCAGTGGATAGGCAGGGACCAAAGATAGAAAAATAGAAAAGAGATAATTTACTGAGCCAACATACATGCTAATACAGGGCACTGCAGGTCCTCTTTGTTACGCCAACTGGAGATGCTGGTAATTTATCTTTTGTCAGAACTATGGTTGTTAATAGGTTGGGTAAAATCACCCCAAACATTACTATTTTTCTTGTGTTGTTTTTCTTCTGCAGAGGACTAAGTCTGCTCTGCCTGTCTCTGCACGTAACGTACAAAACAGTGGGTTTTCAACTTTCTTTAATGGAAGGATGACTTAGAAAAATGCAGAACTGTGCATGCCCAGACCAGATGAGTGTTTTGAAAAGAGGGAACATATCATGGCTATTACCTGCACGACCAGATAAAAACTAGTCTTAAATCATAAGGATTCACTTACTGTTTGTTGGGTTTTTTTTGTATGCATGCAAAGGGGATGCATGTGAAGGGGTGAAGGGCAGGATTTTTGCCTGGTGTCACATGCCACCTCCGCTAGCCCCCTGGCTGCTGAAAGCCAGAAGATGCTGGTTGACAAACGGTGACAGGACAGACAGACAGAGACCTGAGCAGACAGAAGGGGAGAGAAGAGAATGGCAGATACAGGCTGCATTTAACATCTCCCTCGCTATGAGCTACAGGCATTGCTGCTGTCAGGACCATTCATTTCACTTGGGTTTTATAAAGTGTCTTACAAAAAAAAAAGCACTGGAAAAACAAACTTTGGGAACGATTTGCAGTTATTTCTTGTTTGAATGTACGTGTGAACGGGTGACTTTGCAGAAAAGCCCACAAATGGTTAGCATTTGCGATCTGGATAAGGCATATGGAAGGCTGGAAGATAATGATTGACACTGGGGAGGAGGGGGAAATATTATTATACTGATGTTGTGTGAGCACTGTAGAGGAAATGAGCCTTTAAAGTGTGAAACCTCCAGCACTTGAAATGATAAGCAGTGCCTACAGAAATCAGCTTGTGGGATCTGTTCCTCTAGCTAAGCTGCCTTTTGAAGGTTGGGGGTTTGTTTTGCTTTCAGTTCTCCTGGGGAAGTTTTCCTGCCTTTCTAGTCTTGCCTGCTGATCAGAGCTACACCCCCAGATCTGTAGGCATCTATTCCCGTGGCAGGCTATGATAAAGCCCAGTGGTTTTTTGCACAGTATAAATGATTGTTCTTCCCTGTAGGTCTCGAGTTCAACAGCCACAGGAGGCTGAGCCTGTCAGCAAATGAGCCCTTCATGGGTTCTGCTTTCTTAGTGAAGTGTTGGTTTCATGTCTCCTGACAAGTGCATCTCAATGTAATAATCATGTGTGCAAGCTGACATTTTTTCCCCCTTTTTTTTTTTTTCCCGCAGAAAACTTTTCATTGCCTTCCCATATTTACTGTCTTGCTTAGGGATCGAGCACCAAACACCCACCTGCCAGCTCCCCTGCCGAACCTAGGGCTCCACATTCCCTCCAGGAACTGCATGTGACCAGCTGATATTCAAGTGGCCTTGTAGAGACTAAAGATCCGGAGAAGCTCCTCCGTCATGGCTGCCTTCAGCCTTTCCAGCTGTCAGCAAGCTGGATCGAGATGCCGGCAACTGCTGATCTAGGGTAAGGCCACCAAAGCTGGGGGAGCTTTACCAAAGGTGGATCCATCCATCCATTTAAGTGACTCTAAGTCCAAGTTACTCAGGTTGCCTATTTAAACCCATGATTTACGAGGTCTGATTCAAACAATGAACTAAAAAATTGACTGTCCTGGGGATGATCTGGGTACCCAACTCTTTTAAACCCCAATTTCTCAGTGGGGGGGAGTTGCTTAATGCTAGGTGGCACCTGGCCCCTGTGACACTTGACTGATACTACAGCTCAGGATCTCCAGCAACGTCAAGCCTACCGGCTCAGCAGGGCTGACTGCATCAGCTCCCCCAGCCTACAGCCACATAAACGCCCTTTCCTCGCAGAGAAGCTGCTGCCTTCCTGAGCTGGCCCGGCTGGAGTGCAGGAGCCAGGCGTGCCGGGAAGGCACGAGACCGGCTCTTCCCGCACCGCTGTGAGGCTTGCACGCCACCGGCACTGCGGGATGTCACAGCCCAGCTGCCGCTCCTGCTCTCAGCTGGCAGCCAGGCGCACATATCGAGCCTTGAAGCTCAACTCGGGCAACACGCACAGGGGTGGAAAGAGGACAAATCCTAGACATATGGCATTCCCCCTCTTTTCTATCCCCTAATCTTTTCTCTGGCAGCCTGCATTTGAGCGCTAGTGAGTCCACATCAGCAGCTAATCAGCTCTCACAGTGTGCTCTGAGTATCTCCAGCTGGTCCTCGCCAAAAGGTGAGTGAGGGACATTGCAGAGCTTGGACCTCATCAGGGAGACCCCTGGGCTTCCCCACGAGGGGACGGAGGCAGTGAGGGGGACGCTCAGCTGCTGTCACGGTAGACAGGCCCTCCCCAGCCGGGGGCATGCAGCACCACATCAGCGATGGGAAGTCCTACCGGGGAGCCCCAAACCAGGCTTGAGTTATTCTCCAAGCCTGCCAGAGGCTGCAGGGAAGAAATGGTGCCTCGTGTCTGCCAAGCGCAGAGCCAGCTACCCCCAGGGGTGGGCAGTGGTGCTGTGAGTGCTGGGTGAGTACAGCTAAGAGCAGCCAAGGAGGACACGGGCTCTGTTAGAAACGCCTACGTGAACAGCCAGGGCAGAGCAGGAACCTGAAGCCACATCTCCAGATGAGAAACTACAGACCTTGAGAGACCGATATGGAAATGGGACAAAAGGTAGCAATTGTGTTTGTTTATCATTGTAAAGATCTGCCTCACCCTCTGACTTCACCCATCCTGTTTCAGATGGGTCTCCCTGACCTAATTTTCAGCCAATATTTTTCGATTTCACAGAGCTACAATGAAGTCTGGATAAGTAAGAGCACAGGGGGCTTTCCTGGTAGGTTTGCAGATGCAGGCAGTCTTGGATTCAGGTCTGGAGAACAACATGGTAGAAAAAGTCCTCAGCTGTATTTCTTTCTCCTGATCCTGCAGTATGGTGTTTTCTTTACAAACCTCTCCGTTACAGAGGTGGCTGATGGCAGGTTGCAGTGGTGTGACCCAAAAAAGGCCAGTACAGGAGCGCAGGGGGCTATGGCTGGAGAGATCTGACCTGGGGTTTCCTGTTTAAGCTGAATCTTCCTCCCCGGCAGAGATAAAAGTTACTTCAGCTGTGCAAGCTACTTTATATTCAGCCACACGTGGCTGTAACTGTACTTTTTGTTCCTGACAAATATGAATATGGTATTTGCTCAGAAAATTCACCATTTCTCATGCAAAATCTTTCCCCTTGCCATTTTCTCTGAGATGTTGAATTGTGCTTGGCAGATGGACAGTGCAGGAGGGCGACCAGGCAGTGTGGGTGCCTGGGATATGGGGTATCCTCTTTTTCTCTCAACTCCTGTGCAAGTTTTACTCATTTAATATGGTGAAATACAAATGGGAAAAAAAAGTTGTTCTTCCAAACTGTTGGCACAAAAGGAAGACATCCTCCGGTGAGAGGATGGACGGGAGTGTGGTGGATACAGCCTGTGACAGAAAACTTGTTTCAAGTCATTTTCCAACTTGGAGACTGGATTTAAACAAGGGAGCTGTTGGGATTCGGAGCTGTTATTCAAAGGCACAGCGTATTTCTACAGCTGCCCTCCCTGTATCACCGTATCTTTGCCCTTGATGTAACAGCCTGGCATATAGGCTTTCCTAACTAACTGGAAGGAAGCACCTACCTTCACTTGACTGATAGTTGTTGCCAAAGAGCATCCATCATGGCCAGCATGTCACAGGACTCATTGTACAATTTTTGGTAGCAGTAAGGGAGGCGTATCGGGCACATCTCTAAGTTACTCAGCCAGCTTTGCCACTGCATGACAGAGCTAGTTGAAATGGGTCTGTCTCAGTCTGGAAGTCACTCCAATGAAGAATTTTTCAAGGATTTGAAAATTTAATTTTTAAAACCTTCCCGCTCTCTCAAAATCAGTAGGCTCTGGCACCCTCTTTTTCTGGAATTTTTATCTCTATCCTGTAAAAACTATGAAATGACCTACATAATGTCAGTCAGACAAACTGTTCTAAGAAATTTCTGCGTGAGCTTGGAGATAATGGAAAGACTATCCACGTGAATATTTTCTGTTGCAGTGTCAGAAAATGTGTGTGTGTGTATGACCATTTGCAAATCATTTCCCTTGCTCTGTGAGCTGGGAAAACAATGAAGAAAAATTACTAGATAATATTATGCCATTGGCCACAGAGCTGTTTTGAGGTTATTATCTAGCCTGTTGCCCTCGGCACAGAAGAGCTGACTTTACATTCTGCCTGTTCCCAAACCCGTCACATCAAACACAGCACTAAACCACAGGCGCAGAACGGAGAAGCATGAGAGAAATGGAAAAGCTATTCAAGAAACTGGCAGTTGACAACGGGATCTTGAAAAATTGTTTCCTTGGATTCAACAGAATTTCTTCTTTCACTGTTCCAGACAAGACTCTGCTAGGAGACAGCTTGGTCCACTGTGGTTGAACCAGCTGTTGAAATCCCAGCCAGGTCCTGAGGGATTGAAAAACTAATCAGAAGCTGCCTTCAGCAAGCTCTGCTTTCCTGAGCACCACCATCTCCTCGCAGGCAGTTTATTCTTGCTTGGGCCTCAGGCAGGTGCCTCTGCCTCCTGGCCCCGTGCTATGCCCTAATGGCAAGGCCCCCCACACTCATTCAGCAGTGCACCCGTGCCTCCAAATGTTGTTGTCCCTTAGCACAGGGGTGTTGCCACACTCCTAGAGTCATACCCGCTAGTTTGGTGAGCTCTATTTGAGATGGGACGATCAAGGGATGTTGGGGGTTTTGTACCAGCATTGTATCAGATGTCAACAGGTCAACCCCTGAGGTTCTGTTGCAGCAGACCATCTTTAGGATGCATGTCATGGCTAGGGCACCATTTTCAAAAGCCCCATAGATGTGAGGGGCTCAGCTGGAAAGCTGGAGGAGAAGTCTAGTTTGAAGGTGCCTCTCCAGGAGTACCTTTATTCAGCCAGGGAAGCTCTGCTGATATTAGTACAGCTCTGTTCGAAAAGCTCGATGGTCTGCTAGGCTGGTAACATGCATGTGAACAAAGTCATCCTCATCAGTGGGAAGTTTATGATGTTCCTTTGTTTACCCACTAGATTTCTGCCAGCACAACACTATTGATGTAGGACCAGGGCTCTTTGCAGACCTGACCATCAGTACATCTCTGACCAAGAGAACCAGGGGCCAGGAGGCAGGGCCAGCTGCTCCAGCCTTTGATTTGATGATGGGCAGCACATTGCCTGGGCAAGGAGGTGGCAGGGCTCAGGAAAACACAGCTTACTGCGGGCGGTGTCAGATCAGCTTTTACTTCATTCAGGGGCTGGCTGGGATTTCAACAGTAGGTTAGAAAACCTATTCAGAAGACCTCAGTTCTGCCCACTCCTTTGCCTCAGTGTGAAGTATGTCTGTGCACCCCAAAGACACACCCCCCCCAGCCCCAAGGCAGCCCTGGGTTCAAAAGCTGAGGCAGACTTCAGGCTCTCGAAGTATGGGCCCTCACTCCCCTTAGCATTTTCTGGAAATGCCACCCCCATGTCCTCACCTTTGGTCAAATGGAGGATACTTCAAGGCAGCGGGATGACAGTAAGTGTCTCTGTGCCGTTGCTTTCAAGACCGATCTGGATTAAAAGGGACTGGTGTTTCCCTGGCTGGCTGCTGCCATGGCTCACTGCGTGGGCATCCCCACCACGGCAGAGCAGGGCACCGCAAAGCCACCCCACCTCTTCCAGCTGCACAAAGAGCCAAGCTCAACCTTGCCCTGCCATATGGCTCTGCTGCTAATCCCTTGGAAACGGCAGAGGTGCTGAGGCTGGATGCATGGTTTTAGCAGTTTAAGGATAAGCCCAGCTAGGGCTTATGCTGGAGTCCTGGCCCTGACATAACACCTGACACAAGGGCGACTGTGGCTGGCACACTTGGGGTCCTCCTGCCGCAGAGGTGGCCCCAGCTGCAGCCCTCCAGCGCTCCTTCTCGCTCACATGTGCTGCAAACTCTTCTCTAATGATTAGATAAGAGGAATTGCCCATTTACTTTCATTTCAGTTGTGCGTGACTGGATCAAAGGGTGTATTGCTCTCTTTGCTTCAATTACGCATTTTGGTCTAATGTAGTCCAGATGGCTATTTCATCTCAGCCTTTATATTTATTCAGGGTCTTTCTATTTAACTTTCCTAAAACAAATACTCACTCATAGGCGTATATTAATTCAGGGACAAGAACTGCCTCAATCAATACGCTGAGGTTAACTTTCTATACCACAGTAGGTCCTATGTACATAATTTCTATTTTTATTACCCCACTACTAGCCTCAAATGTATGAGCAATTTCTTTAAAGAGTTTACTTTGGCTTTTTCCTAAATTTAAACAAATTGCATCTCCCCCGATTATTAGATTTACAATATGCAGATATTCTTTCACTGACCTTTAAGTTAAACCCTTCTGCAAACTTTGGCTGAATATTAGTAAATTTACAAAAATACCAAGGAGCCCAAATGTTTGCCAACATGATACTGCACTGCCTCTGACCATGGTTTGTGTGTCCAGCAGAGGATGAAATTTGTTGTTCAATTTAAGTGCGATCCCACGACCAATGTGTGACTGCAAAGAGCGGAAAAGCTGGAGAGATCAATGAGACAAAACACCCAGACTTTTCAGTTTGCATCTACATCGTCTTTTTTAGCTGCAGCCGGAGTTTGGGTGCTGTGACTCAGCTCAGGCACTGCCGGTGGCAGGAGGTGTCCGAGGAGGGGCAGCGCTTGGCTCTGGGCTCAGCAGCGAGATGGGTGCGCGTGGCGGAGGGGACGCGGGAAGCCACTGTTTAATCTGTCTGGCATTTGATTTGGGCTTTTGGTCCTTGTTTGCATAATGGGATTGCAATTCCTCTCGGTACACTTACAATAAGAACATCTGAAACTCGGCTGCAGCCAAGCAACAGACTTTCATTTCAGGTAATCTGATTTTAGCTTTGGTGATTAGCTGCTCCGTTGTCAATGGCCAAATCTAATTGTCATTGTAGTTTCTCTTCTGGAGCCAATATGTGCTAACGTCTTACACGTCGGGTTTTGCTTCATGCTTTCTCTTCTCAAGTAATGCCTCCCAAGGCATTTGCAAACAGAGAGGAGGTGATTTCTGACCTAAGCGTGAAGAAGCTGGTAGCAATCACTGGTCAGTTTTTCTGTTGCATAAAATGGACACAGTGAGCCACCTTTTAAAGTTCTTGTTGTTAGTACTAGCCTGAAAATCTTATATGTATATATAAATACACACACACATATATGTAACATTCCTAATACAAACATACTTTTCATGACATACATTAGATGTAGTTTTCTAGAATCAGATTATCTACAGCATTTTACACCCTGTTTTTATGTGTGTGTAACTGTCCCAGAAATCAGTGTGAGGCTGGGACTATATGGGTCTCCCAAGTGTCGCTGGAGATAATTTTTAGTTTGTAAAACAGTTTCCTCCTGAGTTTGTTTGATTTTTAAAAAAAAAAAAAACAAGGATGGGGAAAAATTTTATGACAGCTTTTTCCTCCCCTGCCAACCCTGTTAAATCAAAAAGCCTGTTAGAAATATAGTTAACTTAAATACACATCCTTAGCCTGGGAGGAAAAGAAGACAGTAATGATAGCATCAGGACAAGTTTCTTCTAGCCACTTTCCTTCTGGTTTGACTTCCGCACCAAATGAAGCTTAGGTTTAGATCCATAGCCCAGCTTCCAGGCCAACTGGCTGCTCCTGCGAGAAATTATTCCATTCTTCTCCTTGGCTGAAAGCGGGAGTAAAATGCCGTGATGGCTTGAAAAGGCAGATGAAAGACAGCCTGCTCGGTTGCATGTGGTGGGATAGCATTGCTATCACCACATGTGTATAAAACAGCATCCGTGTAGCACTGCTTGACAGCCTTTGGACTCTCCGCCTGTGGAGCTCCCTTTGGGAAACCCTAAAAAGCTGGTTAAATTTCACTCCCCGACCAATGCTTCAAAGAAAACTCCCAAAAAACACACTTGAGAAAACAAGTGCTTTCCAATGAAATGACCTCAGACTAACTGGAAAAGTGGGAACAATACACAATCACTCTCAATGCAGTGGCATAAGAGTTTGTCTGCACAAATTAAAGTCCATCCATCTGTCAACATTTCTCCAATTTTCAAGTGATCGATGTGCTTGCTTATTCCCAGCTCTGAGCCGTGCCAGCCACCCTGGGCGAGCGCATGCTGGCTGTGGCTGCTGGGATGGGTGCCACGAAGGGGGGACCTGCTGGGCTGGGCACCAGCCTGCTGAAGTTTCTACGTGGCCAAACCATTCCTACCCCACTGCTAACAGACCTGGATGACACATCGTGTTTGTTTATAACAGCATGGATAAGACGGGCGCTTGGACCTGGGCAATATTTTCCCCACCAGCCCAGGACTTCTCCACTCGCTCCCATCGCTCCCCATCAGCACCAGCTGCCATGGGCAAGGGACGACCAGCCTTGGTGGGAGCATGTGCAGAGACAGGGTGGGAACAAGAGGGAAAAGAGGAGAGGACAGGGGATTTTGAGGGCTTATAAGATAGGCTTTCCAAAGGAAGGATGGGGAGATTGTTTCACTCCAAAACCCCCATTGGCAAAGGACTCAGCAAAGAGCCTTGGCTAGAAATGCAAACTGTAGTTTGGCTTCAGACTCACTGTGCGTACCCTGGGCAGTACAATTACTTTCAGTTGCTGTGGCTACAAGAAGAACTGTTAATTAGTCAATTTTCTGGGTAAACAATAAATACACATGTTACGATAAAATCTGACCACAAATTTGCTGGTTAGAATTTCTGTCCCTTAAATAACATCTTTGTGAACGTGCTTTCCAGATCCCTTCCCAGAGTTACCCACGTCAAACCACCCGGCACTTTGGAGGGTGCAGGCTCACGTGGGGCCAGCAGGGCAGGAAGGCAGCACAGCATTTTGGGTTACTGTCACCAGTCCCTGCAATAACAGCTGGAACCTTCTGCAAGAACTGGGATTACAACTATTTGATGCATCCTGTACATACACCTGTAATGATTGCATGGAATTTTAATCACTGTTAATGGTGTTGAAAAGAGGAGCCAGGTTTGCTGTTATGCATATTGTCTAGGATTAATTTTCCTTTATTGCTGTGATTTTCTTTCCTCTGTTTTAAGTCAGCCCTGTGGACCATCTTGAGCTAGATTACTGACAATGGGTTTAATCCGTGTGGTAGGGATGAATTCTGAGGGGGTCTGATGGCATAGCGAGAGCTGCCTAGAGCTGGCAACCCGTTGTAATGTACCCCACTTAGGTTTCCTTTTCTATTTATTTTTGGAGTGTCGAGTGATGATGTTCTTCTTCATAAGTGGATTGTTTTTGGACAGCAACAGGATCTACACAGTTTTGAGAGTTTGTTATTGTTTTTAATAAATGTCACTGTAGTAACAGATGGGAATTTAACTCATGGATGGAAATGGAGAGACCATCAGTCCTACAGCCAGGTTGTCTGGACAGGCTGAGTCAATTCTTTTTTGGGGTACCTCTACCTCTCTCTACGTGGAATCAGACAGTGCGAGCACAGCACTAAGGAGCTGGAGGCGAAGCAGGTCATTAGGAGCCATGTGTGGGGTGCTGGGGAATGGACCCTGTGCTGGGCCAGTTTGCACCCCTGGGCAGGTTTGACTCCTTCTGGCAAGGTGTTGGCTGGGGAATGCATGCAGCTGGTGCTGAGTCAGTGGTGTTACCAGCTCTTCTGGTATGAGATCAGTATCTAGGAAGCATTAATTTTAGCAACAGAAAGTGACTTTGTGTTAGGGGAAGTACACAGAGAGCTTTGAGTAAAAGGCACATGATACAAAGGAGGGTGATTACTTCCGAATTGCGAAATAAACGAAAGCAGCTTGTATATTGTTTTTCTGTCGTGATACTTATAGACAGCAGTTGTACAGCAGCACTTGAGTTTCCTCTCTGGAAACATGCTGTAGACCACAGGAAATTGCCAAGTCTAAATAAACGGGCTTATTAATTAAATAGGAAAGCTACCAAGTCCAGTCTCCTTGAGATCACAATTCCCATTACATTCTAGTAATTGAAACTCAGGCAAAAATCCTGAAACTCCAAGTAGCTGGAGGAGTTCACCACGTGGACCGTCCCTGGCTTCAGCACGGCTGCACAGGGCCATGAAGAGGGACCAAAGCGTTGAGTCATGCAGCCTTCCTAATAGATATCTCGCTCAGCCTCCACACTGTGGCATCTCAGATGGCTCTGACTACCCAAAAATTTGGACTGCAACTCTCCCATTTCCTCGCCATTTTCTCACTTCCCTTTCCTTCCCTTATTGTGGAGGCTAACTTTACACTGTGGAGCTGAATTTGTGCCAGGAATTGCTGCAGCCTCGCATGCTTGCTTCTGAGATCCCACCGACATAACTTGACTCACCTTGGAAACAGGTAAAGGCGGGACCGTATTAATTTAATGCTGCCATGAGGGGAAAAATTAATCTCAGGGAGGCAGGCAGAAGAGGCTGCTAATAGCAGCTGCTGCCCATAAGACATATTGGAAAAATATCATGCTGAAAAAATGTTGGTTTAAAGCCACTTGATTCTTTGGTTTCCTCCTTGGAAATGTAAAAGAAGTGAAGAAAAATACCCTAGCAATAGAACAGTACTAGGCAATAATCACATTCAAGAAGAAGAAGGAACATTTTTCTGCTGTAGTGCAGGCAATGATTGACTGAATGCCATCTTTGCAGGCTCGTGACTAAAACCAGCACTGGCCAGCATTTCTGTAGGTCCGCACAGCACTCCGGAGTCAGCTGTTTGATGCTGCCATGGGTCCTCTGAGTGTACAGCTGGTACTGTACAGTTGGAAAAATATAGAACCTATAGCTTCCCAGGAACTTGGGGCTCCCAGGTCACTGAGGAGTGGTGCAACAGCTCATTAAAGCACTTTACTCAAGCTCAGGCTCTATTTTAAAACTTGTCAGCTTCTTCTGTCCCCTCTGCCCTGACTGGGAAGCTGATCCACAGCCTCCAAATCCTTGGAAGGCCAGGAAGGGACTTACAGATGGCAGCTGCCCAGGCCTTGATTTGGTAGGCTGGAGGAGCCAGCCCCGTGTGGTCCTGTCTAGTAAGAGGAGACAGGGGCAGCCAGAAAGCTGGAGGGGTGGGAATGTTCTTCAGGAAACTCTTGAGGTGTCATTCCTTTCATTACCCAGGTCAGGGAGCCATCAGGCTATGCTGCATCCCCCCCGACCAAGCTCCTGCCTTGCTGTGGGTCAGGATGCACCTGGCACATGCACTGAAGCCCAGGAACTGGAGTCCTCCTGGTCTGGACAAGTTAGACGTGGCCTGCTGCTCCTTGCACTTTTTCCAGCCTTAGTTCATCCTTTCTAACTGCTGGTAGCCAGAATTGAACACATACCTCTGCCTGAAAAATAGTAGCAACAAGTCCCATTTCTGCTGAAAATGTCTCACTACTTACTGCACCGTCTGTCACATTGCATTGGGGATTTATATCCTGACAGTAACGGAGGGACCTACATCCTTCCCTTCCTCTATTCCTTTTAATTCCTGGTTTATTGTAGGAATCCCCATTTGTTATCCGTAACGTCATGAATTCCCACTTTTCGTTCCACTTTTTTAAGTCCCATCTGTCACCTGTGCCTTCAGAAAAGTCACCTCATTCTCCCCATCCAGTATTCCATTCCAGTCCTGCAATGCTCTGGAGCTCTAGGTCACAACCAGACTTTTTAAGCCACTTCTGAGTTTTGTGTCAAGACCATTTATGAAGATATTAAAAAAAAAATCAGCTGTCAGTCTACTCTCTTAATTCACCATTCATACTTTTCCGTTGCATATTTCTTTTTCTTTCTCATCGAGATCCCCTCTTCCCCATTTCAACAACTAATTCCCCTGGTGTCCTCACATCAGTTGGTTCACTGAAGTCCAGACAGATGAGATCTGTGATCTGTAAAATTTCCCTCATCCATACGATCAGCTCCTTATTAAAGAAAAATCTCTACATCTACCATTTTATCCCATTTTCCAGTTACCTCCATGCTTGTAAATACTTTTCCCCACAAAATGTATTTTAAATTGCGCAGAGCCTTCCAAAACTGGACTTTATATGTGGGTTAGAGAAATAGTCTGAGGATTACCTAGGGTTATTTCCTTTCTGCTCCCTTTTTAAATACAGGGGTTTCATTCTCTTAATTCTCAGGCTGCTCAGTGCTGTTCCCGTTGTGAGGGATTTACTACCAGTCATCACTATCAAATCTTCACTTTTGCAGAGCAGGTCTTTAAGGAAAACTTGAGCAAACTTTGCTCTTGGAGTATTGCTTCTCTCCTGATACATCACGGTATTTGATCATAACGTGGGTGGCTAAATGATGCAAAAAGTGGATTGACTGAGTGTCCTGGAGGGGATGTCTACACCCTGCAGGGAAAAGCCAAGGCATGGAGCGGGTGGGAAAGGGCACTGCTTTGCAAGGATGGCAGGGGGCCGGCTGAGAGGCTGCCCCAGGGTCACCTTCAAGTATCCACCACTTTTGCTCATCGTCCCGGGCTGAGCTGTGATGGAGACTGATGCGTCCAGCTCCGCACCGTCCCACGCAGCACATGGCCATGGACGGCAGAGCCAAGCCCCATGCCACCAAACGAGAGCAAGCCTCTGGCTCTGCCAGGGAGAACATGAGTTCAGAAAATCAACCTTAAAGATGACAGTGGCAGGTCACTCTTCCTCCGTGGAGAGGAGCTTCGATGTGCAGCTCTCTCTCTGCCCAATTAAGAAGCAAGGCTGATGAGGGCTGTCCTGCCAGAAGTCTGCTGGCCACCACCTGAGCCGCTGCACAGCCCAGAATTGCAGCTCTGGGGGTGAGTCCAATGGGACTTGGCTGAGGTTCTCCCAAACACCCCACAGCCCCCACTGGAGGCGGCCTCTCCAGCAACTTCTTAAAAAGCTGGATCTTGCCATTGATTTCAAAGGGGGTTTGAATCACTTGCGATTTTATATTACAGCCACATTATGCTTGAAGGTGGAAGTGTCCACGAGGGTTGTTCAAATGCTATTTTTGCTTTTGCAAACAAAGGAGCCCTTGATACCAAATAAATGACTGTATCCCCCAAGTATGCTGGCCTGTCTAAATATGGAGATGTTAGTAAGCATTTATTTTCATCGTCTGAAAAAGGAGGAATTACTGTTTCCATTTTTTGTTGTTGTTTATTTTTAATTTCAATAGGGAGAGGGGAAAAAAACTGTCTTTTGGGCAAGGACAATTCTTTATTTTCCCAAGAAAAATTACTTCTCTGTGTGCAATGCTGGCCTTGCTTCTGCAACAAAAATATTCTTTCAGGATATTTTGATGATGTCCCTTGGGGGGACATCATCATCAGCTGTTTTCCAGATGTTTTAGTCTTTCTTAATCATACTTTCTCACTAGCTGCAAAATCTGATTCAAAGCCGAAGAACGTCATTCCATCCGGCACAACTCTTCTGAGTCCCCAGGAAGTGTTTGGGTTTTGCAGCTTACAGACACAAACTTAATCAAAAGATAGATGGAAATAAATCTTTTTACAGTGTAGTTATACATATGCATGCCATTGGCAATCTAGAGCTACCAGCATTGCCGCTAGGAGATAGATGTTCAGGAGCTTCTCTCATGTGTTTTATGCATCAGGTTAAACTTTATAACTGTGCCCTGGGGAATGCAGGACACCTTGCTATCCTGAATGCTTGCTATCATCAGAAAATGTTCTCACCTTGCTGCCCACCTCTTTGTCTATGTCACTTATAAGTCTATTGAACAGCAGATCCCAGCGCAAACTGCAGAAGTCTCTTGGTGACTTTCCTCCGCTGCAAAAAGTTCTGGTTTGTTTCCTCTCTTGCAACCAAGCCTGCCGTTTCCCCAGTGCCCTGGGGGGTTTTGTCAGAAGCCTTTGGTCAAGGAGCCCCAGCGAGGCAGTCTGATTCTCCGCATCTGCCAAGAACCAGCGTGCAGCACTTCCTTCACCAGCCCCGCAACACAGGAATCTGCCTTTACCCCAAACACCAGACTTTGGCTTTTAGACTGAAGTTCTTCATCAAAAAGTCTGTTTTCTCCATTGCCTGGCTCCCTGTGCAGTCAATTATTCCTGCAATTAACAGAGGTAAACTGCTCCTTAATCAAAACTGTACCCTCCACATCCATTCCCTATTGTATAATAATGGTGACTTGTTGTGTACTTCTCTTAAAAGTAAATCGGTTGTGTACGTTTCAGGGATTTTATACATGGCCTTGTTTGGTGGGGTCCAAGCTGTGAATGAGACCTCTGGGGTCCCCCTGAAAGCCTAATGTGCAGATGACAGCCCTTCTGTGTGACTCACATCATGTCTGTTGCACACATTGCCATCCTGACGTTTCCTTGATCCATTGAGGGATGAAATGTAGGAGAATTTTTGAAAAATTTAAGCTCTGACTATTTCTAGAAAAGCAGGTGGGGGATTTTTTGGAGAAGTTGTTTTCTCCATGACTTTCTGTAAAAACTGAAATATTTCCTTTTCATTGTTCTTACATTATTCCTCAAGGCATCTTTTTGGGGTTTTGGGGCATGTTGAGTTCAGTGGATTTCTCTTGCTTTAATTCATAAAGGACCAAGTCCTACAAACTCCTGAGCACGGCAGAGTTTTATGGAGAGCGGACACATAAAGCTTTTGATGCACTCTCACTCTGTTAGAGTGCTCTTCCTAGAATCATATCAAACAATATTTTTTTTTTTCTTTCAGAAGGGAGGAAGAAAACATAAGATCCTGATATGTGGTTGTTGAAAATAAATATTTTTGAAACTGATGCCAAATGTTAGACTAACAACCTTGAGAGCTACGTCATGCCTCCTAAAAATGCAGATGAAGGGAAAACTCTCCAAGAAGTTTCTCCGTGTTTTAGTCTGGATTTTCCCAGTTATCAGACTCCTGGGACTTGCAGTTTGGGGAAGAAGGATGTGGTGTGGCCCCTTGGCCTCACAGGGCCTGAGAGCATACAAGGTATCCTTTTGCCAGACTTGAAAATAAGACCTACCACCTTCTTCCCGCTCCTGCAGCCCCTCCGCTGGGCACAGTGCGGCGGGGCCATCACAAGCCAGTGCCACCGGTGTGCCAGCATGAGCCGAGAAACCCTGGTGCTGGCTGTAAGTACCCGTGTGCCTGGGCTGGGGAGCTGGCTGGGAAACGTGGTCCTGCTGGGCTGTTCCTAGCTGACATGATTGCTTATCTTTCTCGTCTTTTCCTGTGCTGTACGTAAACACACGTGCGTCCCTTCCCAAGGCACTTTACTCGCCTGTCCCAAGCGCACACATTGTCAAGGTTTCATCCTCACCAGCCATCTCATTGTTTCTTTCTCTTCAAATACACGTTGCCAGCCAGCTGAGGTAGGGGATCGTATTTGTGTGTCCCTACCTCGGCATTTTGCTTCTGCACTGGTGTTGTGACCCCATCTGTTCTTGCCTTCCCTGTGACAGAATCAGAAAGGAGAAAAGAGCCCAAACATCACAAATCTCAAAAATACAAGGTAGAATAATTATTTTTCTGCCATTTCTTTTTGCCTTCAGTCTACCACTGCCGTGGAAGGAGAAGCCTGCAGGAGCGGATGGCAGAGTAGGTGGATTACACGAGCCTGCGCACACTTCCCATTGCAGCCGACCCACCTCCAGGGGCTGCAGAGTCCCACAGAGTCAGAAAGGGAAGTTTTCCTGATGTGGGAATGCCTGAAATTGTTTAGGCACCTGCTCACATACTTCTACAAGTTTCGGTTTGGGAGAGAAGGAACCACAAACCAGAGGAAGAAAACATATACATTGGAAAGTAAGAACTGCTCAGGTTTTTGCTTTTGCTTTTGCAGAGAAAGTGGGTGCAGGTGAGTGAAGAAAGGAATGCATTTTCTAATTTTTTTACATTTGATTATTCGAGTTCATGAGAGGTACAGCAATAAAGTAACCTGCCGCTTGGCAGAGTACGATACCATTATCCCACAGGAAGTACAGCCCGTTTATTTTGGTGCTCTCTCTTTCTGATTTATAACTCCCATGTAAACTATGTGCAGACTTCACAGAGCAGGACTGTGGCAGGTTCAAGGATTAAGGTCTTTGCTGTACAGTTACATTAAAACAAACCTCATATTTGCCAGGGGCAGCCTCCAGTTTGTTTTCATAATGAGGAAGTGCAGTGAACTTCTTCATGGAGACTTCACTTACGATCTTCCTCATTTTATTTCCCCTTCATCTTAAAATAGACCTTTTAGGCTGAAAGTTGATAGTTCCACTTTGTACACAGAAAGCAAAACAGAACAATGTGAGATGAAATGTAGGAGCTGATCCAGAATGATGCAAGGAAGAAAAAAGCTTCAGCTGCTAATGCTCAACAGCCAGGATGTGAAAATTATTTCTCTCCTTCAAGCTGAAACAAAGATGTGACTGAAAATATAATTTCTGGGCAGCATGAGCAGTATTCCCAGGATCAGTTGTAGAAAAAAGGAAATTGTTTAAATATATGAAGTCTGCATTAGGAGCTGTCGGAGGGCAAACAAGAAGAAATTATTTGCTAATCGTGCCATACATTTTAAAGGTTCTTCTCATTTATTCCAGTCACATACATACACACGGCTTCTTTTACTATGAAGAGCTATTTAGCCCGCAGAGAACCACATTTCTGTGTGCATGCATTGTAAAACCACTATAGGAAGAGTGTTTAGTGAACAGCTAATGACTTCCTTAAAAGGATAATAGAGTTAACAGTTGAGAGGATGTACAGCTAAATATGGCCCTTATAAAACTTAGCAGATTCCATTAAAAAACAGACGTGCAGGAAGTGTCTAGTTCCTATTAGAACTGATTGTACACAGTTGCATGGGAAGAAATAAATTTAGTGTACATAATTTTACATCACATCCTTTGAAAGCACTGAAATTCTCTGGGGTCCACAAATCTGTGCATCTGGTCCGCATACACACACGAACAATTAACTGGTGTGCAATTACTTTAAAGGAAAATGTGCATCTAAAAGTCAGAGCCTACACATCGTGAAGTGGATGGCGATGTCCTACTGACTGCAGCAGTCCTGGGTTTGGTTGCACCCGAATCTGTAAGTCAGGCTCTGCTCTCACTGATACTGCTCTCCCCTGGGGAGACTCCATGTCTGTGCAAAGGAGGGAGGAATCCATTCCTGTAATTTCAGTATTAGAAAAGCCATTCCATTCTCTTCATTGACCTATTTTTCTATTTTGGAAATTAAACCAGAGCTAATGTTAAAATTTCCTTTGTTGGATTGATCATTTATTGTGAACAGCAACTATACATACGTTCAATCTTCCTTAAGTTAACCGATTTTATGGGATTTATGGTGTTTATTTTCAAGGTATTTTCAAGCAAAAGATCTGGAGCCAGAATCATCTAGCATTGAAAGGTGGCTATTCACAGGAGCCTGGAAAACCTTTCTCAACTGTATTTGAAATGATTTTGTAATTCATTTGCAAGGACATCAGAGAAGAAATTTGCCTGTAGCCACAGTCCTGACGCCGGTGGGTAAAGCCAAGGAAATGACCCAGAGAGCATCAAGACAAATCTCTGATGAAATCCAAGGAAAAATTGCTTACCAGAAGCCTAAAGAACTGGACTCAGAGGATGTTCATGGACCCAAACCCAAGGTTTTATTCCCCAAAGAAGACTCACTTCCCATCGACACTCAGTGAAGCCTCAAGCCTGTGCTGTGAAGATGCCCCTGCTGGGTTCGGGACTTTAGGAGGAGGGAGGTTTCAGGCATTTGGGCTGCCTGTGGACAGTGTGGACTCACCTTTGAGCTGTCATTTGGGCTGCTCCACAGCCCACAGTGAGGGCAAGAGTCGTGTGGGGCTTCCTTGCTCCTCATGCTGTCCTGTGGTCTGGGAGCAGAGGAGTCATCAAGGGAAGAAACACCTAAAATCAAATATCGTTGAAACATCCTACTTAGCAGCACCCTGAAATAATTCCATCCTTCGGTGCCCATTCCATCATCAGGAAAGAGGTTATAAATTCAGATTGACAAAAGAAAACAGCAGCCGTCGTACTGCGGAAAAGTCCTTTGGCAGGTTACTAACAACATACCTCCAGTAGCAAACGTTTTTTCCATGTGCTCTAAGAAGAAAATTAAACCTGTGTGGCAGACCCATATGGGCTCAAAGTACCAGTAAGCAAGAGGGAAGTGAAAGAGTATCACTATTGTGAAGAAGAAGGTTTAAAAAATGGAAAGAGGAGGACTTTTTCATTGTGAGCTCTGGGTTTTATGTTGTATTTTTATTGCTACAGATGGTTTTGCATGGAATATGATGGCTATCCTGCTGTGTTGGAAGAATTATGTTCAATGTAAAAGCCTGTATTTCCAGTCTACAGGTTTTGTAGGAAATAAATAAACACTTTCACACAGGAAATGAGCAGAAGTCTGTCTGTGGCACACAGCATTTACAAGCCATTGATTTGTCATTTGATATTTAATGGACTACCTTGCACCGAGAATGCAGATACAAAAAGTGAAATTAAGGGAATGACACTGTCCAGTACCAGCTACCAGGGCAGAATTAGTCTTTGCTCTGACCCAAGGTGTCTGCTCCAGCCATGTTTTGGCAGTTCCAAAGTCCATTAGCCAGCGTATGGGGTTCTTTCCATCGGCATCCACTGGCTTTGGGATAAGCCTCCGCAGCAAAACCTCCATCCACGGCACTAGCAGGCACTTATTTAAGATGATGTTATTTCAAAGCTCCGAGAGCATGCTATATTACAAGAATTCCAAGCAGCAGCAGAACATTATTGAACAGCATGCCTAACTCATTGCTATTATTTACCATGTGGTAAATGTTAAATATTATTAATAAGTAGTATTATTTACTATGGATTTCAAGAGCCCCTGAGAACCACAAGAAAAGAGTAGCAGCAAGTTTTTTGATGTTCTTCATAATGATTTCGTTATAAAGCCTAAACAATTCTCCCGTTTAATACTACCCAAGCAACAGAAAAGTTCAGTAACAGAAATGTGTATTAATTTTGTATGATGTTGCTTAGACTATTCCTCAGTTGAATTTATCAGGTGAGGACAGGTTATTGCCATATTACAAGTATGACCTCCCTACATCAGCCAACCTCTATTGTTTCTTGGGACATCAGTAGATTGAAAAGAAATTTTGGTTTTACTCATTAGCAGCAGCACCAAGCTTTTAATGAGCAAGCCTGTCGTCACAAACAGCACCAACAACTGGCTTCCTAAGAGCCCATGCAAAATGAGTAGATGCTGGACCCCCAGCAGCACTCGTCACATCCCTTTTCCAACCCTGTTGAAGCGTTCGGGCTAACAGCCGCTCTGCCTGTGACTTTTGAATAGTTTGTCCTGAGCTGGAGTGATACATTTATGTATTTACAGATATATAAAAATACAGGCAGGTTGTAGAGGTGTTGCTTAGAAACCTCTTTTAGCAACAGAATCGGCAGAGATCTGCTGCTGCTGAGTCCGAGTTGTAGCTACTTAACAAGGGCTAACACGAGCCACTGCACAAGACAGCAGTGACTCTGGCGTGACTGTTGTAGGGCTGTCACCAACCTCTTCCTTGCCCTTCCCAGCATAACCAAAAGGCCACTAGCGTTGCTCTTAGCACAACAGAAGTTCTAGCATATATGAAAACCCCTACAATTTGCCATATTTGCCCCAGGTGCCTGTGCAGGTTCAGGTGTTTATGACTTCCTCCCCACATAGGCATTTCTGCTGTGTCAGGCTGCTGGTCCAAGGGCAGCAGCAGCTGACCCAGTCTCGTGGCAACGCTGCTGCCATCCGCAGTCCTTGGTCATGGCTGGGACCTGCGAGGTTTCCCCAGTGTCACCAGGGAGGGAGTTCATTAGCTTGCTTCTGTAACATCGCATCGCATCATTTTCCCAGGCACGAGGACTCAGCGGTCACGGCTGTCTCTGAAGCCTTCTCAGGCAGAGCAGCTGTCTCGGCAGCATTTTCTCCCCTTCTCGGGATCTGGAGAAGTTGACACTTTGCCCCCAAGCTGACATCTCATACAGTCTGAGCAAGCACCCCAGGCACTTTCTCCATCTTCAGTGCAGGAGATGTTCGTCTTCTTTCTAGCTGGTGGTTTGTTCATCCTCTCTTGCTTCAAGCCAGCAGCCCTCTGAAGGGACACACGGCAGCCACCCTCCAGGCTCATGTCATGCTCTGCACAATGCCCTTTGTGGAGAACTTGTGTGTCCCTCCAGTTTCCTACAGCTCTGTGTGGGGCAATGTGACTTCTCCCAGCATATACCATTTGGTGCCACTTCCACGTGCAATCCCAATTCAGGCTCCCCAAACTTTTCTGCCTGGTGCCTCTTCTCGGACAGAGCCATGAGGGTGCCTGCTCTGGCTGCAGGACTGGGACAACACCTGTCCTCTGTAAAGTTAATTCTGCATTGAATTATTTCCTTTGCCTGTCAGAGGTTAAACCTGGGGCTTCCAGCTCCCTACTACAAATGTCTTCAAGACGCAGGCCCTCTCAGCAAAGGTGAAGATCAGAAAGAGCTGGAAGAGGTAGGTTTTATCTTTATAGCAAGGACTGAAGAAATTATGATTGTCCGAGCTGAAGTGGCTTTTTCTCACAGCCATTTTCATACACTAACGTGATGTGCTGGGACCCGTGTAGTTACGCCAGCACACTATTGCATTACACCACCAAAGAGCTGTCAGCCTGTAGGCTTTTCTGCAGCAGTGGTGATCAGGGGGAGCGTCAGTCCTTCAGGAGATGCCTGTGTTAACTGCTGGCAGCAAGAGCTGAGGGAGGCAGCCTGGCAGCTCACACCGTCTCTGAAGAGGAAACCCTTGGGCTGCCTGCCTGAATGACCTTTAGGCAAGGTTTAAGATGACCCAAGTGATGTAATTCTAGAAAAATATCAAGTGTATCTTCAGGGGGAGGGTATTCTCCAGCAGCCCAAGCAGACAGCATGGGTACGCATCCCTCTCCCAGACTAATTCACCAAGATTTTCCCAAATCCCCCCTCAATTCAGCTGTACAGTGAGGCCACTACCTTCTATCTTTAGCATGCCACCACTATTAGCAGACCTCTTTTAGCTATGGAGATGGGCTATAACTTCTCACTGATTTGGAAAAGCTGTGGGACCACAAAACACCTCTTGGAGAGCTGTTTTCCTAAGAAAGGCTCCAGCAGAGGAAGGATGTAGCCAGGTCTCATCAAGGTTCAGGACACCTATGCCTGGCTGGAAGGCACTAGGTGACAGGCAGGCCTGGGAGATCACACAAGGGGATTGTAATCATGCTTGTGACCTCCTTGGAATCAGCCACAGTGGGTGACGATGTTGACTAAAGCAGTTATTGCAAAGCCAGCTTAAAGCAAACTGCCCACCTGAGAACACCTGTGAAACAGGATGAGGAGTAGAAGGTGCTGGCCACTGGTGGTAGTCTGTACAGCAGGGGCTGTCCCAGCAGCACAGGCTCTAGGCTTGGCTAAGGAGGGGCTAGTACTGAACCAGAACCTTGCTCTGTTCCCTGAGGAGCTCCAGGAGGACAATAAGAGAAGCAATGTCTGAGGTCCCCCCTCCCAGAGACGGTATCCAAGAGCCAGACCTACATGCCACCGTGAGTCTCCACTGGCAGTTTAGTTGAGAAGGAGGTTGGAAACATGGTGCAGCAATAGGCTCGGACTCTGATGGCAGGTATGTTGACTATGCACGAAGTGCAGTCATCTCTTCTGTCTTCATCTTGCTTCTGTATTCACTCTCTCTTGCTTATAATCTCTGAATAAAGCCAACCTCTGCTAGACTGGGAATATAAACATGTATTTTTGTGCATATAAATTCAAGGCCAGAGCACGTGGCCATGAAATCGGAGACAAACAGGACAAACTGTTGCAAGCAAAGAGATGGGTTGCCCACTCAACTTGTCAGGGGCCACTGGCTCCCAAGGGGACTAACGGGGAGGCAGGTGGCACATCCTTCCAGCCACCCTCCGGCAGTGCCCCAGAACCAGCAACAGTGTGAGCCTTCACCCCAGCGTGGCTGGGGGCTCCTCTTTGCCACAGCCGCCTGGCCTCGATGTCCTCAGCCCCGTGTGCCTGGCTCCTTGCACCTGAGGGCAGGCAGCTGGAGCAGCACCTTGTCTTCACACCTCAGAGCCCAAGCACGCATGGGGTGTTGCGGGTCTCCCTCAGGGAGCTGTTAATGGATGCCTCCGAGTGGAAAATAGCTGCAGCAACGCAAACTAGAGGCAGGTCAGCCACCCAGGTGTTGCAGCTGCACCTCCGCAGCTTGTCACCCACACCAAGTTCCCAGGGAGCACGTCAGGTGCAGTCCTGGCTAATTACTGGTGAGATCTGCGCTTAACACGGGTCAAGCCCTAGCCCTGCCTTTCTCAAAACAGGCGTAATAATTATTAACTTCAGGCTGGATGAGGAGAAAACAAACGTTAACTAATAACCTTGATTTCCTAGTATACACAAAGCCAGGGTTTCGGTTTTTTTTCACGTTGGCTCCCCTTGACTTTCTGTTTGTCTGGGAAACGTCAGTCTGATGCTTTGCCCCCTTCCAGCGGTTTTATACCAAGGGAAGGACAGAAAATCTGGAGTGATGAATCAATGGTGCAAAGTAAAGACAGACACGTGACTGAGTCCACCAACGGAACTGGGTCTCCCTTCCTTCCCTTTACCTTATAAATTAATTTGCCATCATGTGAGTTCAATTGTAACTAAACTGGCTTCTTTTCTTCCTTTTTTTTTTTTTTTTTTCATGATGCACTTTGCAGTGCTTCACGTAGCCTGAGGGTCTCAAATGGCATGTAAATGGATATTGCCCTGCAAGCTGCATTCCGCCATACAATCGCCATCGTCTTGTAAGTCTTAAAAGCCAGAGCATGATGTGAATTATAGGCTTTTCTTCTCCATGTGGGGCTCACAGCTTATAGTCCTAAATTACATTTTGTCAGCCTGTTAACAAAGCAAGATAGAAGAACATTAAAAATAAGCTGCAGTTATGTAAGTGTTCATGAGTGTCTAAATATTAATGTCAGGACTCTGCATAATGGAAGTACTCTAAATAATCCTTTTTAGCCTTTGTAGTTTAATCTTTATTCATATTTTATCCATTAGTTACCTTTAAATAGCGTGGTTCTTTTGATAAGTAAGAGGCTGTGAATAACATTCGCTGAAATTTCAACATTCTTGTCTTTCACTGCTGCAACCGAAAATGACTGTGTTCCTGGGGCTGCTTGGTCTTTGGTATTTTAATTGCAAATGAACTATACAACCTGCAGCAGTTTAAACCAAACAAACAACAACAAAAAAAGCAAACATCCCAGAGCCCGTCTCCTGCCTCTATCTACTGTCTACAGAAGTATTTGAAATCGCAGCCCACCAGCTTTATCGGTGCTTAACTCATACCACTTTCCTACACAGTGTTATTTACCAGCTTCCAAAGCTTACCAATAAAATGCTGCCTCAATGATGTCAAGGTGATAAGATAAAATGATAAAAGACAGGAATTAGAAGCTTTCACGCTGTGCCTAACTAGTGTCCACAACTGATCTATTGTGTGGGTGAATTTCTGGGCTTGGCTGGAGGCCCCAGCCGTGGGCACCACATACCTTGTAGCATCCAGCTGTGGAAGAGGAGGATTTCATTTATTCTATGTGCTTTTGACATGGGACAATCCATACCCTACCAAGGCTTTCTTCCAAAAACTCCCCAACCACCAAAATACATGAGCAGTGCCTGAATGAAAGGGGTGTAATATTTACACATTAAAAAAGGACCTGAGGTGGTAATTCACCCTGTCATGGTAGCAGGCTGGACCTTGTGCATGAGCAGCCAGAGCACCTGCTGGAAGCCAGCAGACTCTTTTCCTCCTGTCCTCCTTACCTGTCAGCACATCAATTTACTGTATGGTAGCTGCTCTGCCATGTTGGGGGGCACGTTCAGGCTTTGTCCTGCTTCATGGGCGAAGCACATGGCCACCAAAGAGGGTTTCTCCCTGCCCACCACCTGGTGCTCTCCACCACGGCACCCAAAGTCATGCCAAGACCCTCGCTGCTACATGAGGGTTTCTGGCTGGAGGCTTGGCAAGGGGGACACATCGGGGGGAGCAGAGACAGGACCTGGATGTGGCCAGGGGATGGGTCTAACTTGAGAAAAGCGGGATTTGGCTCATGGCCCCATTGGCAGCTCTGGCTCACAGCCCTGCATGGCAAAGACAGAGTCTGTGGAGAAGTGCTGTGAGCAACTGGCATTGAATACTTAAGGTTCTGGTCAGACAAAAATAAATTCCATAAATATCCTAGCCCTCCATTTCTCAACAAACACAGCGAGGATCTCATTGCTTCAATATTTTGTAAGTAGGCAACTATATCAGCTGATTATAACGTTTTGAAACCTGTTTCCAAAATGCTTAGTAATTTGTTTGTTAATTTAGATTGTTCTTACTTAAATAAAAATAGCCAAGCAAGAAAGATTGAAAAACTGCAGGAGGACTTCCAGCAGAGCTGATACTGTTTAACTCACTTCACCCTCATTGTTTAGGGCCATAGCCTTCCTGATGTCCCCCTACGCCACAGGGATGCCACACAGCCAGCTGAGAAATAGCTGTCGTTAAGGAATTCCTCACCATTAGATTTATGGACAAGGATATTTTCTAGGTTGAGAGACAGTCTCCTGTCTGAAGATCCTATTGTGAAAGCTTTACCATTGCAGCTGGGTTTCTAGAAGTTTTGACAACAATATACGTTGCTGAGAAAGCACGGCACGCTGGTGCCAAATGATTTGCAGTGTCACACTGGAGCCTGTTGCAGAAATAACTACTGGTAGCAGAGAGCATCCCAAACTCTGACCTACAAAGCAAATCCTACAGTGTGAATCATGTGGGAGTGATTCTCTCTCCTTACTTCCAGCTGCTCGATTGCTTAAAATGTTGCTAAAAATATTACTATTGCTTAATATTACCTTTATATGTAGTCTTTCTGCAATATCATCTTGCAAGCTGTATGGGGAAATCCTCCTGCCCATGTGACAAATATATTTAATAACTCTTCAGAATCTAAATTTTCCAGTGGAGGCGTTCACTTTCCCTTTTTTAAAACACATCCTTCCTATTTTGGTCAAATGAGTGTGATCATTAGATCATCAAGGAGGTGAAAAGGAACCCTCAAAAGAAAACACACCCAAACCCTCACTTTTTGATAGCTCTGCAATGCACTGGTGTGGGGAGGACTTGTTGGGAAACTCGCTGCCAAGCTTTGCTTTTCCACAGCCTCGAAATCCTGCTGGGCACTGGAGCTGCCCAGCCCTGCGTGGGAAGTCATGGAGCAGGGAGGGGGGCACAAGTGCGCTGCCCTGCCCTGAAATGTCTGAGGTCACTATCACCCTTTTTCGGAAATATCCATGTGGATAGCTGGCTTTATGTTCTATCAGGGCTTCTGTTGATGGCAATAACTTTAAATGGCAATGTAAATTTTTACTGTTATTATCCAGGCTGTCTAGAGCACCCCAACATCCTGAATTAAAGCAGATATAATTAGGTACCATTGCAGTGTCTACATTTGATTCTGAACACCAATTTTAAGGAAATCAATGACAAATAGAAATTCAGCTCTCTGATTTTTTCTGCCAAGGATTTTGGGCTCTAACAGAGTGCTAAATCACGGCAGTATTCTGAGATTCTGTACCATAATGGGTGACACTAAACATTTCTTCAAACTTTGCAGAGGGGTTGCAAGATGATATATTTTCACAGTAAAAGGCCAGAAACTGTGCATATGGTACTAGCACAAGGTTAATATTTTCTTTCTCGGTTTGTGTGTCCACACGCATCCCTACACAAATGTGCACATGTGTATGCACACGCACAAGGCTAGTTGGTAAATCTACATTTTTAATATATTTTTTAGTACCCTGGGTTCAGTTTGCTACAAACAGTGGATTTATCTTACTGACATTTTGACAGCATTTGGACCACTGTCAATGCCTACAAAAATCCTGTGGAGGTTGATGATGAACTGCAGAAGAAATGTGTCCTCGCAGCAGAATGGCATTTTTTTTCTGACTGCTGTTCTCACCTCTTCTCTTTAAAGTACTTTAGCCATTCTCTCTGGGATCAGAAGTGACACCATGTCACTTAAATTGCCAATCACAGAAAACAAATCCTGAGTAGTGAGTGGCTAGAAACAAACAAACAAACAAAAAAAGTTTGTACACAATCCGTAATCTGCAAATCACCTGTCCCAGCAATTCAGTGACTGCTTACAAATAACAAATACATTTGAAAATATGGGTGGGGGGAGCTCACAAACTGACCTGCTAACCACCACCCAGGACAAAGTATTCACAGCCCCCAGCAATAACTACTTCATTATCGTGGAAAAATCAGAGTGTGGTATCAAGGAAATACTTCTGGGCAGTCTGCAGTGACCTCTCTGGGTCACCTAATATTTTGAATTGGGCAAGGCTATTCCAGTCATCTCCTACGAAGCTCTGATGTGCCCCTGCCTTGAGGAGCAGGGCTGTGGGAGGGAGGATGGCCAGCCACCATGTGCTTCAACACAGATGAAAACAGAGGAGGGACGATGCTCGCCCCATGCTTTTGGATGTTTCCAGCACTGGGCAATGATGAGAAATGCTGGCAAAAGGTACCAGAGACCTCTGCAGGATGCACAGGGAGGGATGGCAAGGAAGAAGGGATGCAGGGAGAGGTTCAGTGATGCAGGCATGTGAGCGAGAGCTATCGCCCAAGCAAGGGTTGAGGCACTGTGCCTTCCACATGACTAACCAACACCCCAGGGCAAGGACACTGCTCCCTTTCTTATCATCATGTCTTACAAACAGCCTGCAAAAAGCATACATGAAGAAGCATGGAGTGGTTACATTTTTCATCTGCTGCTGTATGCGTGCCAGAAACAGGCTTTAGTCCTTTGCTGGCTTCCAGTCCATGTTCACAAAATGCAGTGAAAGCGATTGCTGAGCAAAGGCAGAACTGGAGCGAGCTGCAGAGGACTGAGAGACTGAAAAATGAATGGCATCCCTGCCCTGCTACCCAGCGGGAGTGCGGGCTGCACGGTACCGCTGGGATCCTACTAAGTACAATCACTGACCAGGCATCACATATTTTCCACCTCCCTAACAACCACCAAAAAAAAATTTGCTATTTTCTCTTTGAAATCCTTGGAAACTCTGCTAGAATAAACTCTTTAATCCTGTTTGAACAAGTGTGATTTTTATATTCTCTGTGTTTGCTTTGCATTGCATTACAAACCCCCATAGTCACTCACTTGGAAAAATGCTTGTGGCTCAAATACATTGAATAGCTAAAAACAACCACTGTTTACTCTTCTGATTGAATTAAAAGCATTTTATTCAGAGTGTTTACAAGATCTTCTACATGTAATAGGAATTCACTGCAAAGTTGGAACAGTGCTTTTAGGACTTTTTGAAATTGTTGCCGAGTAATCATGGTAATTTGATTATGTTAGCAAGACTATTTAAAAATTCAGGAAATTGGGTCTCTATTCAGTGAAATGAAAATAGGTTGTAGGAAAGAGATACTCAGGCATTAAATGCTACAAGACGTCCTGCTGTAAATTGCCAGATGTTCCCATGCGGCGTACTGAACGTAGTGAAACGTTCTGATTGAGGATTGCAACACGCTGTACAGAGTAATCAAACCACCCTCAGGCAGCGGAATGAAACTCCTCGTACCCCGCTGGAATTATCCAGTGCAGCAAGTTCCCATAATCTCCTGGCTCTGTGCATGGAAGCAGCTCACACAACCGACTCAGTGCACACGTTTAGAGTTTGTCGCTTTGGGTTTCATCAGCCTGTGCATGCGCATGGCAATAGGTATCGGTTCTGCACAAGCGCTTCTCATTCAAACTCTCGTGTGTGTGCCTGCATGTCCTGTGCCCGGAGTCCTGCTCACCCTCTGTACCATACGGTACTTGCATGCAGGAGCTGTTTACAATTAAAATTGCTGTGAAATAAGCCCTGAGGAACTTGGCTTTGTATCGCCTTTTTCACATTTGAGGTATGTAAAACCGCGGTGGAAATTCATCAGCTGCTAGTGACCATACAACCATGCTGCGTAGATAATTCTCTGGCACAGCAGCTCCAGTAGCTCTGGATGCCTGTTTCAGCTTGTTTAACGGTCAGAAGGAATTTTGGTGACATTGCTGAGGTTACACATTCACTCTTCTTTTTTTTTAAGGAATGCCATGGGATTGATCTCTGACCTGGAGGGCAACACAGAGGTGACCTCCACCTCTGACCTCTCTTCCTCCAAAGGACCCAGCTGGGCTATGTTTACAGCAGCAGCCTGCCAGCCCTGGGCTGCTCTGCAAGCACCACCCTCAAGCACAGGTTTTCCTGTGATTTTGAAGCAAATTTTCCCACTTGCCCATGTTTCAGTTTTAGTAGCAGTTATACCGAGGCTGCTGGCTGTTCGGCAAGAATGTATTGTTAGAGGAGCAGCAGAAGGATTTTTATGCAATAGGCACAGCTGGAGAATTTACCTCTGCACTGTGCCCACTGTGGTTTCAGCCTCATTTCTCTCTGGGAGAACGGAACTTCTGGGATTGCTCTGCACCAAGGGCAGGGCAAAGTCCAGCAGCAGAGGTGCGGTGGTTTCAGCTGCTCTCTTGAAGACACTCAGGGTCTGGTTTTGGTATTAGAGGGCAAGTGAGGACTATCTGAACTGAAATGCCCCTGACATCCAGAAATCACTAAGAAAAGGTAATTCTTCCCTGGGATAGCTGTGGCCATGGGCTGTTTGGGTCACTTTTGAGTCCTCTTTGCTGGTGTTCATTTCAAGAGGAGTCTGAGCCTTCCCCTCCCCACAGGGGTACAGATTTTCGGAACCTCTGCAGGAAAATCTCTAGTTTCCCTGAAGTCAGAATGCCATCACTTGTACCTTCTCCATGGCCGCCGTGGTGTGAGCAGGCATTTCTGGCTCCAAATAATGCTTGCCTACTCTTTCTAATCTCAGATTCTACCTGTTTATCCCTCACCTTTGGGAAACTTATTGTGAAGCTGATACAGGTGTGAACCTTCACCCACTAGGTCTTAATTCTGATAAAAATCCCTACATCATTTGTACTGCTCAAGGGGGTGTGTGTTTAAGCACTCATCAGCAGCACATTTGGGATCAATTTCAGATTGTCATTAAAAAGGCATACTCGTTATCTCTTGTATTGTCACCACTCAGTACATCTTTCTAATGCTCTAAAAAAAGCAGGTCCAGACTAGAAATATGTGATTTTTGTAGTATGTAGAATATCCTTTAACAGTTTCACCATGGAGTCGTATCATGATGGCGTTACTTTTCTTTATTCCTTTTTGTCGCTGCTGTGACCACAAACTCCAGCAAAGTCTCAAGAGAGGTACACAGGGTGGGAGGGCACCCAGAGGAGCAGGCTGGCAGGAGGCCCAGTCTCCATGGCTGTTTTCATGTTGTGCTGCACCATGGACCACGCAATACCTGGGCATTAAAAGCACAGTTATGGAGGCAGAAATACAGCGAGAATTTATGGACACAAGTGTAGCTGCATGCTGCCATCACAGAGAGCTGGGGGTGCAGGGAGCTACTCTCAGAGAGACATCCATGTGAGGAAAGCATCATCGTGTGGTGTTCATGGAGTTCACCCATCATCTCTCCTGCCGTTGTCACCAACTGTTCAGCAGGTATAAATTCAGGGTTTGGGAGTCTCTTTAGACAGAAAGGACTTGTAGTAGCCTGTAGTGGAGAAGGACTCTCTCTGCAGGGGCTTGCCTGGCTATTGCGTGTCAAGTCAGATCCTCAGCCAGCTATAGGTGGAGGAACCGATTCCACCTTGGTCTCCCTGCTTTACTGTAGCTTAAACCAAACATTTATCCCAGAAGCAGCTCATTCTGTGCAAAGATCTTCAGCTGCCAGTACCTGGGGGAGTTTGAAATTAAGCTAAATGTGCTCATTCCACCTTGCCTTCTCCAGGCAGGACTGACTGGAGGGGCTGGAGTCATGCACTGTTGCTACCCAGCACCATGACATTAAGGACCTGGCACTTTATGAAGCCCATCAGTTGTACGGTGCTCCTCGGGCACAGAGTGATGTGTATACAGCTTCCTATTGACGTGGTACTGCAACACCAAGAGACAGGAAATTGAATTTAGCCTCTTAACAGCATTTATTTAGATTTGCTTTAGTAATAGGCAAGAAGAAGGGCCTAAAAGCCCAGGAGATTATAATCCTCTCAGACACTCAAGCTCCCCAGCACAGTGAGATGAGTCTACAAATGTCATGCAAAAGAAATGAGTGACTCAGAACTCAGTCTCAGGACCATGGGAAACATGGGGAATCCTGTCGCCTTTGAAGGAGGCGAGCAGATGATGGCTCAGAGGGGTTTTCTCTCCTGGCTTTTGAGTACTACTGGTCTTAAGAACAGGGAACATAAAGACAGGGACTGAACTGGCATGAAATTAGCTTTCTTCATGTCATAAAGACAGGGATTCAACTAGCATGAAAATTAACTTTCTACATATCCATAACAAGCTGTCTCTCTTTTCCAAAAATATTGTGAGACACAAGGGAGATTTTGCAAAATCCACACCTTGACTATCAAGGCTTGAAGATGCAGTGCTCTAAGCTGCTGAAAAAGCATCAAATCCTTCAGCAATGGATTTATCAAGGTGCGTAAACGAGCTCTTCATAATGTGAAGCGGAGCTAGTATCCTTGATAATATGGTTTCTTACTGAGTTAGATAATGACATAGGATTTTTGAAGCAAATCAATTCATGGAGCCTACTACTGTCACTGTGCTTTTTCATCTCAGGAAATTCTGGGGACGGTAACTGGTGAAGATTTATTTCATTGTGTACTTCTGAAGAAAAATCCATGTTACAAAACAAGGGCTGGAGTTGTGGCAGATGGTGCTTTTCTGAAGAAGAAATAAGTGTTTAATAAATATTGTAATAGTGTGAACCAGATGTTCATCTCACATTTTATCTTTGAAAACATTTGGGAGGATGCCAGATAGATACATATGTGAATCACAGATCTTGAAAAAATACACAACTGGATCCCCAGGGGCTCATTAAGGGAGGAGTAACTTTCTGCGAGCCATCAAACTCAACTGAAAAAGCAAGATCTGTTTAAGCTGTGACTAAGTATCTCCGAGGAACTCCCTTTCACCTTTCACAGAGGCAGAGTGGCACTCCAGAAGAATGACAGCAGTAATCTGGTTTTCCAAGGAAAATGATGGCTCCAGTTTCATCAAGTATTTTGGAAAGTAATACTTAACTAAGTAAGGAAAGCTTGTAATGAACTGCTACTCTTATCAGGCTTTGTCTGGCTCTCCACTGGGATGCAGAGGTGCATCCCTAGCTATACAGGGCAACATTTTCAAGTGCTCTATGTATTGGGCCTTCCAGCAAAATGTTTATTGTGTCTGAATTACTCTTGCTATGTGACATCCTTCCAGTCTTCAGTGAGCTGTCCCAATTTCTTCTCATACAGTGGAGAAGTGCTCCCAGCCCTGCTCTCTCCACCTGCAGCTGAGCTACCCAAAGGCTCATCTTCATACTAGGTGCTCCTGGCAGAGCAGAGCTCCCAGTCTGGTGCTGAGCTCTTGTGACAAGACTATTTTAATCCCCATGTACCTGTCACTCCTCTGTGTGTGCCAGGCACACTCTCCCAGCGTGACACTTCAGTTACCTGGGAGCATCACAACTGTGCCTGTACTTCTGCTCGGGTACGGGCACCCCCCTGCCTCCCTCCATCCCCCAGGGCTGGCTGGCATGAGAGTGACTTCACTGGACGTGGCTATAGAAGATCGGCTATCTCGACCTTGTTTCCCTTTCGTGCTTACAGAAAACAAATTCTTGATTCCAACCAAGATCTCCTGCCTTACTGTCTTCACTTAGCAAAAATACACCTTGCTGTAGAAAAAGAGCTCTGGATGGATAAATGTCTACAAATGACTTTCCATGCCGTGACTGAGCTGCTTGCAGTCCCAGGCCAATGAAGCTGCCATCGGTGTCGCTAGGAGCCGGAGGCAATACCTTTATTTTAGGTGGAGGGTCATTCCCAGAAGAGCATGTGTAGCAAGTACTGATGATGGCAGCCATGTGACTGCAGTTAGAGCGTCATAGAATGTAGCATTTATTTTTGGCTCCTGTTGTTACTGTAAAAGCTGTTAAGTTCTACATGTGTCTGTGAAAGGTGAAGTCAATCAATGACCTGTGAGGTGGTTATTTAGCATTATATATATATATCATCTCTCTGTGTGTACATGTGTCTTTCCATCTGGGAAAAGTCCAATTAAAAATGCTGGTAGCAAATAGCTGCAGCCCAGCCTTGCAGCACGGGTGGCTGCCCGCAGTGCTGGGGGCAGCGTCCCAGCAGCCGCCGGCAGCACTGGAACAGAGGCACTGATGCCCCCTCTGAAGCATCCTTATGCCTTTGGCTGGGCTGCAGGCCTGGGTCCTGGCTCCTCATGGTGTAGGGACAATTCAGGGGCATTGTCCTGTGTCGGGGACCCAGCAGCACCTGTGGGAGCAGAGGCAGCTGGGAGCCCTGTGGGAAAAGGCTGCTCCTCCAGCAGTGGCTGCTGACCTGCTTCGGTCCCTCCTGCTGCAGCAGCAAGAGCTGTTCTTCATTCCCAGTTTTTAGAACAAGGATTTTGTCATAGCACTAAAATAACGACCAGGGGACTGTGCATTTTAATCAGGCCTGCTGTGATTTTGGGTCTCTTTCCTGCAAGCCAAAAGGGAGATCAAGTGGGTACATGCAGGAGGATCTCAGTTACGTTGAGGAAGAGCCCCTGAGTTCCTGCTGCCCTCCTTCAGCACACCTCTACAAGCCTGGCTCAGAATCCAAACAAACTCAGAAAGCAAGGATGCTCAAATTATGTGAGGTACATTGGACAAGCACATGGGAAATTATCTGAAGTCCATGGCGGACCTAATTGCCAGGATCTTTTTTTCTGGGCATGGCATTTGTACTCCTGCATATTGCTGGGGGATTCAATGCCATGGCCATTTTTGCTGTTAGAGCTCAAGGTGTACTATCTGAAGAACTCTGCAATATGTTGCATATAAACACAAAACCTGCATTAATTAATAGGATTTTAATTAAGAGAATGAGCTACACTGTGCACACTTAAATTGCTTTAGAACTGATTTACATAAATTTCTTTGCTATTACTCAGTTGTAAATCAATTAAATATGTCCACACAGAGGACCTGACTGGTATAAAATGCAAGACTGATTCACAGATTGCTTGTACTTACATTCCAGTTCAAGGTCTCCTTGCAGTGGGGCCAGACACCATCCTGTAAACAATATGCTTATCTTTTCCAGCTTATTGTTTTTTGTGGCTCAGATACAAAACTGAGCTACTGTCATTCAGTTGTGGAGCAAATGCTTTAGCTTAAAACTTTCCTACCAGAGTTCATGCTGAGTTGTCTCACCTTGCAATTAGAGCAGGTGAGAAGTTCACGTAAATGATTATTGACATCTCTGGGAGATCAGCTGATGCAAGGTTGGTTACTTAGTTGTCTGCTGGAGCCCTCAAACTAAAATAAAGGTTATTCTCACTGACAGCATCTTTTGTGCATGCAAAAGCACAGGAGAACTCATTAAGGATTTTATTCTTTGAAATTCTTAGGAGTCACACCAAAACCCCATGGCTGCTAAATGCATCCTTCCAGAGCTGGAAATTAATGAATTTAAAATGTTGTTCATTACAGAACAGAAGAAAGGGAAAAATCCTAAGTGTCATCATCTATCAATAATGAAGATTTTGGAAGGGAAGTAAAGATACTTTTTTTCAGTGTGAAGATATTTGCAAGGTTTTCCAGCTTTCCTGTGCTACTACAGAAGCATTGCAGCTTGTACTGTTAAGCCTACTTCTGTGAAGAATTTCATAAGAATATTAGAGTAAAAGCAGCTGCGATCTCTTCACTTGAGAGAGAGCACACCAATATTCAGAGTCCTCCAGCACAGTTTGGGAACACGGGCTTATTGCTGACCAAGGCACAACTAGCACTGCTCCTGGAAATCAGCAACTTCATCTACCTAAACCATCTGCATATCTCTAAGGCTAAAAAAGGACAATGTGATTCTCCTTCGTGCCCATTGCTAACTGTTAGCACGGGAAAGTCATGCCAAATATAAACTAATTGCTCAGAACTGTAGAGACATCCCGCTCTGCTTGTTCTTGCCAGTCGCAGTCATCCATTATCCTTGATACTTGTTCATGCAACATCTAAACAGGGAACTTTGTGGGACAGAAGCCATAATTTTCCTTGTGCCTAAAGACCTGTTGTAGCATTTCAGGCAATGTCCAAGCAGATAATTTGACTAGTTAGTGTGTTTATGATTTTCTTGGCCACAGAAGGCCTCTTCTTCATCTTTGTCCCAGGTTCTGTCCTGAAGGACTCCAACACTGTCCAGTGTCCATTGCACATTAATGCACTGGCAGGGCCAACTACTGCAAGCCAACGTGCAGGGGAAGTCACTCACAGAGCAATCCCAATGGCACACATGTGGGAATATTCAAGGGACTTCTGTTACTCATATGGGTTGCCTTTAACAAAACGGGGCTTTTACGATGATGTTTATGACTGTGCCTACTGCCCCACATAAAGAAAGAGGGGAAGGAAGAAAGCACCCACTGCCTTTGTCAAGGTGCAGGAGATAATTCCCACCCTAGTGCATGTTACTCTCTTTTCTCCCCACTGCTTGCGCTCTTCTCCCTCCCTCCTATCTTCCCATTTCCTTCCGCCACTACAAAGCCCTTCAAAGATCAAAGTCATCATTGACCATGAGTTTGCACAATGTTTCTGCTTCAACACTGGCTGGGAGCCAGCTGGCATGTGTTAAAAACCATCATCAGAATCTGTTTAATTACTGTTCCCAATGCAGTATTTTAACAAAACACTGGAACGGACACAGTTCCAGCAAGCCGATGCCCAGTGATGGGACACTGCAGCAGCACAGCCATGACTTTGATGTTGGCTATTTTAATTATTTTTATTTCATATTATTAATCCACTTTTGGGGCAGCTTTGAAAAGATGCCTTTGTAAACACAGTAAAAGGAGATCTATAAGATTTTCCCTAATTTAGTATGAATTCATTACTAAAAGAGGTCCTGTGTAGATTTGGATTCAAAATACATCACTCACAAAAAAAAGACATTCTTTCTGTTAGAGGTCACCCCATCCGTGACCTGTTGCTGGATAAGGACACTTTCCTGGCTACCCTTGGAGCTCAAGGTTACAGCGATGATCGGCTGCTCCAGGCCGTGCTTGCAATTAACCCACCTGTTAAATTAAACCCATTGTTGGCTGCTTCTAAGCCTTTTCCTGACCTTTGATGTATGTCTTCACTTCTGGTCCTGCCTAGAGCCATTGGGTATTTCCTCTGGCTCACACCGTCTCTGGGTTCTGCCAGGTGTTCTTGCTGCCTCCAGGGGATCACACACAGCACAGGCCAGGCTGGATGTGCCCCAGATAGCTGGTGGCTACCTGCACTGAAGGACCTCATGCTATACATCTCTTTAGCCGGTGGCACACACTTCCCTGCAACCCATGGTCTCCACCACCTGCAGTCAGATGGCCTGGGCACATGCCACCCCAGTGAGTGACACAGTGTGGCACAGGGGTGCTCACTGCTACCATTGTGACAGGGCAACCCAAACCTCCACTGTCCTCCAACTGTGCAGCTGGACATTCCCCATTTTGTGTCTAAGACTTTGCACCTCTGGTGACTGCGTCCACATGCCTTTGTGGTCACGCTCACTTGATCAGACTTGATTTCCTTGATCGGAGGAGGAAATATCCAAAAAATCTGTGGGTGTGTCATCTACACTATTGCCCAGAATTATACCACAGGATTGACAACCACAACACTCCAACCAAGTGCAGCCAAATCATGGGAACACAAAGACTGCTTGGGGCAGGAGAATTCTGAACTATCTGGTAGCAGAAAAGCATCCAGCCCAATGCGCAAAGGAAAGGTGACAGCCTCACTGTGCCACTTGAGCTGGAAATGACGTCTGTGATGCTGCAGCACCATCCATTGAAATAACTGAAGCAGTCCTGCTGCTGTCCTGGCAGACGTGTCCTCCTGTGAGCCAGGGAAGCACTCCTGCTGCTCTACAGTGCACGGCCTCTTTGGCAGCTCGAGGGACTGTGAATAATCCCTTTGAGCTCCTGCCACCAGTCCCAAAGTGTGATCAGTACGCAATGACGCCAATGACATAGTCTGAACCTTCTCCTGCTTCGAGTGGCTGGGTTTGAACAACAGTGACAAGAAAGAGCTGGGATGTAGGGGACGTTTGAAAGGACTCTGTCCTTCACACAGATCCTGCAAAAGGAACGCAGTCACCCCATCAGATCACAGGACAGCGTTGCACACAGGTCATGTGTTAGGGACATATTGTCCTGGCATTCCCACCTTGCCCCTGGCTCATGTGACAAGTGCATCTTCTTGTCGCGCTTCCCTCGTCCCATCACACGGCTGGATGTGGACCTCAGCCCCAAGAATCCTGACTGCCAGCCTCTTGCCACTCTGTTTTTGTCCATGCTCAAAGCAAAAGGCAGATGGGCCAAAAAAGTCTGGGGCAAAAATGTGCCTTCAAGATCTATGATGCTGGCCTGGGAGCCGCAGCATCCAGGGTCCCCCAGCAGGACATGGCACGTGCTGGGGCTGGGGCATGCAGCGCTGTCCCCCGTGACACGGTCATGTTTTCACTTCTCGCCAACAATTCCTCTGCTGTTCTGCCTTGTATATTAATAAGCTTCTCCTCTGTGGTGGGTTTAATGGAGGGTTAATGCTCAGGGCTTTTGTTAAAAAAAAAAAAAAAAAAAAAATCAGAAGCCTCAAATACTTGGTCACTCTATCTCAGCAACCGGGGTCTGCAAAATGATCTGGGGATTATTCAGAGGATGAGGATAAAATCTTGCACTTGAAGAAGTCAAATGAGAATTTTACTGTAGATTTTATCATACCCCTGGAGCTGGGATTTCCCCCAGTGAGATCTCTACCACTTTAACTGGGTGTATAGCTTGAAAGACCGCACATGATGCTGTCTGACTGGTGTTTAGTTTTTCTGCTTTCAAGCCTGGCTTGACCTAAGGCAAGAGCTGGGAGTGGAGGGGAGGAAGGGGAGACAGGCTGGGCAGGAAACAGAGTCCAGTGAACTTTCACAAACCTTAAACAACTGCAGTTGGCTGGGATTCAGTGTGTGAGATGGACCAAGGTTCAGGATGATTTATTTTATCTGGAATTGTTTCTCATCTCTGGATGTAATGTGTGGGGTTGGCTCCCCCTCCAAAAGAAAGTAGGCCTTCTGAAGAAGGCTTTCAAAACGATCAACCATTTATCTGTGCAGCGTTTGCCTTCTCTGCATTCACAAATTTGGAACTAATTCCCTGTACGACATAGCATTTAATGAGTTTGTCTCCTGAGTTCTGCAAAGCAGTTAAAATCCTTTTGATGGCATTTTCTCTTTAGTAATTAATGTCTTATCAGTGAGTTTTGCAGAGAACAATGGCCTGATTCTCCTCCGATGCCATTTTACATCTCTGTAGCTTCACTGACTACAAATTAGTTACTCCTGCTTTGCATAGTGGGAGAGGAGAATTAAGACCTTAAGCCTACCACTATTTAATCACATGCTTTGAACTCATTTTCTCTCATTCAGAATTTGTCCTTTGCTTGCAGCCTTGCATAATTCCCATTTTACTATCATTAGGAAGCTGGTCATTATCGAGAATGTGTGTACTGCCCTTTGATTTCAGAAACCCCAAATGAGGGATGCTCCAGCCAGGGGAAGTCCCACACCGCATCATCTCATGGTGGTAGGTGGTGGCCCTTCTCCTCACCTGGGTGTCAGACTTCCCCCGGGGGCTGCTCTGCAAGCACTGAGGGACATCGGTCATCATTTCACTTCACCCCTAACAGGCAGCCTTTTCTATATACCCGTACACTCAAAAAAGAAAAGCAGTCACATGAAAAGGAAGCTTTTTCTCTAGCATGAAAAGTCCAGCTGCGTTTTCTCTTAGAAACAGTCGGACCACAGACTCTCCTTGTACTGCAGACTAATGTGTTTTGATGCTCACAGGATGTATATCCTGAGATTGGAATAAATATGCTGAAACATGTACAACCTGGACACATCTTAATTTTATTCTTTTGGCTCCTGATCCAGTTCCATCCTGAGAAGGTAAAACCAACACCAACAGAGAAAGAAACAGAAATGCAAAAACCCCAAATAGCTGTGATAAGGCTTGGCAGACAGATGATCCCTTGCTGTTGGAATACATGTTTATTTTAAATGTATTTATACATTTATATCTGAACAATAAAGTATGAGCAGGCAAGAGGTAACAGATACTGTTTTAAAATACTTTCATCAATTACACACAAATATGGACTAACTTTAGCATGCTCAGTGTATTATATGGCAAGTTCTGCAGTATCTGTTGACTCCCATAAGTTAGGAGGTGATAAGTGATGTCAATTAATTCCAGTGATTTTTTCATATGTGCAAGCATTACTCATATGGGTACAGATTTCCAGGGCCAGACAGTAGAAAGTAGTTAACCCAAGCATGACATGTTGTGCATTATGTTTTAAGAATAACATTAAGAAAACCTCTGCTATAAAAACATTTAAGCTACAAAGCAAAGTGCTCGCAGTTGAGAAGCATCAGAATTAAGGTTGTCCTTGCAGCTAATGCCTTATGATACCATCTTTAATTACAGTCGTCTTTGTCATTCTCTCCGTAGCTTTCAACTTCTTCAACAAAACTCTGCGTGGATCTTACTGACAACATTATCCCACACCACACAGCCTATTATATATGCTGATCAGCCAATGTAGAGTGCTGGGGCAGACAGACATCTTCCCATCGCTATTTGCTGACAGCAGAGGAACGTGGAACCTTATGTCCGGCAGTGTAATTTCGAGGTCTGGAGGAGAACGCAGTTGCCCAATGATAGGCAGTTATCATCTTGTCTTCAGCAGGACTGTCTCCCTCCACTTCTTCTCCTGGCCACCCCAGACACCACAGCACTCTGCTTTCCTCCCTCGCTGCGCCTGTGGGTATCGCCCACCCCAGGTCTGATGCTCAGATGCTCGCCCCTCTGTGCCAATGCCTTCCTCCACCCTCGCACTTGTGCCTCTCCCACCACACTGCTCCCTCCCCATATTCCCGCTCTTCACTCTCCAACTCTTACCATCACTGCCCCTCTCTTCATTCCTCCACAAGTCAATAATTCCCTTCTCTTCCCCCTCACTGTGCAGCTACACACAGCAGACCTTTTCTCGCAAGAGCTGGGAGGAAATCTACAGCCAGCCCTTTTATTTGGAGACCAACCCCAGAGAGGTTTCTGTGGCTCTGAGCTGGAACATGCCTGATTTAGATGACATTTTCAGATGTCAGAATTTAACAAGTTTCTACTGAGCAGGTACAAACAGTAAAGACAGTAATGCTTAGCCATGGTCCAGATTTGGAAGTAATTTCACAAATGTGTTGAAAAGCAAATTTCTGGTGTTTGGTTGACTCCTTTTGCCAAATTTTTGCTCTTTGCTTCCCCACACAGAGATAAAACATCTTGTCAGAGAAACGTTTGAAGGAATTTGGCTTACCGTAGACAAAATAACATATTTTCTCCTAACATTGCTCTTGGATACAGATGTACCATTCTTGATAAAACTTTGAAAACAAAAATAAAGTGAAACAAAGTCAGCTGGAAGCTGATACTCAGCATAGGATATTTCAGCTTGATGCATTAAACTTTGGCAAATGTATAAGCAACTGACAACAAGATATAATAATGAAAAAGCATTGGGCAATCTCTGCACCTATAATTCGTAACTCCTACACATTTTAAGATAATGGAAATTACTCATGTTCATCAGGAATTGAATAGATGCCTCTGTTATTACTTGTATTATTCAGTTAGCAACAGCAGCCAAATGTATGTCTAACTGACTTTCATTAACTTCAACAGTATACCTGGCAGAATTAAAAACTATTTCAATTCAACTCTTCTGTATTTTTCTCCTGTGTACCGCATACAAACCTTAACCACGATACCATCTTTTGGGATAATAAACTAAATCAACAATGCATTTCATTTGCAGAGATCATCACATATGAGACACTTCCAGGTATGCAAATGTCTCAGCCAAATATTGAGCCATGGCTCTAAATGAAATTTTCAGAGATAAAGAATTATCTTTTCTATTTTAAAGGTACATTTTGTCCTAATTAAAAAAAAAAAAAAAAAAGTGTAATAGCCTTGGCTAGAATAGCAGAGTGATAAATTTTGCCCTGTTCAAGAGGCCAGAACAAAGTGACTCTTAGGGCAGTTAAAATCAAGAGCCAAATCTGGGAATATAATGTTTCCTTGGCCAAGTTCCATAATTTTTCGGTGGTCCTAGCTTTCAGTATCGTGCCGTTCACTTGGCTTATGGTGCTCGGTAGGCATCTCCTCTGGAAAAGGGACTCTCAAATCAGCAAGGCACTTGAGGCATGTATTTTACATTTAAAAGCTTCAGCGACTTGCTGAATAGCAGGGAATCAGACCTGCTCTAGGAGCGCTGCCAAAACTGGACTTTAATGCCAGGTGTAAAGGCCACCTTTGAATCTGGATGAGTGACTGGTTCAGATGTCCCCCTCTAGACAAGGGCTGTGACTTTCTGAACGTAACTCTTCTGGAAAGCTGGCTAATGCAGTTCTTGCCAAGCAAGAGATTACGCCAGGTCCCCCCCTGCCCGGCCCACCCGCAGCACCCCCCTCTGTAGCCATCGCTGGAGCAAAGCCCCCAGCCTAAGTTTATCTTTGTCTCTCTGTGTCGATGATCTCTCCTTTTGCTGCACAGCAAAAAACACAAACCAGCTCCATTTTCAGGCTGCCCCTGGACTGCTTCACCCAACGCAGCATCTCTTAGGAGGGTGCTGCTTGTGCTCTGCCTTTTATTTTCTTCTTTATGAGGCCATCCTACCACTCTTCTTTCCCACGGAAAATGAACAAAAAAGTTTTGTCTGCTGCAAGCTTTCTGTTATTGGTTGCCCAGCTAAGTTGCAGGCCAAGCTCAGACTTTCTGTTGCATTCATATAAACCCCAGTATTATAAACCACCTTAGAAACCACATACGGTCCAACTGTGTGGCCTCAGTGGTGCCCCAGCAGATGCAACAAGCACTGGTTGCTTATGGTGCCCTTAGCTCCTGCCATGCTGTTGTTCCGACTATCAGGGGGCACTCACTTCTCCGCAGACATATTTTGTATTTCATATCTAATCAGAATAAGCAGATAGATGTAATAAAAAATAAATAACTTGCATAAGTCTATGATTCAGAGGCTGCATAGCAGGAGAGGCCTTTGAATCAAAGAGAAACAAAGATGTCCCAGGGTATTTTGGGGATGCTTAGGAGAGGTACCCTTGGAATAGGAGCCTGCTGAAGAAGGTTGCACATTCATGTAATTACACTGTTTAAGAACTGATACAGAAAAGAACAGTTCAGTGATGCATTACCAAAAATTGCTCTCACCTCTCCTGTTTCAACTGTCCCATGAGCACTAGTCTCATCCTACCACGCTCCTGAATCCAGATTATAGTACAGAAATGAACACGACTACACTTGCAAATATTTAGTGAGACATTTTAATAGAAGAGATGGGTAATTCTACTGTTCTTGAATTAGAAGCATAGAATATAGGAGTTTGGGGATGTAGTTATAAATCTCACTCTGAACTGTCCTAGTGACATATTTTAGCAAGTTTATGTCATATCCTTGCCAGCATGGGTTCAAACAGATCTCATGTCAGCTGCTTTCTTCCTTTTCACAGGTTCTGCTTCCCTCTGAATAAGTTATTTGGGAAAATTTGCCACCTTTTATGACCTTTGAATGTCATGCCAAGACTATCCCATCCTGGCCACAAATACAGCCACCGATCATTTATGCAACAGACGTCAGCTCCAGCCAACACCACCTCATCATCCACTTGACTGCAGTGTGAGGCTCAGGGTTTTTGCTGTGTTCACTACTGCTTTGTGCCAAGCGTTCTCAATCGCACCCCGTAGTATTCGCCAGAACTCATTGGAGAAACAGCATAGGCCATAGGCTGGAAATATTTTTCCCAAGATCTCCAAACTTGCTTTTTGCACAGCTTCCATCTCTTTCTAACCATAACTCCTTCCTAAAATTCCAGTAACTCCATGGCACATCCCACTAAGAGGGTCCTGCAAAGCCCTGTCTGTGCTCTGCGGTACTCCTAGCTTTAGAAGTGTTTGCATTTGTGTGAAGTCACTTGGTGCTATGACTGTACAGTGAAAATAAGCCAGAGCTGAGAACACAGGCTGCAAATGCAGAAGGTTTATTTCCTCCTAGGAGAGACCCAGAGCTGAATTTTCAAATTTGGTGGTCATCTGGGTTATAGTTGGGGCTTTTCTGTAGTTGATAACCACATTGCACATGCTACAGGCGAGGTCCTCTTGCTTCCTTCCAGCATGTAACACATTTTGTAAGAAAATGGCCTTTTGTGACGTTTGTCCCTTAATCCCACCTTAACCCTACTCCAGCCTGCTTTGACTTGATGTTGCCATTGTGATCAGGTGGCCGGTGTCTGCTGGAGGGCTGGGGGGACTCCGGGTGGCACAAAGGCAGCGCTGTGATCGCTGCCTGACAGTCTGCATCAGGAATGCCCAGGCCTGCAGCTTTCTCTTGGCAGCTCTGTCTCATCGCCTGGCTCTGATTACCCTCTCGTTACAGTTCTTATTACATAATTCCTTTGGGTTAAAAACACGGTGTCAGCTTCATGCTGGGCTTTCCACTTGCCTCTATCCCTATAAAATCAGGGCAAAAAGAGGAGCAGGTGCCAGAGCACTTGGCTGTGATAAGGTAGTACAGCCGCTCCCTGTGGGGACCACTCGTGGAAGTGCTCCTACTGCATCCAGCCGGAGGGCTCAGGAGTGTGCAAAGGCAGCAAGCAGGTCCCAAGAAAATCTTTTATTGGTTCTGTGACCTACAAGGGTTATTTCTTTCCTTTTCTTCCTCCTCATGTTCGTTTCTATCTTTCCAAATCATCTGTCTGGCTTCTGGTCTCCAGTTCTGCTCCTTCTAGTATTAGTGCATGTGCTTAGCTTCATGCTTGGCATCAGAGATTGCCCCTGCACAGGTTTAAGGAGGTGTGTAAACATGTGGAGGTTTTGCAGGTCTTAGTCCCAAGTCCCTGATGGGCACTGCCCTTACGGAAAATCATGGTCCATGAGGAACCCATTAGCTGCTGTTGTCTTTGCCAAAGGAATACTTCACTGGTTGCAGATGATATTTTGGTCTCTGATAGGTTCTACTGAGCACTAAATCCCTGATAATCACATATTGTAACGTGAATGAAAATGTGAGCTTGGTTTATTTGTTAAAGATATGTCTGAAAGGTCTGAATGCTAAAATCCCACCATACTGTAGTAAATCACTTGCACCTTGGCGTCTGACAACCCTTAAGATGTTGCCTGTACCCAGCTTCTCTGTCTTCAGATTTGTTCTTTTATGTTACTTGTATCTAACGTGGCGTTCTGTTTTCCTGCTGTTAAGGATCCTGCCAGCATAAGGAATTCTATTTCTGGTTCCCACTTTGACTCAGGGCAAGTTGCAATCTCTTTCTCTCTCCCATCCTTGCAGACAGGGTGCCTGTAAGACCCTGTGCCTGTGCAAGGCCCTACAGATTTGGCCCAGCCAGAGTTTTCCTCCCTTTGCTTTACTGCACTTCATGCACCCACATCAAACAGTGCCGAAATTGTTGCTTGGTTGGATTGCAACCCTGCTGCCTACCAAGGAAGGGGATACACAGAATTGGGTCCTAAGTATTTGCAACATACTTTGAAGGAGAAGGATTATATTAAACAACCTGTTTAATATAAGGAACGTATTAAACAATCTGTGTGTGACACCCACGAGGAGCAGAGCGTTGAAAATCTGGTAAGATTTCAGTGGGGAACGCAGCCTAAAAATCAATTACATGGCACGTCCGGAAGGTGGATCTAGAAATAGCAAGCGTGGTAACTGTTGAGAGGTATCACGTTCCTGGGACTGGGCTGCGCACAGCGAGAGCGCTCCAGACAGAGCCACCTACCCCTCTGGGGACAAGGGTCCCGCCACTTCCCAGTGCAGAGCTAGCCGCTGAGCCCACGCTGCACAGGGATCTCCAGGGATGTGTTTGCCTGGGAGAGATGGGAGAGTGATGAGTGGGGTGAGAGATCGCTTGTGCCAAATTAACTTTATTTTTTTTTTTTCTTACATGGCATTCCTGTTTTGATAGGAAGGCAACCAGAGCGGGAACTGAAGGCAGTAGGGATCTCAACACCACTCGTCAGCCAAAGTGCTCGCCAGAGAGCAGGGCAAGCAAGGCAAAGGGCGTGGAAAAGCATCTACCCGGGAAAAACATCTGCCTGGGGAATCTCCCCGGGCTCTTGCCTGCTCTGGGGCTGGGGTCCTCTAAGAGGGATAGGTTTTGCTAACACAAAAGAGGCCATTATGGTCCTTGTGACCATTTGACTAGGGCTATAAAATGCTGCCTGCAGCCTTCTGAATTAAATCACAACCGGTAGCTTGCAAGCAAGACTGATATATTTTGCTTTCCTGGTTATTGCTCCTTTCCCATGCCCAATGACTGATGTAATATGTGGACACGTTCAGCGGTGGAAACAGGCTGGCATAGGCAAGTGGATTGCGCTGAGGCTCCTAAGCTCTGCAATACCACCATTTTCTCCAGCTGAGAAATACCATGGGCTAGTCATTGCAAGACTTCTTGTTTTGGCTGCTGGGGCAGACATTTGTGGTGCTGTCAATTCCTGCAATATTTATTTTGAAGACACAGCTCCTGGATCCACGTACCTAGGTACAAATCGCGGCTATTACATGCCACCCCCTCAGCCCTGAAAGTTTCTAGTCTTCTTGTTAAGGGAGCGAAGTCCAAAACGATCGAACCTCGGGGCAGAAAGCCAAGTGAGGATCCGAAGTGGGCCGGCATTTAGGGATCTCCCCCCTCCCCGTGATTTTTAACGCCTCCGTCCTGTGTTTTCCGACAGTTGAGGCTGCCAGCCCGGCTAACTGGGGAGGGTGGCGCGGAGCGGCGATGCGCAGTTGGGCACAGCACTAAACACAGCGGCAGCGCTCAGACTGCCCTTGGAAAGAGGGAGCCTTCCACGTCCTCGCTCTTACACCGAGGCCAGCCCTCGGTCGGCCCGCGGCGCTACTCATGTTTTCCACTGGGGGGGAGGACGAGAGAGGGGAGACCGGGGCGGAGGAGAAGGAGAAGGAGGAGGAGACGGGGGGCGGGGGGGGGAAAGTTGCTTGAATTTGCGAGGGGCGAGAGCCGGCGGCGGCGGCGTGCCGCCTCCTTCCACTGGCTGGGGGAGCTGCCAATCTGTGTTGTAATCCTGCAGGAATTTCTGCGGGGTTTAACTGGGAGCCGCGCCGCCGCCGCCGAGCACTCGGGGCGGAGGGAGAGCGGCGGAGCCGGCAGCGCGCAGCCTGCAGCCCGGGCGCCCCAGCGCCGCGCAGCATCGGGCCGGCCGCGCAGCGGCGGAGCGGAGCGCGGAGCGGAGCGGAAGGAGCGCGGCGGCCGGCGGGCGCCCCCGGCCCTGCCCCGCGCCCCCCCGGGCGCTGCCGAGCGCCGCCGCCCCCCGGTTTCTCCTTTGTGCCCGGCCCCAGGCGGCCGCCGCGCCGGTTCCGCGGGAATAATGCGGGGCGTGTGGCTAGCGCTCACCGTCAGCTTCGTGGCCTGCGCCTCCGGGCAGCCGGTGAGTCCCGGGGCGGAGGGGAGGGCGGCGGCGGCGGCGGCGGCGGCTCCGCGGGGCGCGGCGAGACGGGACGGGACGGGGCGGCCGCCTGGGCTCCGTCTGCCAGCGCGGGGCGCGCAGCCCTGGTCCTGGCCGCGGTATCGCCGCCCGCCGGGTCAGCGGGCCGGTTCGCGGGAGCATCTGTTGATAGCCGAGGGCTCTGCAAACATCAGACCCCCCCCCCCCCAAAAAAAAAAAAAAATTAGAAGAAGAGACCTCCCTCCCAAAAAGCCATACGAAGCCGAGCGGAGCACCCTGCCGCCCTCCAGCGAGCCGCAGCCGAAGTTTGCCGCGACGACCCAGCCGCCTGCCGGCCCTGGAGCCCCCCCGGTGCCTCGTTCCCTGCCGCCCCGAAGGAGGGGGGGCTGCCCGGTTGCCATGGGGCGGCCGAGGGGCGGCGGCGGCGCGGGGCTGGGGCCGGAGCCCTCGGGGCGCTGCGTCCGGCGGGGCTTTGTGCCGGGCCGCCCCGCACCGCGTCCGAGCAGCCGCCCGCGGAAAATGCCGCTTCCCCCCGGCTCCGCGGGCGGTGAGGCGGGAGCGTCGCCTGGCAAAATCAGCCCACCCCGGCCGGTTGCTAAAAAGAGAGGAAAAAAAGCGGTAACTAACACCCCTTGGCTGCGCGGCGCAGGAGCCCCCAAAACCGTCGTGTGCGCCGAGCTGCTGCGCCTCTCCTTGCGCGGGGCGCAGCGCTGCGCGCCTCCCGGCCGGCCGCCTGTCCCGGCTGCGGAGCCGCCGCTGCCCGGTGCCGGCTGCGGGGAGACCGAGCCTGCCGCTGGCCCCGCCGGCCCTGCCCCTGCGGGCTTGCTGCGGGATGCTGGGGGTAATGCCGCTGTTTACACTTTTCCGAGCCACAAGTGTATTTGCTAACCGGGGGCCTCTGCTTAATGCAATTAACTCGGTTACCGGGATTTGTACCGCGGGAAAAGCCACTCTTGGGCAGAGCACTCCCGCTCCGCCGCAGCACGGAGCCGGTGAAGGCGGGCCACAGGGTTTTAGTCTTTCTTTTCCATCGGTAGATCTGAGGTTGCCTCGATTGCATGGAGGGAAGGGGGCATGCGAACGACACCGTTGCATTGTTGGGGCAAATATTAGGAAATAATAAATAGAGGTTTCAGTATGAAATTTAAAAAAAAGCATGACAATTTAATCCAATTAAAATGAGCCGCTCCACTGAACTAAATAATGTCACTAGCTTGGGTTAACTTTGGAAGTTGTCTAGCTATTGTATAAATTAGCCCAGTCACAGCCTTGGTGAAATCTGGCTCATCATTAGGGATTTCTAAGGATACAATTGCAAAACACTTTTCTTAAGGACTAATTAAAAAAGGTTTTTGTAGAACACGGACTCCTGTTTCCGCTAAGTATGACTGCACTGCAGAAACACCCTTGGCTAATGAGGTACAATATACTTTAATTTTATAGAAATACTGTTATTACAAAGTTCTCTGATGGTGTAGTAACTATTAAACTGCCACAGTAATTAGTAAAGTATTAAGTTTTATGGGTTTTTGCCTTGGGATGAACACGCTGCGGCAGCGTGGGGCAGGTTGTCAGGGCGTACTGGGGCAGCGCGGTTTGGGGGGCAGAGGGGGAGTGAGGTGGGGGGAGCCTGCCTGGCCCTGGTGCAGTGCCCTTGCTGCTGCCAGAAAGTTGTGGAGAGATTGGAAAAGTAAAGGGAAAAGTTCCCTTTTCTCCACCCTCTGCTCCCCCCCCCCCCCTTCTTTCTTTCACTGATTCTGGCAGCAGCTACATAGTCCCTTAAGGTAGGATTTTGTAGATGGGTCTCTGGGAAATGATAGATGCCGAATCTGTAGTCTCTGCAGAAATTGGTCCTAGTTGTAAGAGGAGTTTTATATGGATGCTTAAAAAGACCTGCTAGCTCTCCGGAGCACTGTCAAGTGGGTTTAGCTCTAAATTTCTTCCCCTTTGTTTGATTCTGGTATTTATTATCTAGGCGAAGCTGTAAGGGAAAAAAAATCTCGTTTCTGATGAAATAAATTATCCAGGAGTTTTTTTGAGCAAGGTGGGGGAAGGCAGCAGGTCATTTTGTTTCCAAAAGCAGTGAGTTCCCTGTGTTTGCTTCATGTAACCAAGAAACCTTTTTATTGGGGTAGGCCGAGTAGATGTCAGAGCCATGTTAAAAATGGACTGGAAATGAGACCTGCCCCTGAACCTGGGAGCGGTTTGTCCGTGCTGGGTGCATGCTTCGTGCGCCCTGGCGTGGGCTGTCGTGCTGCAGATGCGCTCTGCTGTGCCGTGCCTGCTCTGGGGACGTGGGTGGGATGCAGAGGGTGATGGGGACTCCGACTTGTTTGTGGCAACCTGTGCATGGTGGCAGGCATTGGCCACATCAAAGCCAGTGGGTCTCAGCCAGGGCTTGTGGGGTGGTTTGCTGCCATCAGCACAGCGAGCGGTGAGACATCAGGTTGGAGTGGGGTCTGGTAACCCCAGCGGGCCTGGAAGAACATGGAGGATTCACCCAGGCTTGGCTGAACGGCAAAAAAATGTGCTTTTTAGCTACCTTGAAAGTTTCCTCATTTGCTTGTAGGAGAAGGAATGAGAGCGACATGAAACTGCTGGGAAAAAAAGGCAAACTCTCAGAAAGGCCTGATGTGCCTGTGAAAAGGCTGGGTCCGGTCCTGATGGTAGTGGGAGTCAGCTCTTGCTGATTTTAATAGCACCAGAGAGCAGCGCCAAGTATCCAGCTGTACTTGTCAGCTCCCATTCAGAAGAGGCTGATAAACCTTCCTGTTTCATCCTGGTGCGCAGCAGTGGGACGAATGGTTTTCCAGAGCTTGTGTGATGGTCTAATCCTCTCCGCAAGCCCAAGCGCATGTTGGGAAACTTTGCTGGCTAGCAGGTTGTGCTGCATACCGCGGCACTATAGCGCTGCTCTCCTAACAGAAGGTTAATCATCGCTCTCCTTGTGAGGTTTCTGGAGTCTGAAGACTTTGCTTTGCGTCAGCAGTGCATGCCGGGGGTGGTGTTGGTGTTGGTTTTTAGGCTTTCAGTAAAATAGAGCACTGGTGCATCAATGTCAACTAGGTAGTCTTTCAGCTTCTTCTGCAAGCGTCTGAGCACTGATTTGTTGGCCTAAATGTAGTTACTGAGGGATGATCCAAGGTTAAGAGTTGGTATATTTTTCAGAAGTATTTAGTATTTTAGAAGCATGACGCTGTCATTTTACTGCTTTTGTTTCTAATGGTTATTTTGCTTTTGGAATTTGGAAAATTGATAGCGTGTTGGAGAGGAGGAATGTTGTTTTCCTGAAAAAGGCAGCTAGACTTTGGAGATAGTAATTAGAGGAGAAGAGAGAAGAAGGGCTGAAGAGATGGGTGGCGTTTCAGATTTATATGCCATGTGTGTCTCTCCTAAGCATGTTAAATCTGCATAGCCAAGTAAGTTCCAAAGAAAGGTAGGAGGCTTTTTTAGTCTTGATTTATTTCCACCCTTCCCCAACTCACATGAGCTTTTTCTTCTCACTGTAGAATTAATAAATATCCATCCAGTGCTTTTTGTGACCTGGCAGCACCTGTAATCAGTCAGCAGCATCCGCCATGGCTGCTTCCCTTACTCTAGCTGAATATCTCCGTGCTCCCATCCAACAGCTGCCTGACTGATGTGCTCTGGGTTTTACCACCAGTTACAGTTCTGGTGCTGCAATGAAGCTGCCCCTTAGCTGGATGTTCACAGGAGCCACTTTCTGGGAATAGGTTTCCCTCCCAGGTTAGCTTATCTTTTAAAAATTAAAGAACAGATGATTCTTGACCTGAGATCAAACACTGAAGCAGTTTCTCTTTTTAATATCTTAGCCCCAAGGTCTGCATTGGAACTGACTTAATATTCAGGTCTGAAGTGCAGAGATGTTTTCTCTGCATTTTTTTCTAGATCCTTATCGAGGAAGCAGATGAGAGCCTCATCTTCAGGAACAAGTCGGAACAAATATCTCTGGGTTTGAAGTCAGGTACTGGGATTGTTGTTCTTGGGCAGATGATACCTCTGTGGTAGGTTTGAGGCAATTTCTGCAGCTAATGGGATAAAGATGGTGGACTTAGGAGAAAGAGCTGTAAACCTTGGGTTTGTTTGAAGTCTTGATGGAACTGTGGTGCTAATCTTAAGTGTAATCTCAGGATGACCAGATCAAGGCCTAATTTTTTGACTAATGGAGGTCAAAGCCTAGTTTCTTGGCTAGCAGAGGTATGAGTTATGAAAACCTCTGTGTCAAACACGCAGCCATGATCTAACGCCTCCAGGGAGGATGTGGAGAGCTACCTGCTGTCCTCGGTGGGGAACATAGTGTTTTGGCAGGGAGTCCTGAGCTTGGAGAACAGCTCATTACTCCGTGCAGCAGCTGACCTTCCTGCAGAGCAGCCAGTCATTTGCAGGGCTCTCTGTTTGCCCTGCTCTTGATGGCCAGTTGTCTTTATAAAACGTCGAGCAGAGGCATACGGATGCCATTTATTAATTACATTATCTCACCAAATTGACTTTTGCCATTGACCAGTTTAAACGTTTTCCTTATGGCAAAGAATTACGAGCTTTAGTAAGGCTTAGTGGCTGAACAAAGGGCTCTTGTCTAGTTACGGAAAAGTACTCTTTTTGTCTTCTGAATAAATCTGACTGACTATGAATTTTAACAGAAATGTTGTGTTTGAGACTGGCAAGCTTATTCAAGGCCCCATGTAAGACCCTGCTTGAATGTAAGTCATAAAGATGCCCTCTGTGCTGCCGCAGTTGAGAGAGGATGCACAAGTCATGGGCAAGCGGTTTGGTCCACATTCAAGTTGCTTTGCTCTCTGTGTTGTAGCTAGCATGAGAGAATTACTGCAGGCTGTTCTCTAACAACTTGTTGTTTGGTTATCTTTGGTGCATGCTTACAAGATGATAATAAACTGCTGTCTGTAATCTTTTCAGGACTAGTAATTTATTCATAGGTTACATGGCACTATTCAGTGATTTGGGAGCAAGATTTCTCTTGCTCACGTTGAAATATAATTTGCAATCTCTCGAGTAAAGACTGCATTAGTGTTTGACCCTGTAATAATGACAGTTCTCTGTATGCATTTTGTTTTCTTGATTAGCTCAGCCCCAAGGGACGCTTTCAAAAGCATACTGGAAATTTAGGCAGAAATACAAAATACATGTAATCCTCAAAAGTATTGGAAAACTGATTGCAGTAGGAGAAAACACAGCATTTAACAACTGTTTGCAACAAGTACTTTTGTGCTGAACAAATTATTTTTGTTGATCTCTCAAGCAGGGGGTTCATTTAAAGTGAAATAATGACTAATAGGGTGGTGATGAATCTGTGGAACTTGGCTTTGTCTAGATAGGCTATTAGTGTGTCGTGTAAGCTGTGCTTAACTAAAGCTTGAGCTGGACCCTCCATCTGAAATCACTATTTTTAGTTTACATATAAACTTCTACAGAAATCTCCCTTCTAAGCTAAATTGTTTTGTTCCAAAGGTGAATTGATTTGGGAGAGTTCAAATAAAAACCTGTTTGGCTGTGTTTGAGTTGCACGCATAAAGATAAATACATACTTTGTACTCGTATTAGTGTTAAGGAGACAAAGGGACTTGTAGAAGGTCAAACAGCCTGCGGTATACACAGGAACTGAATCAAAATGTTCAGAAACCACCACTGTCGTTCACAACCAAAATGTATTGTCTGTATTTAAATACTGTGCTGTCAGACATGTTTTGTTCCTGCTTGATTAACCATAATAAAGCATAATTTTCTCTAGAGGTGCTTCCACACTAATGGAGGTCAATTGTCACCTTTCAGATCAGTGTGAAGTGGCCCATGCTTAGTTGCTGAAATGTATTTCAGCGGTGTGGCTGCAGTGGTCTCACAGAGCTGTAGGAGACAGTGCTGCTGAAGAATATAGCCTGGGAGGTGAAGTACTTCTTGGGGAGCAGTTGGGTACATGATCAGCGTGGCATCAAGACTCAGTAAGTTTTGAGAGAGAAGAAAAATGTAGTGTACTTGCTTCCACATGAATGAATAACCTCACTAGGTTTTCCATTTCTCCTGCCTTCCACAGGATCCTCTCTGGTTTGTCTGCTCCTGTCCCACTATTAGTTATACAGATAGAAGCAAGCTTTCCTCTTTCTCTGGGCTGAGCTGCATTTATTCCAGCTGCAGTGACTCTGCAGTACCTGCAGGAACAGCTGGCTGGACACAGCAGCTGGAGGGCACAGCTGTGGCCAGCCAAAGCCCCATGTACTTGGTCTTTTTTGGCTTTTAAGAGCTGAGTCTTGTTTGCCTTTTGGACTGGGGTCTGCAGGGGAAGGCTAATGCCAGGTTTGAATACATGTTGTATCTTGCAGGCTGTGAAGAGGAGAGATGTCCAGGAGACAGATTCTTCCTTTGCTGGGTTCTTTATCCATGCTTGCTCAGGATATGGAGATTCCAGAATCAGTGTGTCACTTAAACTGATTACCAGTTGAAGCCCTCCACATTCCTTTTGAATCCCTTTCAAGTGTTGTGCAGTTCCACGTTCAAATATGCAGGTGTGGGGGTGTGACGTTGATGGTGTTCTTATTATTTAAAATGAAAACCTGCAAGGGAAGCAAAGCGGAAAGGTGAAGCTAGTTCAAAGTAATGGAAATGCACCATCGTTGGGACATCTGAAAATCGAGCTTCTGTTGAATGTAAATTTGTGTCATTGCATAAATAAAAATAGGTATGGCTTAGCTCTATAAATAATAATAGTGTATAATCTCAGCAAGGATGTGCATAAAATAATGTTGCTGAGAAGCAAGATTCTGAGTTTTCCGTGGAAGAGGGATTGCAGAACATGCAGGTCCTGTCCTGGCCGTGGACTGGCTTGTGTCTCCTCCCAGTCAGGAGTTCAGGGACACTTGGTACTTGCCACTAGTGGCAGTTCGAGCACAGTGAATGGAAGTGTTTGTGCAGCAAAGAGAAGGAGCGTCTGTGAACAGGGTATGTGAAATTTGGTTGTATTTGTGACTGGCTTGTGTAAGTCTCATTGTGAAAAGTTCTCAAGAACTGATGTGGCAGCATACAACGTTGGAAGATTAATACTTTAGGATCACTAGTGACTTAAGCATCTGTAGTCTGTGGAACTCACAGGCCTCTCTCCCCATGGTAGACAAGAAGGATGACTAGTCCTGGAGGTAGATAGGAAAAGTTACTGAAGAGCCGTGTATGTCTTCTAAATTCTTGTCTTTGATGGAGTTGCTTATGATTTTCCAGTCATGTGCTCTTTGATTATTTCTCATCTGTGAAGGCTGATATTTTTGAATGTGACATCTAAAATGTCATGAAATGAAACTTCTTGGGGTATATTTGAAATTATCTGTTCATAGAGAGTGGCTTCCACAGAGCCTGTGCTCTCTGCAGCTGCTGCATTTCTAGCTTGGAAGGCCCTTGAAAGTTTTTTTTTTGTGTGTGTGTATTTTATATAGATCTTTATTCTACATAGACGTCTCTGTTACATATATTTTTATTTTATATACTTTTGTGTGTGTATCTTTTACAAAAAGTAAAGATTTTTTTTTGCCTTTTACAAAAGGCAGTCTGTCTTTCAAGTGTCAGGAGAGGAAAGCCCAGCAGAACTTGAGAAGGTCTCCCAGTTAAATAAACAGATCAAAATTGCTCTCAAAATTGTCTTAACAATTCTCTTGGCCCGAATTAGTGTAGAAGGAGCAGCTTCTCTGACCTTACTTACCAGGAAAAATAAGCTTTAAACAGGAGGTGGTCTTTACAAATGGTTTTCTTCTTGCTTCTTCACTTGTGATTTAATACAACAATTTCATAACAGTTTTCCCCCAGAAGTATGATTTGATCCTCCATAGCTCCCAAAGGTGCTTTTGGTTTGATTCTCCAGCACAGCCTTCCCTCTGCCCTCAAAGCCCTGGTAAGGGGTCACTGCAAAATGTGAATGAGTTGGAAAAAATTTGTTCTAAAGAGAAAAACTGGGAATAGTGGTTGGCACAGGTCTGTACCTGACCTGGCCAGGCTGGGAGGTCACACCAGAGCTGTTGTGACCTGAATGGATTCCCAGCTCAGCTGAAATTGTCTGTCCGTGTTGCAGCTTGGGCCACTTGAATTTGCCTTTTCCTCCCTTTTGACCAAAACGCTTTGGTGGACACGTCTGTCTGCTCTGTGAAAATGTGGCAGAGGTCTCTAGAAGTTTCCAAAGGATTTGGCAGTGAGCAGGAGGTGGATGAGGAAGCCCTGTGGCAAGCCACGAGATGCTTTCTGATCTTCTGGTAGGAGTGGTGGTCCTTCCTGCAGAGTATTGGTGTGCGGAAGGGAGGGGTGACACAAGAGTGTTGAAAAAGCACCAACTCTGAAAACTGACATATGAAAAGATCCACTGATAGCATTTCAGAGCCTGATCTCCAACCTATTGAATAATGTTTGGATGCTTCAATGCCACTTAAAGGCCTGACTGTGCAGGGTTTGAGGGTGCGGAAAGTGGGTACCATGGCCACCTGTTAAAAACTGACTTTCCTCCTTAAAGCGCACAGGTGCTGGAGAAGAAAGGACATTTAACATACTCAGCTTTGAGTATGGCTGGTGGTCTCCCATCATGGTTCTTACTGGAAATGCTTTTCTCTCTGGTGGTGTTTAGCTCAAGGAGCAATGCTGTGTTGAAGAGCAGGGCTATGTTCTGCAAGGGGGGCATCTCTTTGCCTTTGAGCCGGCTCAGGCTCAGTAATAAATAGCCTTTCTGCTGGGTTGGAGAGGCAGAGGTGTGCCTGTGCCGCCGTGATGGGACTCACTGGATGGAAGGAGCTTACCAGCTCCTGATAATGGAAGAGTATTAGGTCTAAAATGGTTTGAGATAGTACTCAATAATATTGCTGTGCTGAAAATGCTATTCTTGTCTGTTTTGTAACTATAGGGCATTGGAAAGGGAAAATGACCTGTCTTTCCTTTTGTTCTTATTCTTACTGTGATTCACAACCTGAAAAACTTACTTTGCCCTCAGCTGGTCTGGATTTTGTGCTTTCACTAATGCTGCTTTCTTGACCATATCTCTCCCACTTAACCAAGAGCTGGTGACTTGGCATCTTGATGTAGGTCTCTTCTGGTGGACACCTGTAATTGGTCTTCTGCCTGGTGGCATAAATTGTCATATATAAAAGCCAGATAAACTTAGTAGTGATGAAGGTTTTCTGATACTTTTTTTGAGAACCCTGAATCTTGTTTGTGGGTTGAAAAAGTCTTTTGGGTTTGTGAATATGTAGTAATGCTCCTGAGGTCAGGTACCAATCATTCTACTTTTTGTTTTTCTGACCTTCTCTATCTGCATGGGAAGAATTAGGCAGCTTTGGGTTATGACAAAAAAATGTCTGTGAAAAAAAGTTGGTGCTTTATAATATACAGATAGCAGTCTTTGTGATACTTCTTCACCTTGTTACTTCTTGATGTTTCACCTAACACCTGAGGATCTTACCTCCACTGGCTTAAATGTGTAAAGGTATTTGACCTGAGGAACCTGAGGAAGACTGAGGAGAAAACTTCTTCTGGCAGATGCTGTCAGTCTCAAACAAAGTAGGTAGGATTCCTTGTCATGAAAATTGTGGCTGTACAGGCAATCAGAGTTGGCATGGTTCCCACAAAGTAGAGTAGCTCACATGGCATTTCTGTGTTTGTGATCAGAGATGAAGGGGTCCTAAGGGAGGATTAGCAAGAGTATTTTGGGCAATTTCTCTGTGGCTTCCTAGAGATGCACAGAAAAAGCTAATCTCTTTCTCTCCCTTGTTATTTAATTCAGCTAACCTAATTGGAAAACCTCCTTAGAGCAGTCCCTGGCAGCTAGCTGTAGCAGCTGTACAATTAGCAGTGTCACCTAACGGGAGAGCAAAACAAGGAGCAGTAGGAAACTGGAGGTGGGTGTTTCTGTGTATCTTAACAACCCTCCCAAGAGCCAAGCTTGCTAGAGTGAACTCAGCTGTGAATTTTAAGAGCTAAAAAAAACCAAGGGAAAAGTCTGAGTTTTAAAGAATTACAATTCTGAATGCCTCGATTTTCTTACTGCTAGTCTTGTTATGCTGTTAAGCTCCACAAAAGGTATATTTGACTCTAGAGTTACTGTTTTGGCTGTATAACCCCCTCTTACTCCCTGGAAGTAGTTTCAGGGGTTTAGGCTTTTTTTATAGTTTACTTACAGATTAATTTATTAATGAAATTTTACACAAACATGACTGGATGTGGGGGCTGGTAGGCTCTGTTGCCCATTCCTCGGGGTGTAAGCAGTAAAGCTGAGTGGGGAGGAGGTGTATGATTAACTGCTTTATGTATCTGGGGACAGTTCTGTGGCCTTTACTCCCCCAGCTTGGCTACTGGAGTATGCTTTATTTCGGGATAGCCCTGGAGCCCCTTAGGAAGGGGGGGTTGGCATGCAGGAGAGCATCAGCCCTGGGGCTGACTGTGCTTGGGCAGGGCAGGAGGTGACGGCCGGTGGCAGTGATGCTCCCTGGCCGCAGGGTTCAGGGCTGTGCATAGGCACCAGAGTGCAGAGACTAGTTTGTATATGAATCACCGACTTGGCACTTTACAGCCTCACATCATTAATTACCGTGATGGTAATATCATTTAGTTATACATGTATATTCAGGGAGTGCTTAGTTAAGAGTATGCATGGGGCAAGTAATAATTTCCCAATCTGTGTAGAGTTACGCGGTCGTCATATTTGAAATGTGTGACCCATGGTTATAAAGGATGGGTTTTGGAAGTGCTATTAACCGAGTGGCATATGTCAGGGACTGGAAAATGTAGGCTATTTATAATTATCCACAGGTGGAGAGGAAAGCAGCAATGCACAGTACCAGTAATAATTATCAGCAGCATAGAAGTTCATCTCTTAAGCTGTTGGGTCTAATGCACTAAAAAGTATTTGATCTGAAGTCTGGCACAGCCTTCAGATGGAGCTGTTCAAAGGCATTCTGACCTAATTTTGCTGCGGAAGTGTGCGAGCCTTTCTCATTCCCCTAATTTCTTGCAGAAGGTTTCGATGATAAAGTCTTCATCCCTTACACGTGCATGTATTTTACCACAGAACATTTGAATAAAAACAGCCATTACAAGCCAGGTGGTAAATATAGCATGCAGCTTAACAGAAAAGACCTTCAATTAAGCAGAGGCAGGCCCTTCTCCTGTGCTTTGCAGTTGTCAATTAGCTTTCCTTAAGACTTTTTTTTTTTTTTAATTTGCTGGGTCCTTTTGTGACTAACTGCAAAGCCTGAAGTGCAGTGCTGGCTCTGTGTGTATGAGTTAAGACTGTGTTACGCTGGACTTCTATTTCAGTGAACATCTCTAAAATATGAAGCAGCTTATAAATAAAAGTTTGTTTTCTTTTCCAGGGAAATAAATCATTAAATTATAACACATTGTCCATGGAGCTATGTAAATTTATTGGTCAAAGCGTATAGCATAGGTGCTTTGGCTTTCCTTTGGATAAATCAAAGCAGATGTAATGACATTATGTCTTAATGGGCTTTTATCCTCAAAAGAAAAGGGAGGGAAAAAAAAGACTATTTTTCAATCGTGGTATGATAGAGCATACTGCAGGGATGGGTATTGCTCCGTGTTGTTGTCTGTGTAGGTATAGGCTGTTTTTATCAGAAGATAGAAACTAACGAAGTAACCTGAACAGAGGGCTTTTAAATTCTGTCTAACCTGTTACTCATACATTCTCTCATGCCATTATCACCGCAGTGGTGGTGTGAGACTACCATTTTCCTACCAGAAATGTCACTTTTTGTTCAGTGTGGGTTTTTTGACTTGTGCTGATGGTGTTTCTGAGCAATACTGCACAGTACATGGTAACTATAGTGCACCTAATTGTAATTTGTATCTTAAGTTCTTTACTTGCTCTTTTTCTCTGCTGTCTCTTGTACTTCCATCCTCATTAGACTGATCTCCCCCCCTGCTCCACTGCTTTTGTGCTGTCAGGCAAGCCAGGTGACTGTTAGGATTGGCACTGCTCTTCAGTCTCATGTTGCAAGTACAAGATCCAAGAGCAGAAGAAAGGGTAGACGAAAAACTGGGCTTGCTCTGGTCCTTTGCCCACCCTCAGGAATCCTTGTGCTCACTCATGCTGTGGCAGTGAAAGAGAGGGAGTGGGGAGGAGGTGGCTGGGAGTGACCAAAGTACTGGCAGAGCTGTTGGTGGGGAGGGGATGCTGAACTGCTGACACCTCTTGGCCAGACCATAATTCAAGGGAAAACCTGGAGGTGACTGGTCTGGGGTGGGGAAGAGCCGCTGTATACTAGCTCTATCTTTGACTCGTCAGCTGTGCCTGACAGCGTTGGAGCACGTGAACCAAGTGTTTAAGCAGATGTGGATGATTCGAGCACTGCATCCCTCATCCCCTTTGCTTTTTGGAAAGTGGATGTGTGCAGCCAAACTTTGCAGCTTGGCATTTCTCTCTGCTCTTCAGGTTTTCTTGAAAGGCTTTGTAGTCTTTTCTCGGACCGGGGAAGGATGGGTATGGTGAGTGCAAGGTGCTGCTAAAGCTGGTGCTCCTCTTCTGACCCACAGCATCACTTCAAAACTTATTTTTGTGCAAATCACCATTTGCCTGTTTAAGTGATCAGTAACTGCTGGCTCAGATGGAGAGGGAGCCGGTGGAAGTTGGGACAAGTTGGAGAAGTATCAGTTTACCGAGGGCACTGTGATCAAGGTGACAGCTGCTTTCCTTATGCTATACTGAAACAAAATATCCCAAACCCTTCTACAGAGCCTCACCAAATACATTAACCACCGTGCTTTTACTGTTTCCACAAGTTGATGGAACACTTAGCACTGTTGGCTAATGAAATATTGGAGTGTTAATCTCTTTCCATGGATACCGGAGGGGAAAATGTTGAGTGTTGCTACCTTCCCCAGGAGTGCAGGCATGTGTGTGCACTAATGAAGGTTTTGGAGGCAGGCGCTGTGGGGAGGGAAGCTGTTTCTCCGCAGGGTGCTTGTGCACCCACTGTAGGTGCTGAGCGTGGCACAGGGGGAAGAGGAAGGGTGGGCTCCAGCGTGCCCGGGGGGATTATCTGTGGCTGAGCAGCTGCTGTCTGGATGCTTGCTTCTCCATGCACTGCATGGTAAGCAACCTGTTAACGCCACCCTGTCTCCCTCCCACTCCCTCCAAGGTATTTACACTTGCCCTTAAGTAACCATTTCTTTCTTTGGCTACTTAAGCTGACACACTTTGAGATACTTGGGAGTGAAAAATGGGAGGTGCTACTTGAAATAGCCTTGATGTGCTGCTGGGGAGAAGGCGTGTTTGAGGAGCAAGCTACGAGAGTCCTCTCTGAGCTCCATTTATACTGCCCCTCGAATAATGCCAGTTGATTTTTATTATTTTAAACAAAAATTCCTGTGGGTGTCTTAAACACAGAAAACGCCCCACAAAAATACCTTGCTGGGTTTTTGGGTGCGGTTTGTTTCCAGCGATGAAGGGTGAGCATGTGTGAGGAAGAGGTTTACGTGAAAGAATAAGATAAATGAAGACCGTGAGAAATTACTGGTCTTGGGCTTTATTGTGGGACTGTAACTAAAGTTTTAGGAATCAAACTCTGGTACAAAGCCTTTTCTTAATAGGCTCCCCTTCAAAGAAAACTACTCTTGTGCTTAGTTTTTGGATTGCCAGAGGCTTTGCTCCTAGAGCAGTCAGCGGGCTGTAAGCTGTGGTTTCCTTCAAGGCAGGGGAACCTATTCCCAGTCCTCTGTGGAAGGGTCTGCTGCAACAGGCAGCATCAGGAAAAGGGAGGCTGAACTGGGAAACCTGAGTCTGTGAAGACGGCAAGGTTGAGAGACTTAAAAATTGTGGTGGGGAAAGGCAAGAGTGAACTTCCAATTGCTGAGCCTTACTGTATGGAAAGTGTAGCTGTTACGTGCTGACTGCCACATCCCCTTTCTGGTTAGGAAAGGCAAGAACAAGAAGTGAAAGGACACTGAGAAGATCAGCTGGATTAAACTTCACTCACACAGGTCTGATAAAATGCACCAGGAGTTTCACTGAGTGTATTTTAAGAGGTGTCTGTAAAAGGCTGAGGCCAGTGGAGCTGCAGCAGGAGGGAGGGTCTTCAGCTTCAGGGTGTGCAGGAGGCTCCTTCGCTGCCAGGAGCTCACTCCATGCAGCCCTTCTGTTTTACTGGGCTGCCAGTGTGACTGGAAACCTCCCCTTTCCCTAGCCACAGAGCCTTCTTCCCAGCTTATGGAAAAGCACGTCTGTATCACTTCATTTGTGGTTGGTGACATGAAATGTTTCCAGAGTTGAGAGTACACTCTGAGCAGTGCTGATACTCCCATCAGGGCAAAGAAACTGGGTGAGACTTAACGTATTGGTAGAGCATGAACTCTATTTTCTGGCTTGCAGCTGCTTGGTTATTTCAAAGCACTGAGTTTATCCTTTTATCTTTTCTCAGTTGCACCTAACTTGGGTGAAGCCTGTGCTGTATGGGGACCATGTAGAAAGACGTGCATTTTGAAGCAGAGAAGCTGGTCGGTAGTGAGGAAGCATGAAGATCTGACAAGCAGCTTTTGTACCTCATGATTTTTACTCTTAGAAGGTCTGGAGCTCTAGATGCCCCAATAACAAATCTTCCATGAGCAGAAGACTAAGCTGTGTAGGTCACGACAGCCGTGGTTGCATCCAGGCTTTCCCAGTGGAACTAGTTGATCTGAACCCTTGCAGGAGAGTGGCTGCGGTGTGCCAGGTCCCTGCTCATGCAGCAGAGATACCGCTCTCCTGCGTTTGCAAAATTCTTGAGTTTCTTTTTTCCTTACAATGCAAATAGAGGCTGAAATTGTAAAGCTGACCTCTTGCATAGGTGACAGCTTCTTCCAAGGGAGAAGGAACAAACACCAAGGAAATTAAAGGGAGAGTTGTTCTAATAAGAATCTTTTAGGGCTGTTTTGTTTTCTTTTCCTGTAATTATTTTTAATCCTCTACTGCCGGCAGTGTAACAGGCGTCAGAAGAAGGCAGTGTGTTCATTAGGTGTGGTGCAGGACTTGTGAAGCCTGACCAAAATGAATAGGCTTCACTGGATGGTCATTGAGTACATGCTCTGGAAATAACTCCTTCATTTTCTCTTGGGGTTTGGGAGATGAAGGGAGACTTTCTTTCAGCCCTCCTCCTTATTTAAAATAATATGCTGGCATGCCAAGCAGGGCAGAATTTATTTTTTCTAATGCTGGGAGAAGCAGCCCATGATTAAGAAACTCTGGCAGTTTGTGACTCTTAGTTTGTTTTCTTGTATTTTGATGCTTGTGTTTGTATGCTAAGGTGTTCACAAAAGCATAAGAAAGTGTTTTTTTGGGAAAGTTGTGAAATGGATTACATTTTCCGAAAGAACAGTGTGTCTCTTTTGGTAGCGTCATGGTCAAATAAGTAAATATGTATTTTGGTAAGGAGCCTAATTTTGAAAACGTATATGGATCTGTCCCATCATACCTTCCTTACTGTGTTTGTAATTCCAGACAGCCTTGGAAACACCACACTTGTCAAATCCAGGTTTGGATTTGGGTGGGTTTTTTTCGTATTTCATGAATTTGAAATTACTTTTTAATTCTATGACAGTGGTCTGAATGGCTGCACAGTAAATACATTGGATTTCTATTATAATTAGCACAAGTTAGGGATGAAGTAGCCAGGAATACCAGTAGTGGCGCCTCAGGACTTTCTGTGGAGGAAAAGGTAGCTGAGTACCAACTTCTGTTAATTTTTTTACCTTTCAGCTGAAACTGTTGCTAACAGAGCTTATTTGGGTGTTTGTATTTCCATTGTGGAGGGATCTGCCCTCAACTAATGAAAAATGTCAAACTTTCTTCTGTTGAAAATTTGGTAGAGGGGATGGAGTAATCCTGTGCTGTGGCTGCTGATCTCTTGTGGGTACAGAAAACATTGGTAAAGTCAGATGGAGAGACACAGGGAAGAAGAGCGAAAATGTGACTTTACATGCTGAAAATCATCCTGTGACTGCTCAAACCTACTAACACAGTGCCAGAAAATTATGCATGCTTTGGAAGTGGCTGCAGCAACGGATGCGAGAGGCAGCTTTCCCTGAAAAGGAACAAAAACTCTCAAGAGAACCCACTTGCTTTAACTTTTGATTCCTTCTACTTTTGTTTTTGTGGGTTTTGGTTCTCTTTCGTGATATGGAGGATGTGACTACAGTCAGTTCCTCGCTGTACTCTGCCCAAGAGCCGAGTGAAGCACTGATGGAGGGAGAGAGCAGGTACCCGGCACTGTCACTCCCAGCGGATGTGCCAGGAGGTGGAGTTGCCTCGTCTCACCCCTGAGCCGCTCACCTCCTCCAAATAGGTACTTTGTCAGCATGATAGTGTTGCAAGTAACACTGTGAGAGATGAGGGCAAAGGTAATGGTGGATTTATTTGTATGACTCCAGAAGGATGATCCTGGGAAGTGGAAGTAGCTCTTGTGAAAGCAGAGGACCACTTTCACTAGAAGTGGGACAGAATGGCAGGGTGGAGCTGACTATTTGGGGGGAAAAAACCCCACATACCCCTTTATAGTATTTCCCATCTGAACTGATGTGAAAATACACAAACTGATTATGGCTGTTAGGTCAATGCTTCAGCATAACATAAGAAATTTCTAGCTCCTACTGCAACACCAGCAAATCAGTTACCACTTTGTTTTGCTCAGATGAGAAGCACCTGTATTTTATCAGTTTTGTCTTTGGCAATCTGTGATTCAGGGCTTTCAGCATATGAATTAACCAAGTTAAAGGTTATGCATCACAGAACATTTGGTTATAACAGTCTTATATGGTGAAAATTAGCTAATAATTTATATGAGCCATTAAAACTTGTTTAGCTTTTACCTAATAAATATTTATTAGCTGCTAAGTATCAGTCATTCATGCCTGATGAATGAGGTTCTCCAGGAGGCAGCTTCAGCTAGGAAGGCATCTCGCTCCGGCCCTCTCTGCATGGTTCTACATTAAGCGACATCTTTCCCACCTGCTGCTTTTTGCCCGTGGTTGGAATGTCCCTTTTCAGTGCTTGTCAACGAGTCTGGATGGAGATGTGGGTATCTTGCCCTTCGCAGCACTCAGGAAGGGGCCAGTTCGCCAGGACAAATCCTCTTAGAGATGTGAATTCATTTGTTTTGCCGGGAGGATTGAAATGGATCATCTACTCAAGCGATGCTGTGATTTCTCCTTGGGAATTTAGGTGGATGTTATGCATGTCACACAGCTGAGTTTCTGAACACATTTTTCTTTTTAAAATCTGCTTTTAAACATCAATATACTCATTTATGAGGCTTAAGCATCCAGAATTGACAGGTGTTCTTTTAGGACTATACAGTCTTCATGGAGAGGCAACTAGGAAGGCAGCACTAAAATAAAACATTAGGGTATTTAGGATTGCTGTTCAGCTTTCGTGTTGGGGGATGACAAGTGTGGGTGTACTACAGATGCCATTTTCTAGAACAATGGTGACCATGTGAATGCATGTAGAGTTTGGGGTGGAGGGGGGCAGGATTTTCTGCAGGACAGGGTAACAGTAATTCATCTATATGTATTATGGCTGTTTGATAGCACAGACAAAACTTGATTTATATATGAAAGCACCATGTATTTACGAGGAGGGAAAAAAGGCAGGACAAGAGGGAGCTAAAAAGGACTGGCCAGAATTGTATTGGTCAATTTGTCAAGGGACAACAGACTAGGTACAAACAGGCCAAAAGACAAGATCCACCCCAAAGTCAAATGGATTTTACCATAGTCAGCGACAACCTAGCAGTCTAGCCTCAAACAACATCTTGGGATATGCTGCTGGGTCTTTTAAAAAGAAATGATTGGTAAGTGGTATTTTGCTGATGCATTAAGCAGTGGTTTGCTGCAGAATTGCCTTGGGGAATCAAAACAAGTTAGGGACTTTACTTTTTCAAATGTAAAGTTTCTATTGCCTAGCAGTTCAGGGATTTCCACGCATCAGCATGATCTGCTTGGATTATGCAGCCGGATTTAGTTATATGCTTTTACCATTTAAAGAGGTCAACACTTAGCAATTTTGTATAAGGAGCACTAGATACTGTATTAACTTTCTTTTCAGTTGGTGTGTTCTGTGTGAGGTTTTATTATTTTTTTTTTTTAAAGAGACTGCAGCATATGAAACTTTGAGGATTAAAAGTAACTTTCAAGGGTGTAATTACAACACAGTTCTCTGCTGCATTACACTTGTTTTGTAAACTGTTATTATGCAGCTGAACTTACCCTTTGAATGAAGCCTTATGTACCACCAGAGTTAATATTTAAACAAAACCACCGGCTTAAAATTGGCTACCCATTACCCCACATACATTAAATTAGAAACTGCAGTAACAAAGTGAAAAGGTTCTTGTTTTATAGCATGAGCTGCTTTCCCAGCCTCAGGCAGCAAACTTATTTTAAGTCTTTTGCTCTGAAGAAAATAGAGTTCAGGCCTCCAGCTGCACATGGCCATCTCAGCACCGTGAAAATAGAAACCGGTGCTATCCCCAATGCATAATTCGTCCTATAGCTAACAGGCATTCATACAATACAGTAAATGGTGATGGCTCCTTTGAGCATGCCGTGAGTGAACAGTGGCACTGGGGCTGCAGTGCCTGCACTCGCGTGCCCGTTCCTGGCTCAGCCTCTAACGTTCTGCGCCCGGTGGGAAAGGTGCCCCAAGGATAACACGGGCAGCTTGGCAGCCTTGCTGGGGTGTGCAGGGACCCCTCTGCTTTTGGTGAAGTAAAAACGGACCTTGCAGCTGCTGAAGTTATGGGGAAACTTAACCTGATGTTGTAGAGTTGTAGAAATGAACAGACCTCAACTTTGCTGGGATCCTTTGGATGGAAATACATTGCTTCAGACTTTACAGAACATGAGCGTGTTCTGAATTTGTATAACTGCTGTGTGATGTGTTTTTCTTCTTTCCCTCTCTCCCACAAACCAGTATTTGTTTCTTTCCCTTCACCACGTCAGTGTTACTAATTACTGCCACCAAAACCAGAGTTGGGCTCAAGATAGTGTTCACTGTTGAATATTTGAGAAGCACAGCATAAAGTAGCTCATGTTAATAGAGTCCTTTTCTTCATCTGCTTCTGGGCAAAACTTTCTAGAGCATTTCTTAATTTCCATTAAGAATTTTGGGATACTCTTGCTTTTACTCTTGGTTGTACCTGAGCAAATGCCACCAACTTGAGTGAAGTTTGTGTTGTAGTAATTAGAGATCTTACTCCAGCGTACCAAGAAAAAAAGAACAAAACTGTAGCTTTGGAGACACTGAAGAATGGAATACTCTCAGGTAGAAAGAGGAATACAGAAAGGTGTTGGTTTTCTTACAGAGTGAAAGCATGACAGAGACAGCTGACCTGTTACTTGTTTTGGTAATAGATACATACACATCTATTTCTCTACTACTTTGATTTTTAGAGGAATAAACATGAAGCAATGAAAATAAATATAGTACGTCAGAGAAAGGTAGAAGTTTAGGTGGCTTCTCAGCAAAGAGAGGGAATGCTTTGAAGTCTATCCTGTGTGGGTGTGGAGTCACAAGCATGCATGCGAAACTTTTCATACATTACAATGCCTTTCAAAAGAGATATATTTTTTTTTTAAATAGGCTTCACCAAAGTGATTCTTAAAATAAAAAATAAATAAAAAATCTAGCTCCTTACTTGGTCACAGCTTTCCACCCCTCTTCCAAGCTGTTTTGTTGCTGTATCTGTGCGCACATATGATGTAGAGTTGGCAGAACTTCATTTATTTAGGAAAGTGCTTCGGTCATGCTAGGTATCCATCAGTCACTCTGATGAATGTAGAGAAGTGTTGACTATTTCATGGTTATGGCTTAAGGAAATTAATCCCCACATTAAGTGGATGCTTGAACCAGCAGGAGAAGGGCATTCAGAGATGTGTGGCAATTTCCCAAGTGTGTCCCTAGTGCCAACAGCGGGGTGAGCAGCCCTCCTGCCTGAGCCCCACCACCAGCTCCCCCAGGGCTGGTGCCCCATGCCCCCAGTGGCACCTCTGCAGAGTTAGAGGAGGACTGGGGTGGCTTGGAGGCTCCCCAGTTCTGCTGCTGACTGTGTCCTTGCTGGGGAGCAGGTGATCTGGGCACACGTCTGGGAGCCCACGCTGCCCTGTGGTCCCTGCTCTGTGGCCTCACTGACCCTTTCCTCTTCCCATGGGGGAGGGTCTGGGTGGCCCAGCTGTTGGCATGTGATGACCATGTGGGACGAGTGCTGCCTGTGACCTGCCTGTGGGCCAGGGGCCATGGCTTGGCCACGTGGTCTCAGCAGCTGAAGCCAAGCTAAATCAGGAGGCTTGAGGATTTCAGTCATCGAGGGAGAGAGGTCGAGCTGGCAGTGGTTCCTTGTTGCAGGAGTCCACATCTGTCAGTGCGTGTGCTTTGCTCTACTGGATGATGATTTTTGTTTTGCTGGGATTTAGGAGAATCCCAGTCTCTACTTCTGACTAGATGCTGCTGAAGAAAGTGTTTTGGTTGCATAACACTAAATAGTGGTTGATCCATCACCACACTAGGCTCTCTCCAGCTTTTGGTGGTTGTCAACCTTTAAATAAAGCTTTGTGCAACTATTATATAGTTTGTGTGGTGACAGGTATACGCTGGAATCCAGCTGGGCCTCATATGTTAGATACGTGCAGTAGATGCTCTCTGGGGAAGCTGGTGGCGATGTTCAGGTTAGATAGATCCCACACATTATTCTTTGTTACACTTGCATCTGTCTCATTTTCTAGGACCTCTCAATTGTTAATAGAGCCAAAAAAAAGATCATAGGGGTTTAAAGTACAAGCACACACTTGTATGGTGTTCTAAAGTATTTTAGAGTTGCAAATAAGTAAATAAAAAATGAAGAGAACCTGTGTTTTCAGAGCAGTTGTTTGCAGCATGACTGAAAAAAACCCAAAAACTAAATCAGATGCAATCCACAGTTTAAGCACGTGTTCCAAGTTAAGCATGCTGAGCAAGCCCAAATAGGGTCCCTGGTGGGACTCCTTATTGTGCATAAAGTGAGACGTGTGGGGGCATCTGATGGATGTCCAAGCTCAAGAGTCACAGGTTGTGTGCAATTCCTAATCCAGAAGTGGTATCAAGGCACTGGGCCAAAATTGACCCAGTGTGTTCGTTGGAGGGTGTGTTGGCTCCGTTAAAATGCTCCATGAAGTGGTTTCACAGTTTTGGACTGATACAAGACAGGCCAGAACATGCTGTTGTCTGTTGGAGATTTGTTTATTTGTTTATGAGCTTACAAAATAATGTAGTCAATTTTAGTGCTCTGAAGGGCGGACAGAATGGTACAGAATTCAGTATAAGCACCAAATGGCATGAATGCTTAGACTGACGCTGCACAGGTTGCTTTGTTCAGTCGTACCTCTGAAGCCCGTAGTCAGTTCTGCTCTGTTCCAGAGGATCTGGCAAAGCCAAATCCTTCCCACTCTGCCGTTAGGCCTGGCAGATGAATGTGATTAAAAATAGATCTGGCCGCTAACTGCTTGAATTCCCAGGTGACTGAATTTCCATGTAATGGGACTTTCACAATAATTTATCCGCTTGGGGTGTATTAGTGATGAAAAGCTGCCTTTCTGCAATCACAGTTTTATTCATCATGTTCTGTTTCTGCAGTCGCTCAGCCTTTATGTCACTCATCTTTGCTACTAGGTGGCTTTTACTACTGTAAAATCTGAGGTAGTCTACCAAAGAGAAGCTATACTGGGAAATTACGCCTTTATTACCCCTGCCCTAGTAGATCCTTTTTTTTTTTTTTTCTCTCTCCATTTTTCTCATATCACTTCAGCCTCAGAGCTCAGGTGATGAGACTTGTTTGCTCTCTGTTAGTGAGGCTGCCCTCCTGTTTGAGGAGTAGCCGACAGGCAGTGACCTGCACCTGGGTGCTCACATGTGACATGGCAAACCCTGGCCTGGGTGTCTGAGGTGCTCGCTGTGGTACCTGCTTCTCCCATGGGAAGGTCTGTCCTTGGTGGTGAAGGGCTGGGCTCCTCCTGAGGCTGCCTCACCAGCAGCAAAGGGTGGGTGGTGTTTTGAAAAGTAGGAGAAACTGGCATGGGCTACATGGTGAAGTGTTTTTTCTTTTTGGGAGCTGTTTCATTTGACTGAAATTCCAGAAGCTGTGCTTCGTGCATGACTTGGGGAAGCAGATTTCCAAATTGTATCGGTGCAGTGGCTTGGCTGGTGCCAGCAGTCAGTATGACCTGTGTTTGTCCCTCAAGGTGTGTGACACCTGCTTGTGTAATGTTGATAAAAGCAAAATATGCAGAAGTTTTTCCCCCTCCCCTTTCCCAAGTGAAGCTTCAGCTTTGGACCTCTCAGGTATGCCAGGGGAGTACCTCAAAAAAGGTGGTGTGTGAGTTTGAAACCACAGTATAATCTGCAGTGTGGGATTTCTGCTAGCTAGTCACCTCACCCTGCCTCAGCAGCATTTTGAAGATCTTGACAAGGAAAGTGTAATTTATAGTTTATGACGTGTTTATATGGAAACAACAGTATTTTACCACAGATCCAGATTTTTCACTCTTTTCCCATAAATCACCTTAAACTGCTCAATTGTGGAAAGTGTATGCATTATAAAGTTACTTTTTGGTTTTTTATATCCTTTACATATAATCTTTGGGAAATTTTTATAAAACGTACTCTTTTTTTACGTCATTAACTTCCTATGTAATTTTCTTCAAGTGTTGCGCGATACTGAATGAGCATTCCTCCTGTTTCTTGAAGTATCTTGCCTTTGTTAGTGTATAATGTTTCTGCAATTCATTAAGCTTTATAAGAGTTTCTTCATAGTGAATGAAAAGAATTGCAGGTATTTCAGGAATCCATGAATAGCTATTTCATAATAAAAGGCTAATAAGAGGGGAGCATTTTTATCCTGGTAATCTGAGTTTCCAGAGAGGTGAGTACTAAGAGCTCAGTGTTAGGGCCTCCTTGCTAAAACTTGATACTTCAGCTGTGTAAAAGAAAGCTGCAGTCTTCAATGAGATTGCAGAGAGATAAAAATACAGATCCGCGCTGTGTCGGAGTATTTCTCGCCACAGCACTGAGCGAGTACTGAGGACTCTTTATATAAACCAGAAGTGACAGCAGTGTTGCCCTCAGCACGGCCAAGAGCTAAAGTAGGAGGACTGGGTAACAAGTCCCGTTTGAGCGCCTGTAAAAAGTAAATAACTAAATCACTTGCAAATTCTATAGTATGCTACGAGTCTGTCTCTGGTAAGGAGTGTTAAATAATTCTGATTTGGAAGGACATCTCGGCATGACCGTTTTACCTCACAGAAAAGTAATTCTGCTAGATTTCCTTTGCTCTGTGTAGCGAATTGCGGTAGCTGCTGTGAGGGAGAGCCCTTCAACCTTAATGCCTTCCTTTTAGGAAGTGGTATTGGTAATGGGAAGTTGTACAGATTACGTTATATCAGTGCCTGGTTTCTGTCAGACAGCTTCGCAGGAAATGCTGCGTTCTCTGCTAAGAGATTTGGTCCTCTAATGGTGTATCTTTCTAAATGCAGTCTCAAATGAGATGCTGTGGCACGACTCTTGCTTCATGACTGTACTTAAGAGTATTGCTTTTAAATCATGGAGGCTTATTGTACTTCAGTTTACTTATATTTAGTTTTTAAGCAGGGATTCCCCTTGAGCTAGGTGCTCAGTTTCACTTAAGGCACATAATAAGGTAGGTGTCAGGTGCAGATGATTGTTTAACAGCCATGGATTTTCACAGTATAATTAAGGTTAATGTTTTCCTAAATTTATTTAGTTTTGTATCTTTTTCAATTAGTGTCCAATATAAAAGATAGGTTTCTAGGCTACCTCTGCTCTATTTTTTTGTATTTTCCTAATGTAATTTAATTATTTCTGAGGGGGAAAAAAAAACCCTCTGGTTTGGCTTCAGTCTTTCAGCAACCTATAACCTTAGAGGAATATGCTAAAGCCTGGAATTCAGCTAAACTTTTCTTTTTCCTCTCTCATCAGTAATGATCAGGAACAGGTTTCCATAATCTGAGCCTGCCTCTTCTAAGGGCAGTAACACTACCTGTGCTGTGTGTTCAACCCACACAAGGTGGGTTTCATTGCAGATGCTGAAGAGGGAACATCTCAGTCAGTAGTTCCAACAAAATAAAGGTCTTTTTTTTTTCCTGTTGTCAGAAGCAGCCTTAGGATTTTGATATTGGGGAAATTACCCCCAAAGAACTGTAAATTTACGCATGGTACTTCTGCTGTAGCAATTTTGAAAATGATGCTCATTCCTTCCTAAAGTAGGAGACATTTGATTTAATGCTACTGGTTCAAGGCAGTATCAGCAAGATGCAGACAAATCTTACCCAGGTATTTGAAACACTTAGATGATGTCTTGCTCCACACAGGAAAAAATTTAGGCCCAGATAATAGAGCTCATTGTACAAGTTTAAACTGGGAACCTGTTTTCTGCCTTAGAAGGATAGAATATACACGGAGTATGCAGCTTGCTGATGACTTCCAGTTACCTGTGATTGTTGTTATTGCAGCAACTATGCTTCAGGTGGAAATCAAGGAAATTTAGAAATATATGCAAGTTTTGTTACCCACATAAAGACTAAAAGAACCCCTCTGTCCCCCCCAGCCCCTGTTGTGATCCTCAAGGTGTTATGAGGCATTTGTGTATTGTTTTCTGTTCCTCACAAGAGGTACTTGTATTTGAAAGAAATTAAAAGCCCCTGTGGGAATGCCTGTTCTGTAGGAAGCTGTCAAGGCTTTCTAGTTGTATATGCAGTAATGCTTACGTGTTACTTGCACAAAAGTTTATTGCTCCTATGTTTAACTTAATCACAGACCTCAAGCATATAAAGGAAATAAATCTGGGACTTGTCCTTCCTTGGTGGTGGCTGGATTTTGTGAGGGTTTTTTCGTGTGTGTGTGTGTGTGTTAAGTATAGAGCTTTATTTTTTTCTAAAATTGTCCTTTTATCCCCTTCAGAATTATTGCAATAAAGGAAAATGCCCATTTTTAATAGAAGTGCAATATGGAGTACAGTCATGCATTTATTTATTATTTTTTGACTGCCTGTACAAATTACATTCTACATACTGTGCTGCAGTGTGTTAGTAGGCAGTCTGATTTATGGTTGAAGAAAAATACCATTGCTAGTGTTTTTGAGAGCCTGGGAAGGAAGGAAATAGGTAGCCTTTCTGGTTAGCTTTCGCTCTGAAATGCTTGGCCTTCAGTCAGAAGAACAAAAGCCCTCTTGTTGGTTTATGAGGTTTTGGGGTGTGTCTACACCCTAAAAGTGTCATAGTAGCATTTATTTTGGAAGCCTTATTTGGAGCTTTCATCAACATCTTGATGAGGAGGGGAGAGCTGCTATCAACTCCCCTGGCTGGCCAATTTCTGTCTTAATACAGCCAAGAGGGAAACATCAGCAATAATGCATCAGTGCATCAGCCTTTGCAAATCCTGCCTGGACCTGTCTTTCTGGCCTTGAAGAAAGAATGAGATGTTCACCAAGATTTTTGGCTCATCTCTGTATAAATATGGCTTGTGGTACAATGAGAAGCTCTGGAAGTAGATGATCTACAGGTGTTTTAACACAGGCAGCTGGTGACTTCACTGCTGTCTTCAACTGCCCATCTAATACAAGATCCAGTTCAGGATTGCAGCCTGCAAGTCCTTCTTAACGGCCTTTGAAGACTTGCCTTGGTTTTGCAAAGGGACCGTGTGGCTGAGAACTGCTGAAAAGCTACATGTAAATCTGTGCACTGAAATGATAGTAAAGCTTGCTCCAAATCAGAATATTTTCCCCGGCTCTTATGCTGTAGGTGTGACTAATGTGACATCTTCTAATCCCATGCCTATGTCTACAGGCGTAAGACTGAAAATAATTTTCTGTGTAGTTGTGGAGCCCGGGGCTGGTGAGAATGCTGATCTCTCCCTGCAGAGCCAGGACAGCTCAAGCCTGGTGAGAAGAGTGCCCTCCGCTTTCCCACCATGACCTCGTTAGCTTTTCATCATGGCAAAAGGGAGGAAGATTGTTCCTTCCACAAGAAGCTGTGGCTGCCGTAGCAGCCTGCGCTCTCACAGCCTCTGACATGGATGTGTCAGAGGCAGCAGGGGAACTTAGTGATCTGCGGGAGAGCTCAACAGGGTGCTGCACAGCTTAGACATACCCCCTTCACTGGTACAGGGGCTATTGCTAGTTCTCAGGGTCTTTCCCATGGCAGCAAGGGGAACTGGTGTAAGCAACTCCGAGTTGTAGTAGGGAAGGCAAAGACTGGGGATCATGGATTTCTAGTTATTAGAGATACTGTCTTAATAGGTTTGTGTTACAAAGACGTTAGTGTTCTTATCACTAATATAAGCAACAGGTTATTTAAATTAGCGTTGAAGGTTTGGAAGCTTTCTTTTTCTGTGCTTGGCATTTTAGTTAAAAAAGGCAACCTGAGAGAAAGAATTCTTGAGTGTAGTTCTTGTATCCTGCGTAGTCATCTTGCACGCCTGGGATACGGAAGTCTGCATTGATGTCTGCTGTTGTGAGGAGCATCCAGTGGTTTGGCCCAGACCTCGTTATCTGAGGAGTTTCTAGGTGGTGTAAGTGGACTTCAGAAGACCTGTTGGGTAGCACCCTGGAGCTCTCTCCAAAGCTTGCCCTGCTGTGCAGGAGTTGCCGTCACTGAAGAGTGATAAGGCAGGCTTCACTCATGTTATATTCAATACCGATGTATAGGGAGTGTGTGCACAAAAGTGTTCCAGACATCTGTACAACCTTCATTCAGGATCCTTTGTCTCCCATGCCACAGACCAGCCCCTGATTCAGAGACAGCTTCCTTCTGCCAGCAACTCCTGCCCTCCCAGTGTGGGCAAAGCGAACAAATGATCTTAATCTTTTGCGCCATTTGAGAAACCTTCCGGCACTGGGAGGTCCACACAGTCCTGGAAGGTGTGATGGGACCCACAGGAGGCACATGTCCATCTGGAGCAGGAGCTGGGGACAAAGCAGGGTGCCTGAGGCATCCTGAGCAGTGCTACGTGGCTGCGTTTAGGAAGCTCAACAGGGCTCCCCTGGCTGCAGTGACTAGATTTCCACTGATTAAAATAGGATTTTGGACACTGAACTCAAGGCAAATGCCTGCCTAAAAGTAGGTGTCTTTGCTGCTGAATCCCTTGCTTTAAGCCTGGCACTCTGGGCAGTTGGGGCTCTCTAGGAATGGGTTTAAAATTCTCCATGCCTGTTTGTGCTTTTTATCTTTTCCTTTTCCCCTATCACTGACGAACAGCAGTGGTACTTCAGCTTGCAGCCAGGAAGCACGCCGATATCCTGTAATTGCCTCTCAGATGTTAGCTGGGAAGTTGCTTTTGTATAATCGTCTTGTTTTGTTCTCATCTTGTTTGTTCCCACAGCCTCCTATTACATTAGGACAATATGTCCCTCTTGGAAGGTTTTCTAAGCCACTGTAAGGTAATTTCATCTTGCTGACCAGGACACCATTGTCTGTAAATGCATTATATGCAGGTATCCTTAGGGGGTTTTCATACTGTTTGGGCATTTATCAATAGCCTGGCTCAAAAGAGAAAAAGGTGACACAGGAATAGGAACTGGAGTGCTGTCTTACGCTGAGGAAATAGGTCCTTATTGTCCGTCAGTAGAATAGGTGTATAATTACTAGAAATTTCAAGCACTTTCTAACACAAGCACATCTCACATTTACAGGTTAGCCCTAGGTGAATTTTTCTGCTATTCTGTAACTGATAGGTGTACAATGCTCTTTTACATAGAAAAGAACTGTGAATTTTGAACTAGTTTGACTGGTTTCTGTCTCCTTGCATGATAGATATGGGATGTTTAATTTTAAGCCTTAATAGATTACACTTCATTCTCATGGTGCATGAGAGAAAATACACAGTTTGCAGGTTTTACAAACCATTACATCCTTCCGAGATACACAACTATTCAGACTTGTGCTATCTTGCGGATTTTGATTACTGTATCACAATGCAGCTACTCCTTTGTTTTCCATTCCTCAAAGTGGTGTGTGGAAAATTTTATTTCTAAAGCATTATGTTCAGCACGCATGCTCCTGTACACAGTGGATGGCATTGAGAAAGGATCTGATATATGTTACCATTCATTTAATGACTGTACAGGGTAGAATTAGTAACTGGAGGAGAGTTGCAGTGCTCCAGGTGTGGAACAGTATAACTTTCATAGCAGTCATCAAGTGACTATAAGCGGCATATGAAGAGGTAAAAAGTTTACCTGGAAGAATTTTTTTGGCACATAGTACTGTGCTAATTAGACAGCAGAATTGGTTTTCTATACAGCCAGGTCCGCACATTCAGTTGCATGACAATGACGTCTGGGTGCTTGTATACTTCAGAGCTGAAATAGCTGCTGTTGTACATGACCACAGAAATACAGCTGCTTCTTGCTGAAAGAGCTCTGCAGTCAGGAATTATGCTGTGGTTGCTTTTTATTCCTTCCTTATGAAACATCCAGAGAAATGAGTACCTGCTGTCCCAGTGCAGGGACAAGTCACCTACTTGGTTGGGTTATACTGTGTCATTATAAATAAACAGAGGTCTCTTATTGGAACCACCAGCTGCAAAAGTATGGGTCTGCAGCCTGAAGTTGTGGGATTTGGGGTGGTTTTTTCAGCACATCTTATGGCAGCACTGAGATACTGACGTTTCTTTCCAAGTCTCGTAAATGTGCTGTTGTGACAGTAATTGTTCCCTTGGAAAATGCAGAAGATCTGCTGGCTTTGCAATGTGCCTTTCTACTGTTAATTCCAAAACTCATTCAGACCTACTGGAACCTGACGTTATAGGTGCCATTTCGGTCAGAGATTGACTCCCTTCCTTAGCATGTGTTGGAAGGACTGTTCAGCTGTTAACTGAGGAGTCTGAATTCAGACGTAAAATCAGGACTGTGGACAGCCCTCTGGGGAAGTATACTTCTTCCCATTGATCTGTAGAAGGACCTTTTGGTCCTAAATTAGCTACTCTGAATTGAAGTAGTTAGGTGTCTGAAATACACAGTGGCTTTCTGTCTCCCCATTTCCTTAGTCTTATCTGAGAGTGGTGCTGTATTAAAGCCCTGAATTGGATAATCCAGCTTGAGGCCAGTGGGTTCAAAATTACAAGTGAAGTCTATTTGTAGTGATTATACTAATTGTACAGAGATATTGAGAGGGAAAGGAATGTGCATATGGGGAGCTCACTTTGATCCTTTGCTTCCCTGTGCCAAGCGGAGAGGGTCACTAGGAGTAGATGGAGATAATGTTGGAAAAATACTTCAGGTTTCATTCAAGGCTGATGTTGCATTTCAGTCCATGGCACTTTTCATCAGGCTGTCTGAGACTCCCAGCCTATGCAGGAGGTGCTGTTGAGGTTAGGTGGCTGCAGTCAGCAGCAGAGCTGAGCACTGGCGCTGCGAGGAGCAGTGCCCTTCTGCTGGGTTCCTTGTCCTGACCAGCCACCATGCTGGGCACTTGCCAGAAACTCAGAATTTATTGATGAATAAATACATGGGGCAGGAGCTGCCTTTAAACTAGTTGTCAGCTGAGAGTGTGAAATCAGCAACTGATATCCCTGTTATGAAGAACTGATTTCACTTTTGCCCTGTCTAAATGGAATGAAGTCCCACTTCTGCATTTGTGGGACTGTCTGTGCACTCCAGAAAAAGGAAGACGCTCTGCCATGTGAAATCCTGGCTTTGGGGAGGGCATGAGGGGGTGAACAGGTGTGGGTGTGAGTCATATTCTTTATATACCATGTGAGAGAGCACTGTGCAACAACCTATGCATGACAGAATAAAGGAGCATGAAAAAGTTCAGCATTAATCCACTCTGGAAGCCGTTTCTTGCATAAGAGGGATGGCTTGGGTCTGTTGATGTCCAGCTGGGGAAGTGGGGTAATCTGGGTATGACCCTATCATAAGGTGCAAGCTACCTGTCTAGCTGTGACCTCTCTTCAACCTGAATCCCGTGCTTGGAACAGAGTGCCCACGTCTCCTTCTTGGCCTTCTCCTGATTGAGTGGAAACACCTTTAGTCACCTTTAGTTTCCTTGAGCAGGGATGTCAGCTGCTGGCGTGCATAGCTTTTGCTGGCTGGGTTCATGTAGCTCTGAGAGCAAGGGACAATTACATCTTAACCAAACACGTCAACACATATTGCATTGTTAAAAGAAGTAAGCCTTTGAATCCCCAACATGACAGTCATGATCCCACAGTCATTACAACATCAAGCAACAAGTCTGAAAAAGATATTCAGCTTGGTGCTGTTGCTTGAGATGGCTTCAAGCTAGAGCAGCCAAGCTCCATGGGTGGCATGGGACCACAGCTGCGTCCTGTGCTCTCTTCTGAGGTGCTGAGGTTTGAAAGAGTAGGAGAATGAGGTCTCTGATGGGATGCTCTGCTTTGCTTTGGCAAGCCCTCAGGGTATTTATTGCAATAATGTGTTCAGAGGGGAAGTAACATGGCAAATAGCTGCTGTAACTGGAGGTTTCACGGTATCTTCTGTGCTTTGCTTTGAAAATACAAGCCTGAGACTTGACATATGCCAGTATCACTGGGAATGCAGGATGGATCTGTGTTTAATTCCTCTTTGGCATTGGGGTATAAATAAGGAGTATGTGCCCTGGAAATTTTTCCAGCTGCTTGCAGAGAAGCAGTAATGGAAGCTCAGCATTGAGATTGATTGATTACTCACAGATTATAGAGCAGCACTTGCAGACAGTTTTACTGTTTAAACACTGCTTGGTGTTAAACCACTTTTATAGTAGGCTGCAAAGGCAGACGTCCATTTAATCTGTTTGGCTCCTTCAGCACTGCATAATGTCATGAATGGCAACCTTCTCCAGCAAAATGGAAACCTTCAGCTGAGTGATCCAGTGGAAAAGGCTTAGCAGTGAGGGGGAAGCTTGTTCCTCTTAGTGACTCCTTTGGTGAATTTGAGTTTTAACTTTCAGTTGACAGGGTTGATTATAAATTGATAATAGGATAGAATATATATATCCTGGATATAAATCAATAATAGGGTATGAAATTGGTTTCCTAAGATAGCATAAGATGGAGAAGTGGTGTAAGGTATCCTGAACTATCCCTTTATTTGCATCTCATGTATTGGTTTAAAAAAGAAAAGACAAAAAAAGCAGTACTATTGCAGCTTGCCCCTCGGCATACAGCCTATAGGTACTGAGGTTTTGTGGTTAGATCTGTAAGTGCCACTTTTATACTTTGCTTCAGCAGACACTGAAGAACTGCATTTGGCTGTCACACACCCAAGTGCTTTCCATTTTGTGTTACCTCCAAAGCATGGCTGTAGTGACAACAGAGAGGGGAACAGCGCAACCCCCTTTCGTCCTCACAAAATGGGGTTTTGAGAGCCCAGTCCCCACCGGCTGGTCAGGGCTAGTGGGACACGCCGCAGAGCCGACACACGGTGGGCTGGGGCGAGTTAACATCCAGTGGGCGCTTGCCCGAGGACACCTCGTTGGAAATGTCTCCTCAGCTTTCTGATGACAAAATGAGGTTTTTCACTCTGAATGCAAATGATGTGCCACTTCAAACTGGCCCTGCTGGGAAAGTAACGAAGAAAATGCTGCATTGTCTGTCCAGGCAGGCCGCGGCTTGCTTGGAGGGTCGCCTTTGGCTCCCGTTTGCTGCCTGCCGGGAGCCGGCGCCTGTGAGGAGCGGCGGTGTTCCCAGGGCCCGCTGGCCACCGGTGCCGTGGGTGGTGGGGCCGGTGGGACAGGCCCTTCCCTCCTGCTCCGTGACCTGCTATAGGAAGAGGGAGTGACCTCCAAAAGCAGATGTCAGTAATATTGGACTTCCAGAGCATGGCCTGGTCTTTCACTTTAAAATTGTAAACAGGCTAGTGAAAGACGTGATGTTTGAACAGAAAATGAAGAGCAAGCCCTGGCTCTCTGGCAGGCCTGGTGGCTGATGGCGCTGTCAGCAGAGCCTCCTGGCTCTGCCCTCACCCTGGTGACTGAAAACTGAGGCATTATCCCACAGCTTTGCGCTGTGTTTTGGGGGATCTGTGTCACGTTTTGGTGTTCTTCCTATAACCACGCATTTTTCCCCTTACAAACTAATTTTCAAAGACTGAAATAGAGGTTTAAGCTGTCCAGATGCATACAGTGCCGTATCTGAGCTGTAAGCCGTTGGAGATCTGCTCTCCCAGCCCATCAGAACTTTCGCCAGGAGACTGCAGCATGGGCCCCACGTGTGTGCACATGCCATGGGTGGAGGGAGGACCAGAAGCCCTAGGGTGTGAGATTATCTCCATAAGGCAATTTTTTCTGCAAGTGGAATGCAGCTATGTATCACACTGGACGAGTATCATTAGTTTTCATGGGATGTGTCTGGTGTGGACTCATTTTTTTAAAGAAATGAAATGAGCTGGTGACTCTGCTTTGTCAAAATGCCAGTAGCTGTTGCATTTTTCTGCCTAATGGCCTTTGTTTATCTTGTCATTATGAAGTCGAATGTACTTCTGAGTGACTTTTAGGAAGAGACGTCAGCTACTGACACAAACTGACTTTTTAGCAGAAATGATCATCACCTTCTCGGTTCTCAAATGCTTCCTGGTTGTCATCTGCCGTCATTCAGTTATTGTCCCTGAAAATGGTATATGGAAGTATCTTTCTGATCTCTTCTGTCTGGTAAAGCGAGTAAACAAATGCTGCTTGCTGTGATGTAGCATGTTGCAATTGCCTCCTTGCAGTTGTCTTCCCCAACATGCCATAAAAAGCTGCCTGCATTTGTATTATTTCACAGTTGTATTTATCAACAGTTCTCGTTCCAATTTGCTTAGATATGTTTATCAGAAAACCTGATTTACACACTTCATGCCCTGCTCTATGAGGAGAGGTTTATTTTCAGTCAAAATGTCTAATTTGAGAAGAAATGAAATACATTATTATTGTGTGATAGAAAACTCTTCTATGCTTTCTACTAAAACCACATTACGTGTGCATTCTTCTATCTAGCTGTATAGGTACATACCTTAAAATATGCTTTGTCTTGCATTGCTCTCATTTGAAACATAGTCTATGACTGCTCTGTTTTCTCAGATATACGTATGCAAGTGTACTAGTAACGTTGCAAAGCTATTCTGTGTTATGCTGCTGTGGCAGATCTGAATGTCTTGCTGTATGGTCTCTCTAAGCAGAGTCTTTATCCTTACTCTTTGTCCTTGGATTTTTTTTTAAGCTCCCAGAACCCAGGTAGGTGAGCAGGTTTGTGCAAGGTCAGGTCTATTAAGCAGCTGACATCCGTAACACTTAGGCTGATGAAACCCCTTTTTGCTTGTTCCATTTCCGAGCGCCCCTTTTATTGAAGCAAACAGAAATGGGAACTAAGAAGCTTTCTAATGCCATCACTGTAGCAACCTTTTTTATTGCTTGCAGAGAAAAACCTGTAGTTTGAATTAAACTTTTGTTATTAATCTGGGGATAGCCTTGTAAAGCGCAATTGCTTTGGACATATCTGCAATGAAACCTTAAGAGAATTTATCCATTTGATTGATGGCTATACGGAGCAGATTATGTGCTGTATTTTTGAAGCAGAACTGTTGGAAATAAGGTGCAGATAACTGGAATACATTCTTTCTTTATCCAGAATAACTCAGCGATGACAGGTTACTTATCCATTGTGTCCACTATTTTTGCCGACACTTAACCATATTAAGTAGCATAAAGATGCCAGTGCTGAATTAGTTGCTTCTGTAAGACATTGCTTAAAAGTTGTTTTTGTGGTACTTGGAAATGTTGCTGAATTGACAACTTAAGAAAACACCCTTTCTTTCCATTCATTCCACAAGGTACAGGTTTAACAAGGAAATGGGAAAGTTGATCCAACATCCAGAAATGAAATATTACTAGAAGAGATTTTGTGGACTCAATTTATATCAGTTGAAATCTCTTTCTGTCACCCTTCTCCCTGGGCAGCTTCCTCTGTATGTCTTGGCCCTCAGTTGAGAGTCTAGTTATCAAGTGTGACACAGAAGTTGGTATCAAATCTAAATCTGTCTGTGCCTGTGTGGGCTGTCAGTTGAATACATTTTATAGCGTGCCCTTGGATTAAAACAGTGAGTAGTATGGGTCACTCAAGCTTTCAAGATATGCAAGTTCAAAGTAAAAGGACAAGCAAGAGTTGCTTCCCCAAAGGATCACCCCATAAATATTTTTGATAAGTACAAAAGCAGAAGCATGGATATGGCTGCTTGACTGTAGCTATTCATAAATTACAATCCAAGGAAGAGTGCTGTGCTAGCGCTGGCCTTCTCAGTTGATACCTCCAGGCATGAGTCTGCAGAAGAACATGAGATTGCTTTTTGATGTGTGCTGATACATGTTGGGTTGAGGTTTGCTTTTCCTACCATGCCACAGAAATATGGTCCTCAAGCTGGAGACCTTTATCTGATAAGGGATTTAAGAATAAGGCAGAATGTTTGGTTTTTGAATTTGAAGTATGAGAAGTTACCTTTCTTCTTCCTTTCCTCACCTTCCAAGCCAGGTGATATGTTTTCTTAATCAGTAGGTAAATATACTTGCCAGCTTCTTGTTTCTCTACAAGACAGATATATAGAGAGTTATGTATCTCAATAAGTGCCAACAATGCAAAAGAAAGTTAAATAGCATGGTCCCTGAAATACATGAATTTGGTCTGTTTTGTCTGCTGTGCGTTCACATTGCCCCTTCTCAGGAGGTGGCTTAGGTGTGTAGCCAGAGAAACATATCAGGAAAGTGGAGAAAAAAAGAAATAAAAAAGGGAACTTCACAGACCCCTTTCTGGTTTCTGCTTAGTACCTCCCTGTTTTGTGCTGTATTGTAAGCAGTGCTTTAGCAGTAATACAGACAAAGCCTAACAAAGAGACTTGCTTGCTAGCAGAAAGTTGCTTAAAATAACTTACTGAGGATAAAGAGGCTGCCCAGGTCAATAATGCTGTGAAATCCTCAATGCGTAATAGGTCCAGGAGGTTTTGTAGGCATATGGATTTTTAAAAGCTTTAGACTGTTGATAAGGCAGTAAATGTTGTAGTGTGCTGCTAACCTTGTATTGATGGTGCTGGGACAGTTTTATGACGATTCAGAATTTGGCTATAGAAATACTGAAATCTTTGTTCCCTTCAGCAGAACTCTGATTTAAAGTATGAATGCTAGCAAGAAAGGCTTGTTCTTTGTTAACAGATACTTAATACCATTAAGAGTCTTTGTTGTATTTTACTCTTCAGTCGGATCTATGACTGTTAAAAATGCTGTCAAACAACTTAATTGGCTTGCTTTCCTTTAAAGCAATGAAAGCTAATTTATCAAATACAGTGTAATTTATCCCTACCTTCATTATGAATGTAATTCTTTTGGTTCTAGTTTTATGCAACATACTTTTTAAAACATCATCTGAAGGTAATCAATATGAAGCTTATTTTAGACAGTTTTCATTAAAGGTGGTTATCACTCATGATAACTGGGAGAGATTATGTTATCAGTTCACTAATCCTTCAGTTAAAGCAGCAGCTTTCTTGACCGTGCTTTAAACCAAAAAATGGTAATGTGCTGTTTGAAGATGGCCCCTTACATAACTCCAGTTGAAACTTCTATTTTGAGAAATACCTATATGTTCATCTGCTGAGCTGTTTGATCCATGTTCTGCCACATCCACGTGCACAGCTCATAGGGAGGGAGAAGCCCAGGGGAAACGTGCAGGAGCTGGGTGGGGAGGGGAACCGCTGTAGGAAATCCAATGTCAGCCTTTCCACTGCTCATGGAGTAACTCTTTTATTACAGTGTACCTTATACTATGTGGTTTCAGCTTGATGTTTTCTATGTACGTTTGTGAGTTTTTTTAAGAGCAGACATATGTTAGATGGTTCTTCTCAGGAATATCAATCCGTGCTAGTAGTTATGGTGTGTGGATGCATCTTACAGCAGGTATGGAGGCTCACAGTGGACTGCCTCACCAAGGGTGTGCCTTGTTTTGTCTTGCTGTGCAGTTGATGTGGAGTCAGCCGGCTGCAAAACTGTGTGCGGAGAAATTCCTAAAATTATAGTTCCAATTATCTTTCAGTAGTTCTGCTCAGTATACCCATCTAGTTTCCAAATGCAACTCTGGGCTGTATTTGTCTTCAAAAGAATTAGTCCCCTTGGTTCCCTTCCCCAGTCTGACACTGCACTGCAAGCCCCAGGGAGCCAACAGGAGAGTCAGATATGGAGGGAGGACAGGAGGGAAAATCCTTCCTTCTTTTCCTTGGCCCCACCTGGCTGGGAAGTTGGCTGGCGCAGCAAGTACGGTGCTGTGTGTCTCCCCCAACCCAGGCCCAACCTGTCTGTCATCTTTGGCTGGGGAGTCAGGCAAGCTTGCCTCAGTGATGCACCGCTTCCTCCTCCCTGGTGGAAGGAGGGGAGCAGTGCCTGAAGGGCAGCATACCAGACAGAAGACTGCTCCTGAAGCCATGTAGCCTGTATAAGCCGCGATATCTCTGATTTCACTCAACTGCTTTTATAGTAGAAGTTATTAGAGTGATGCTTTATTCCTATCTGAAGTAAACTCGTTTCTTATCTTTGTATGCATCAAAGAGGATATGAACACCGAGCCTTTGTAGCAAAAATTCAGTTAAGTAAGACAGGATCAGAGTGTCAAATCCAACAACTTAATCTTGTAGACGGGTGAAACGAGTGGGAGTTGGCACCTGGAAACAGCAATAAAGTCATCTTAGTTGTCTGCTGTTTGGGGATCTGGGATACAAAGAGATCTGTCTCAAAGATATACCTGGTCTCCCAATGCTTTCTGTGTTTGCTGTCTCTGAGAAGGCTATACCAGTGGAAAGAGTAGCAGTGATAATCATTTATCCTATTGGCTACAGAGATCATGGGTTCTGGCCTAATTTAATGAAGTTTTGGATTTACCTATGCTGTTCCTGCCAGACGACAAACTGATCCCTTAGCTCTGTGCTTCCAGCCACCACCCAACAAGTTGGAAGTTGTTACCTGAATAAATGAAGTTGTGATCAGTTTCATGGACTGGAGAAAGGAGGTTGGCACATGCAACACATTCTGCGGGCTAACGCAAAGTTCACATTGATCTGCAGTTCACTTTGCATTTTGCCTCATCAGACAGTACCAGTTTTGAGCAGAAAATCTTCTCTGTCAGCACCCAAAGTCAAAAGTGTTTCATTTAAGCATACTTAAAGCTTACTTGAACTCTACTTTCCTTAAGTAAGAGTCTAGCAAACCTGGGGTACAAATGTGTTACCACTAATATTCATCTTGGTTCTAAAGGATCCAGGATTCCTCTTCATTTAGAGCAGTTTACAACCATCCTCTGAAATAGGTTGCATGTGTTTATGGGAGAGAGGGAAGTTCCTTCAGCTAATAGCACACATTTTTAGAAAGATCAAACAGATTTTAGATCTACCAGTAGCCATTTTTCCACTTGTGGGGAGCTCTGGTGGGACATCACCAAGGGTCCGCTGACTGCAGGTGGTAAACAGAAGTGGCCACTGAGAGATTTGTGGACCATGTTGTTGAACGAGTAAGTCCCTATTGAATAATAGATTATGCATTCAAGAACTGGAAATGCTTCACTCCTTAAACTGCAAAGACTGATTCTGTCTCACCTTTGACAAACTTTGGGTGCCATACATAACCTTTGCTAGTAATATTTAATTGGTGGTTAACGGAACTTTAATAATATAGTAGTTTTGTCTATAATTTCCCTGTTTATGCCAAAGGAATGTAACTGATTGAGACAGTTTATTGCCAATTCTTGCTACTAATGGCAAAAATATCTTAATTTAAATGATTTCATGCTAGTTGATTCTGGGTTCATCACGTGGGTTTGTTTTGCTAAAATCCACAGGCTGGAAAGGAATCAATATGGGGCTTTTGAAACTGGTGGAGGTTTGCAGTGCTCCCACTACGATTGATTACAGCTGCTTTTGTAGGGCTTTAAAAAGAACAATCTGTATTAAAAACATCATTCTTTGGTATGAGCTCAAACAGCTCCAAATAGGTTTCCATGGGGGCTGCCCTGCAATTTGACCACTTCAAGGGGCTGCAGTAATCACCAGTGGGCCAGGGCAGCAAGGCAGAGGAAAGGCTATTAGGTGGGGAGTTATTGGCATGCATGCCGAAGAGGTTACCCTGGCAGCTTTAATCATTCATCCACATTCTCAAGAGGAGGGAGGAAAATGTAAGTGTTAGTTCTTCTGATTGATTAGGGAAGAGGATCAGAAAAATACGAAAGGAGAGGGGAGGTATGCATGGAAGAGCCAGCGTGCATTAGATTTAAAAGCAGTGACTGGGGCAGGTACATGTAGTTATGACCTCTATGCCAAAAGCTACCTGCTTCTCCCGTTACTGTCAGACTTGTGACTGGTGATTCAAAGACAGGCTAACCTCTTCATTCAGCATTTTCAAAGGAGTACATTTAGCTTCTTGGTCACGGCTGTGCCTTAAATTTAACCTGTCTGCACATGGGCTGTTGTGTCCTTAAAAAACTGATTAGCATTTTGAGCCGTGACAATGATTTGCATGGTGGTTTTGATCCTATTTTTGGTGAGACCGAAGGGTGCTTTTTAGAAAACGTGCAGAAAATTGCTATGCTAATTGAGATAAATCAATCTGTGATGCACATTGCTGGCTGCTGGCTTCTGATGCTGTTTCGCCTGCACATTGCCCTTTAATATTTCAGTCTGAAGTAGCAGTTCAGAAGCTGATTCAGCTATAGCCCTTCTAAAATAGTTTCCATGTTGTATTGTGCCTACGTCAAAGGCAAAGTTGAAGAATAAACTGTTCTTTGCACCAAATGATGCTTGGCATGAAAGCTGAAAGGGCTTTGAATCTGTTAATTTTGGGATTCCTGGAGAAACTTGAGTATTAAACTTCTGCTTTTACGTGGGAAACAAGAATTGCTGTGTACTGTACCTTGACTGTTAAGCACGTTTTCAAGGTAAAAGAGACAACTAAACTGCAGTATTCAGTTCTGGGTTTCATGTACAGGGAAAGACCTGTTGGTGTGGAGTCAGGGAATGTGATAAATCAAGGGGTTCACATAAACAGCACAGGAGTGCTGTTTGCTTGCATGGGTATATCAGAGTTTGCTGGGCCCTTCTATCATTCTAAGTAGCTGGTTTTAACTTGAAGTAAGTTTATGTGGTCATTGGATTAGGAAGGTCCCTTGGTCCTAACCTGTAGCCTGTGTACAGGTGATCTCACCACGCAGCTCTCTGGCAGTAGGTCTGGGGAATGACCAGTGGGGCTGGTCCTTTCTTAGGCATGGGATTTCAGCATGGACTGCTGTAGAACCGCAGGAAACTTTAATTGCTGGAGAAGAAAAATAAAATGCTGCAGTTTCATATCCTGTGATCTGGATACAAGCTTTTACTTGCTGAGTCATGAGATGAGGCTGTGGGACTTCTATTGAGGAGTCTCTGCCCAGGTGAAGAGGTACTCTTCTTCACTGGGGTATAGTGGTGGCTGAGATCCACAGAGGTAAAGGTTTTTGTTCCAAAAAGTGCTGTATAACTGAATGAAGATGTATATGTATTGTGCAGGGTGGATGATGAAAGCATCTTTTGTAGGAGCAGACCCAGCTACGCTCTCACTCAGCTAGTAGTCCTTTAATACTGCTTCCCTAGTTGGATAGCCTCGGAGGGATGTTGGGTAACTGATGAGGATCTCTTTTTGTTCACTTACTCAATACCAGTTGTGGCTGGAGAGCACAGAGCAAGTAGTTTGATCTGTCCTTCATCACAAATCATGCTGGTGGTACTCATGCGTAAGGATAGAAAGCCCTGCCTGATCTTGCTGCTGTGCTTGCTTGCCTCCCTCCTACGTCTTCATACAGCAACCTTTGTCCCACCCTGGGCAACAGAGTTTGTGGATAAGGGATTAGATTAATAAAGTTCGGTCCCTGTGTGCATCTACTAGACAAATGATGCACAACTGGAAATCAGACCCTGTGAAAAGTGGAAAGATACAAGCTTTTTCCATTGGAATTGATTTCAAACAGGCCAGAACTTTAGAGGACATTTATTTCTCTCCTTAAGGCAGGACAAGCCTCACCTCCAAAGCTGTAAGCAGGCCAAAGACCCACTACGCAGATCTGTGAGCCTTTGTGATGGGAAGAAAAGCATTTTCAAATAAGCTTGAATAAGTTCTTCTTGTTACCATTTTAAGTTCTGTTATCACATAATGTACCATACGGCATGTAATTAAACATTAGGGGATATTTCTAAAGGCACAGATAACTGTTAGAACACAGGCACGTGAATTGCTATGACTTTGTGAAGAGTGAGAACTTAAATCTATCAACTGCAGCACTGTAATTTCTTTGGTGCGGGGCTGTTAAATGAACAGTAGCTGATGTGGTGATGGTTTCTTGGTGTCTTCTTACCCCAGGGGACTCTTTGCCTTGGAGTGTTTCTCTGTGAGCACCATGGATGTGGTGTATTTTCTTTAGTGTGAGCTGTGACATGGACAGCTGAAATGCCTGACAGCGGCAAGAGTTGTTTTATTAATGCCGTCCCTGTCAAATATGCCTCTGTTTTGGTAATTAGTCTGGCGTAACAGACTGTGTGCATCTTAAAAGCCAGCATATTTTGACTCTTGGCTCTGACATGAGGCAATCTCCGTAAATCAGCTTTTTTGGTAGACTCCTCTATTGTTGGATGCTAGCGGTAGTAGAAGCAGTTTGCAGTACTTGTGTTTATTTTGGGCTCTCCGCCTTTTCTCAGCAGCCACGAGCAGTCAAACCCTTTCTTTATCTGTCATGAGAGATTGGAGGCCTAAAGCTATAGTTTTGTGCAGCATCAGGAAGTTCTACATGAGGTACAAGGAGCGTGAATAATCTTTCTGGCATGTGCTCCGGCCGTGGTGGCGGCTCTGCACTGCACCAGACAGGGTCTCAGCCTGCTGCACTGCTGCTGGCACCAGCGCCATCCCCACGGGCAAACACCCGACCTACAGCTCTAGTAGGGACACCTGTACAGAGTCGATATACTTTTCAGCCTTACCTGAAGAAGGGCAGCAAACTTCCTCTAAGATTTTAAAAATAACCTTTGGAAACTAGCTTTCCAGAATGAGTCACAGCTTGTTATTTAATTGGCCAAAGCCAGCGGTGGGGGTGGCAGTAGCTTTGGCAAATTTGGTCCAGGCAGTCCCCAGCGTAAGGGTGGTTTTCACACTGGGCACGTGGATGAGCAGGACTGGCACAGAAAGGCAGCAGCCTCGGGGTGTGCTTGGAGGCTTTTAGGCTGTTCCAAGGTAAAACTGGGGGATGGGAACCATGTCAAAATGTTGTGGGGGAAATGAGCACTGCAGATGTTGGCTTCTATATGAAACCCTTGCTCTCAAACTTGGAAAATTCAATCTGGGGCCTGTTGTTATGGAAGTAATATTTTTTGCTGTGATCACGGTTACACAGACCGTGGCATAGGGCAGCTTTCCTGCAGCCAGTACCCACTCCACTGACATCACCATTGTGCAGGCAGTACAGTTTCTCCAAGGAAGAAAATGGAGAGTCTTTAGAGTGCTGTGCTTCAGTTACATCACTAATTATTAGTGTGTTATTTCTCAAAGAATCCCACAACTGCCTGCCACCATGCCTCCCACCGCTGCTTCTGCTAAAGGGCCCACTGCAGCAGGTGGGGTTTGCTGGGAAGAGTTTGGCCTGCGAGTCCTTAAAAGTGGCCACCACCACCTTGGAAGGAAATAATAGGAGTGACTTCTCTGTTTTCATTCTGTGCCCAACTGTCGGGCATGTCAGTGACAGGAAAGGCAGGCATCTGTACTAAGACAGTTAGTGGCAAACATACTTTGTAACATAAAATCCTCATTCAAAATTACGTGTTTGCAGCAAGGTGTATGTGGGCCACATAGGGATGTGCAGGCTGAAGGAGGTTGATGAGCATTGTCCGAGCCACCAGAGGCTCATCTCTGAGAACCCGTAACACATTGAGAAATGGAAGGTGGATGCTCTCCTGCTTCGCACATTTCTCTGGGAAAACCTAGTGCTCCAAGATGTAAATCTGATTTTCAAGTTTTGTGCTGTAGAGGTGTTTTTTTTGTTGTTGTTTAAAATCATGACTTTTATTCCTGGACAAGGTTAACGAACTCTTAATGGGTCAGTCTCACCGGTGAAGTAGCTTTCCTGGTGTGATGAGGGAAAGCAAAGAAATGGCGAGCAGCGATAGGAAGACACCTGCCAGCTTTGAGTCTGGCAGTACTGAGGTCTGTTGGCTGGCAGATCACAGTTCCTTTTGCAGGAAGCCTAGAGGGAAATACAGCTTCTCCTTCTCACAACTACCTTTTCTCCAGCCTTCAATGGGAGTCTCTGCAATGGTTCTTGGGCTTTAGATGAATGCATTCAGATAGTTAGCTTTCCAAAAATGTAGTGTATGTGAAGAATACATCACTTCAGTGGACTCAGACTCACCAGCTGAGCATGCTTTGATACAAGGACGTATAGAACAGCAGTATCTGTTAATAGAAGAAGATAATCTGTTTTCTTTCTCCTTACATATGAGATCTCTGCCTAATTAACAGCTGTAATGCTTGCAAAATTTAAGAGCCTTCTGGCTTAGATATTTTTGATATAACATCACTTTTAAAATATTAGTCTTTGGTTCTGTGCATACTAAACGGGCTACATCCGAAAGACTTCCATCTGGGGAAAAAGGAGGCAATGTACCATTAATAACCCAGCTGCAAACCTCAAATTCTGTCCCATACATACACCCAAAAGGCAGAGAACAGAAACTTGAGTGCATCTGTAAATAATAAAATGTTTCCTTCCATGTGTCAGTTACTCCTTGCTCTTCTGAGTTTCAAACAGCCACGACAGACATGGTAGATGTTACTTCTTCACTGCCTCTCACACCAGCTTTCTTGGCTTCATCCTCGTGGCATAAAAGTCTTCAACATCTTACTCCTAAATCACCCTCACGTAATGGGAGGGCTGACTGTAACAGCAGGACTGGAAAAGGGAAATGGGTCTGACAGGGCACTTTATACTTTTTTTTTTTTTAATGAAGCCCAACCCTCCTGTTGTCTGAAGATTGTTTTCACTTTTTTGCCATTGTAATTTTGATGAATGGTTTAGGCCTTTTGTGAGATGATGAGTCAGAAAAGCTTTTTGCTTTTTTCCCTCTCTCATTTAGTGTTAGAATGAGGTGTTTTTTTTAAAACGTTCTGCATGATCTAGATTTATTAAATTAAAAATAATTTAAAATGCAAGCTTTAGTAAAATAAAGACTTTGAGATTTCAAATTCAACTTAGTACAGGTATGGAAATATCATTTAACTAGTACTTAATGGGTGCTAATCTAAACTACATCCATGAAATTTAGATTTATGTCAGTGTAGTCAATAACCAGAGAGGAATCAGTGACCATTGGCATGTAGCATGTGAAGTATTTAGGTCACAGGATTTTGCAGCATTATATTCTTGGAATAAAAACGTAAGTGGGATAACAATGATGGACAAGAATGCAATCTCTGTCAGGAGGTAATGAGCAGTTTTTGTGGCTTCAGGGCCAGATTAAAGGACTGATAACAGAGACATCCTTGCCTGGTGTTCCTGCTGTTTTAATAGATCTGAAAGTAAGGCTGTTACATAAAAGTGACATGAGGGCCCTCATTTCAGTTGTTAGCCATAGGAAATAGTCCCTTAAATATTTGGCCTTCCTAATAACTAAAAATAGATTTATGTAGTTAGAATTTGCAGACTTTTTTATTTTTCCCCGTAAGCATATTGAAGTGCTAGTAGAGACCTTTCTGTGTCCAAGCTACTGACAACAGACTTATTTTTCCAACTTATCTTTTGTGAACACCCTGGAAGTAGTCCACGGGCCCCCATGGTTTCCCAGCTGACAAGTGAGAAAACATTTCTAGAGCAAGTAAAATCAAATTTGTTTTTACATACCGTAAAATTGCAAAGCACGGCTTCAGTGCTTGATACTCACTTAAGCTCCGTGAAAGATTCTTTTATTTTCATTAACCATCTCTCATTTTTCTAAGCTTAGAGTTTTATTAGAATTATTTTTTAACCCTGTGCATTTTTCGTTAACTGTTGGGCTTTTCTTTTTATTCTTAACCTTAAGGCAGTTTTCATTCCAAGTAGCCTAAGGCAGCTACGTTCTTCTGAGCAACTGGGAAAAGAGGTGCAAGCTGTGGATGTAGAGAGGGTGACCCTATCCCAAGTCTACTAGCCAGCTGACAAAGAGAGTCTGTCTGGGGACAGTGCAGTGCATTTATCTATGCAAATGCTTGGGGATTTTTAAGCTTGAGTATGCTTCTTTGTGCCTTTGGTTTGAGAGGGTGCTCGTGTCCTGCCTGAGTTCCACTAGACAAGAATTATTCATACTGAAAATAGGCTGAAGCAAGGGGCTGCGGCCAGAGAAGCTGCAGAGCATCTTCCTCAGATGGAGCTTGATGTCTGATCTGAATGCATGTGGAGTTCACTGTACCATATATTTCCCCCTATAGTAAATATTGTACTGGGTCTCTAAGACTGTGGGGAATAGTTTTTGCATTCTGATAGAGTTGTGCCATCCACAATACCAGATATTAAATAATGCTTCACATTGTATCCTTTTCATCCCCAGAATAAAATACAATGGATGCTCAAACTGCTGCAGAAAACTACCCAGGCTTTTTTTCCACTTCTGTTCCTCTGTTTTCAGCTGGTTTAAATCTTGAGAACATCTCAACATAGCTAGAAATGAAACCTTTTGGCAGCTGGAAAGCCATGATTCATTGAAAGAAAGGGAGTGGATATGATGGTAGGGAGCCTGGCTGACCAGGCGCTTGCAGCTGGGTTGGGTTAGCTGCTCAGCTGTCTTACAAAAACTGAGTCTTTGGAAGAACTATCAGGGATCATTTCTGTTTTCCCTGAAGCTGGAAGGAGCAAGGAAACAGGGTTGTTTGTTTTGGGATAGGGCTTTTTTGGGTTTCATTTGGGTTTTGAAATCTGCTAAATTTGCTTCTGATACAGACAGAAGTGGGAGATGGCCTAGGGAATAAATTGATTGGTAAGTTCATATTTTTATTCAACATTAAAAATTGTGGGCATGGATGTGTGATGCTTCTGTTCTCATGCAGACTGGTTTTTATGCACTAACATTTGCAAATGCAGGCTTTTTCTCAGCTGTTGCCAAATGTTATTGGCAATTTTCATTGTTAGGAAATTTCTCCAAATAGGTCTTGAAATTTTTTTCTGAGCTTGGTGTTGGGTAACATTTACTGCCTCTGATAGCTTTTGAATATTGTATGCTTTTTCTATACTCATGGTCAGCCACCTGCATTTCCTTTTAAATCTGCTTTGTTTTTTCCTGCCTGATATTGCAGAGTGGGTGGTTTTGTACCATCATTGTGGCTGAAAGTAAAACGGGGCAAAGTGGCTTGGTCCATTGTGGCAGCCTGCTGAACAGCAGGATATTTGTCCCGTGACAGGGAGTTGTTTTCCTATATGGAAACGCTCTCAGCTGCGTCTTGATTACAATACCACCTATACACCTACCAACATACTTCAGGCCTTCCTTTGGAGACATCTTTTAAAGGAATTAAGTCATTTGATGGTGACCACACATTGTTTTGAATTTCTGCTTTGGACTGCAGCCAGTTCCAAGCAGACCATGTGAACTCGCAGCAGCAGATGAGAGCAAGCCTTTTGTAAACCTATCTTAAAAACAGGGCTTTTTTACTACCTCCCCGCCATATTCAAAGCTGCTGTAGCAAGAGTAGACTTTGACCAAGTATTGTGTTGTTTTTCTTTTCCTCTGTAGAAGAAAAACAGGCTAACACTGTTTTAGTTCAGAGCTGTTCAGAGAAGTGTTAGGTACCCCCAGTGCAAAGGTCTTTCACTCTTAAATACTCTGATAGTCAAGATGGCCTTTCTGCTTTCCATAATCCATTTTTATTGTAGATCAAACTGAAGAGCAGCTTTCTGCTGTGAAGAAGCTTAGAACAGGAATCTGTTGCCAAACCTCCCCCCCCCCCAAAAAAAAAAAAAAAAAAAAAAAAGTCACACATCTTCAACAATTTTCTTTAGACAGAGCTCTGGGAAAAAATTTACCTCAAAAAGTCAGATGTGGGTGTGGGTCTTTGCATACAGGAGTTATCTCTTTCACAGTTTGCTACCCCTTCAGGAAAGCTACAGTTGAATGTTAGATAGAATAAAATGAGCAATCAATGCCGTGCAGTAAAAAGTAAGATGGGAACCCTTGGGACTCAGAATAGCAGGTTTGGGTGCTTAAATGAGATACAGAACAAATGCTTTTTGATGTAGTATTTTGGTATTCGGCTTTTTGAATTCAAGCTCCATTTGCATCTGTCATACTTTTTCAGCAAGTCCTGGCAAATGGGCATTCACAGAAATGCTGGCATAAGTAATAGTAGTAATAGCGGCAGGTGCCATCTCGGTCATCAAGGATACATGGCTCCCGTAAGGAAGTTTATGCTCTGCTGAGAAAGCACAAGCTGCTGTGGGGGAAGACAATTTCCAGTCTTTCAAAGCTTGAACTGTCAGTCTAAAAGGATGACTGATACCGTGTTCTAGTATCAGCTCATTTTAGCAGAATCTCTCATTAGTAGGAAAATACTTCTAAAAATGTGGTGAAAGTCACAAGAAGCCAACTTTTTAGCCTGTTGAAGCTACAGCTAAATTTTAGAAGAGATGTGTTCATTTAAAATTGGAGCATCATGTCTGACCAAAATTTTGGAGATTTGCTGTCTGATCCGGCTGGAAGTGTCATAACCCTTAATCAACACTACTGTCTTGGAAACATTTGTATTCTGTAGTCCTAGTTGTTTGCTCTAACTTGTAAAGAGTTTCATGAGGTTTGGCTCAATATACCTCTGAGATGGTTTTTGATACACACTCTTGTTGCTTCCCATTTGAAATCAAATGACAGACTTCACGTAACAGCCTATAGATTTGTATATTTGAGATCTTGACAGAGGGCTTCAGTCCTGGGATTTGCTGCTTTCTTGTTACAGAATCTCTGCAGAGTACATTGCAAATCCTATTTATTCATTCATGCATTTAATGAGATGAAGTGTGATTTGCTTCCTAAAGATAGGGTGGTTTCTTAGTTTTCATTGTGCAGCCTTGAATTTCTCTTTATGATGTTATTCTTACAAATTTCTTTAACAGCTTAGATGAATGTATTGCATAAACTGAAAGTATAAACTGTTCAGTGTGCCATCATCAACTTTGGAAATAGGAGTGAAGATTAAGAGACTGCTGTGCTAGAGAACTGTTATCTTTTTAACCATTCCCTCTTATCTGTTTTCCAGAGAGCAGATTTGACCTCTGATAAAGATTTATACCTTGACAACAGCTCTGTTGAAGAAGCATCAGGCGTCTATCCAATTGATGATGATGATTATTCTTCTGGGTCAGGTTCAGGTGAGACAACATGTCACAATTTGATTTTAAAAAGCATAAGAAGTAATGCAATTATTTGAGCAAGAGCTGTGCAGTTTTCCTTTGTAAACTGGAGATGTTACTTTCGGTATCACAAGTTCTTGGCGCGCTCTGTTTACAGAGCACCGAGCACCCCTGGGGGCTGAGTTTTAAATATTAACTCTCTGCTTTTTTTCTCTTACTCCTTAGTTGCATCATTTCACAGCGTTATTTTTTCTTTGCTGTCTCTCTGCTTTCCCTCTAGTTTCTGTGTAGTTCTCTCTGGAGTTTAGAAATAAGGATTAGAGAAGGCTTAGTTCTCCCATGACATAATGCTAATTTAGCAGTCTGTAAGAAAACATAGCAGCAGCAATCTTGTTTTCTCTTACATGCATCCAGGTTCACATAAACATGGTATCTGTTCTTTTTTCTTGTTGTTTTAAATTTAGAAGTCTAGGTACTGCCAAAACCATGGGTTTTCTCTGAGGTAATTACATCCATACAGTGAATAAAGAAGTTCTTAAGCATAACATACTGAGTTCTCACTCTTAAACACTCATTAGAGACATGTCATGTAGCTAGCTCATAATTTTTCAAAAAGCTGTCAATGAAACCTCATTAATCGTTTCTCTTAGAAAGCTTCTTTGTGAAGTATCTTCCAGACTAGCTGGGAGGCTCCAGCCATTAAAAGCTAAGTGTAGGATTTTATGGTAGTTCTGGAAGAGAGATTTCCTTATTATTGTATTTGTTGAGCTGTTGTGGAAATCCCATTTGTTTCCCAAGTGTGTTACTTGTTTGTTATTTCACTTTTTGTAATCTGTCTTTTTATGTTTATACATAGTTATGGATTTTTGAAGGATGACCCCCTCTTGTAGCACTTTGTCTTTGTTACCTTGTAAGCCACAGCTGAGATTTTTCGGGTGGATTTTTGTGTTTCCTGTCTTTTGGTGATTCAAAGATATATTAAATGCAGGTGATATCCTGCATTTTTGGGAATCCTCCAGAGGGGCAAATTGACATTCCAGTGTGATCAGAGGCTTAATTGGACGTTCCTGCTGCAGACTTCTTTGAGGGGAAATTTAACATTTCATTTGAAAAAAAAAAAAAAAGTTAAATTAACAAGTCATTGATTTCATCCAGTTCCTAGGACTGTCTAAGTAAAATTGTGATCTACAGGAAAATCCTGATCTACAGGAAAATTGCCCTTTCGGTCAGCATCCCATTCTGTCATGTCTTCAGATGCCGGTGACTTTGTAAGCTTCAGGGAAGGAGACAGGTTGACAATAAATAGTGGTATGGAGAATGGTCTGATTTGGGTTTTTTTCCATCCCTCTGTGTAGTCTGGCTGTTTCTAATATGGATGATTCAAAATGCAGCCCTGCTTTTGAAGTGGAAAGGAGTATACAAGAACTGGCTTCAGATTTTATTAACCCATCTCAGTGATAAAAGTGGAGCCAGAAGGACAGAAACTACCTCTAGACTTCACCAACAGTAATGCACCAACAATTACGCCTTGGCTTTCTCTTCTCTTTTCCTGTGCTCAGCCTTGACTGTGGGTGGAAGATAGAGTGTATAATGCACTCTTGCTGCCTCTGGCAGTCTCTTTTTCTTTCCTACAAGAAAACAGGAAAAGTCTCATGTAGACTAAGAGTAGCTGGATGCCCCTCCAGAGAGCTCATGTGGCAGTACCTAAATCTACTACTTTTGAACAAAGGAAGAAGTTCAAATAATCTTCTGAGCAATCTTTGGACCCAGTTTTATTCACTTAAAAAAAAGTCTCAGGAGGGAAGCATATTAGGATCCCCTGCACCCTACTCATCCTATACTTACTTCTGTCTCCATCTTATGAAGTAGAAAGTGTCCTGCAGATGTACCACTGATCAATTTTCCTCATGTTATGTTGAATGTGTTCCTCTTTACTGCATGCTCAGTGGCATAGTGTTCCAGCAGGAAGAGCCTTCACACACAAGAGTGGTTTTCTTGCTATGTGATTCCACTCCAAGCAAACAGATCCAAGATGACAACATGCTGACTCCTTTCCTTGCTATGAAAATTGTTAGCTGCCACCAGGCCTTTGGAGATAAACAGGAATTGTCAGCACCACCATTAATGCCCTTGCAGATCTTCAAGCAGCATTAACATGGACAAATGTCACTGTAGGCATGACATATTTCAAACAAGAAATTGGCTGAGGGCTTATTGTAAGGAGAAAAAAAGGTAATGGTGTTCTTTTTTTCTTTCCTTTCATAGCCGCTTTTAGTCTTCATGTACATTCAGCTACTGTTGTGCATTTGCCCAAGTGTTCAGTCTGAATCTGTTGGTCAACAGTTTCCAAAGGAGCCATGCCTGCTTCCTGATTGTCCTGTATCAATAGCAGAATGTCTGTAGTGATTTCATTATTCCATTGTTTCCTTCTTGCGGTCTCCATCTATAAGGACATGCCTCAGACTGTCATCACTCTTTTTAGTGCTGTTGTTTATATATAGCATAATAATAATAATAACAAAAGAGTAAAAATAGTTTTCCTGCCTATATACAACTTGAAATGCTTTTATAGCTACTGTTACTTTTTCCTCTGGCATCAAAGATCTTTACTGAGCCTTGGTCTTGCAGGTACCTGGAAGTGGCTGCTAAGCAGCACAACTACCCTTACATTAAGCAAAGGTACCATCTCTGTCAGATTTATCTGCAAGTTCTTTAGAAAACTCTGCTTCTTGTGTCTTAAGGTACTCATGGTAGACAAGTCACTGCAGTGTATATATCAGTATCTCATGCAAATTTTTCCTTCTCCTTTTTTTTCTTCCCCAGCCTAATATTTGTCAGTCAATAGCAGCTTGAGTTGAGGTTAGCTTAGGATGAACTAGGTCTAGACTGACATTGCAGCTGGGGACTATTCTTGGAGGAAATTTATGGTGGTGGGGTTGGAGCTTCTCCAAGAAACACAATGCTCTTGGCTGTTGACTCAACAGGAAGCTGAAGGTACGCTCCGAGGCTGGAAGGCGGTTCAGGAGTCCAGTGGCAGTGTGGTACGGGGCTGGGTGACAGGTGGTGGCATGGCCAGGGGGGCCATGGTTCTGGGCGGGGGGGAATGGGACCGGGGACACATGGGCGCTCTCCCAGGTGCTGAACAGGAGCCAGCAGGAGGGCCATGGCCAACGCTGGGTGCTCCTGGTGTGCTTCCCTTCCTGGGGTGCAGCAGCACAGCAAGGATTCATTTTCCATTTCCTAAGGTTGGACTGACTCATAAGTGTCTTTCGTATTGGCCTGGAGCAAGATCTTCTGTCCACCTGTTATACCAGCCCCAAACATGTCTCGTGACGTTGACTGCCTGGTTCTCCAGGTATATTAACATTAAAACCTATTGTGATACTGTTTGAAAGTGTGGGTTTGTGGTGCTGGGCAGAATCTTATATGTCAGTATAGTTAGAACGCTTCCTTTTATTCTTTCTTCAAGTTTTGTTGGGGGAAGTTTCCTTCCTCAGGTGGGAAATATCAGAGACGCAGCATCCTTCCACTGTCTCCATTTATTTCAGCTGCAGTTCCCTGATACGGCACTAGTAATGTTTACAGTGTCGTCTCTTGCCTAACACTATGTTGATTAAAGGTTGCATTGGGGACTTTTCATGTGAATGGGAGTGAGATAAGCGAGCTAAAAATGTGTTATTCTGGTAGGTGTCACATGGATCGTAGAGATGGAAGGTGTGAAAGAGATGGTGGGTATGTGTGTGCCCACCTTAAGACAAGTTTGTGATGGTAGTACTCCCAGAGTGTGATGTGCAACAGCAAATAATCGTGATGACAAAAGATAGGGTGAAATGATTGGATTTGTTTGGTAGGAAGAATCAGTCACGGGCTGCTTTGCAAGTAAGAGTGCTAGCTACCATGGGCTTTTTGTAGTATACAATAACTTAAGCTGGCACAGTCTTGATTTCCTGACAAGTTTCCTCAAGCCCCAAGACTGTGAAAGAGCATTTGTGTTTCCATTATCCAAGAGACAGGTAATAGATACATCACTGAGAGCTACATTAGATATTTCCAACACTACAGCACAATTTAGAGCTATTTTGACCACTATGAAGACAGCAATTGGGCATCCTGAAGAAGTTGCAGTGGATAAGACAGTGTGTGATGGTTGAGAGCTCTCAACTCTTTACCACAGAGATGGCTATGAGTTTAATTACTGCAGAGATTTTTTGGTGCCCTCATTAACAGGGCAGTATCTATTTGTAGAGGGACTCATGGCAGTTAATACCCAGCACTGCCACCCAAGCTAGCCAAATCCAGAAAACATCTAAAGAGACAGTAATACTTTCAAGAGGAAGAGGTTAAGCTCTTATATTCCAACCATTTCACAGTATTCATCTTAACAACCTATTTGGAAGTTATGCTCATGACATAGACTCTATAGTTAATATTTCCAGTCTTATTTGGATTCAGGGAGGGAGGTGGGTTTCTTTTTTTTTTTTTTTCCTTTTGGGGAACATGATACTATGTGGAATGCTATTGCTGTGTTCTGGAGAGCATTAGAGAGGTTTTTTGATCCTTCAGTCTTATTTACAAGTAATTCTGAGAACACTACTGTCAGTAGTGCCTTCCCCTTGTTTAGACCTACTCCATGCCAAGCAGAGACCTGTCTAGATAAAGCTAATTAGAAAGCAGGAGCCGTGGGGGTGTGTCTGAGCCAGTACCCAAGTCAGGCCTAAATGACAGGTGCCCTGATGTTTTTGGGTTTGTCGGGATTCCCCTGAGGCCATACAGAAGAGGAGCTGGGTACTTTTAGTGCAAACCTAGCAACTAGTTCAGGAGTTAGATTAGTCATCCATTTATTGAGAGACCAGAGGTTTGCATCCTTTCTAGCCAGTGAGGTTCAGACCTGTAACACTCACCATTTTATCTGGCAGACACAACTGTTGCCTGAAGCAAAGGTGGCATTTAAGGACTTGAAGGAGCAATTGTGATTAAGTGGGATTTATCATTTCATAAAAATAAGAAAATAAAAGTTCTCTATTCTCAAAGTGTGTTTTATCAGATCTCTAATCTGATCATCAATTTTAATTTCCTTGACTGTGAAACTCTTGTGTAATTTGGAGGAACTTTGGAAGGTAAAGCAGGCTGAGATATCCATTGGGCCTTTATTTCTCAAAGAAAACTCTTGAGGCAAAGCCAGAAAAATGTTCCTGTTGGATGCCTTTCCTCATCTCTCTTTTGAAGCAGGATGTTGGTTTTTTGATCTTTGAGTAGCATTTCAAGAAAATACCCGATTCTTGTTGTGAGGTCTTTATTCTGGAGCCTGCACTGTAAGTTTGCTGTCTCTGACGGTTTTTCCAGTATTGTTCCATGCCGGTAGCTTGAACGTAGTACTTTTTTCATGATTCCAAGTTTTCTTTTCTAGAGTAAGAAATAGTTTTCCTTTCAATGCCAAATGTATAGAATTCTTGATCGTGGGTTCAAAATGTCTTTATTGCACTTGTATTTTCAACCTGTTTTATTTCTCTATAAAAATTCGGTAAGAAGTCAGTTTGGAATCAGTGAGTCATACTATTCTGTTGTAAGAGGATATATTTTTATTTGTTAGGAATTACTCTCATGCACATTTGCTGGATTTATTACCCAGTAGTTACTTGGATAATCGGTGTCTGTAATGAGCAGAACACATTGAGATTCCTAAGGAGTGGTCCAAGAAGAGGTTGATTCTTTTCCTCTTTCAGGCCTTGCAGTAATTTAGTCTCTTGTCTGTGTCTTCTTCCTTCCAGTATCACTACAGGATATTTATTAGACATGTCCATTATCTTATTCTAAAGGAGCCTTCATACTCCAGCAGGGCTTTGAATGTGGAGGAAATTAAATTTAAGGTCATCTTTAGGGAGTTTTCTGTCCTCTTACTCTTTATTTCAAAAGGAAAAGGCTTCTGAATTATGTGGAGTTTAAAAACACATGAATTCCTGGTGACTGAAACATAAAGAAATAGCAGTCTTCCTGCAGATAGAAACTACTTGGGTTTTTATGTTTGAGGGTTTAATGGATTTGCTGTAGAGGAGAGATTTTGTTGATGAAGCACTGTGTTACAGGGAAAACCTGGTCAGTTCATGTAGTTTAAGTCAAGTCCAGATAAAGAAGTTGATTGATTGATGATATGCCATTAACTGGCAATCATTAAACTGTACTTTTGAGCTTAATATCAGCAATACAACAGGTAACTTTAATACGAGCCACTTAAAAAATGTTTAACATCCAACTACAAATTTCCGCCCCCCTTTCTGTACCTGATCCCAACATGCACCATACACAAGATTTGTGCACGCACACACACACACACAGACACACACACAGACACACACCCCTCTCGCAAGCTGTGGGGGTGTGCTAGCTCTCCTTATCTGGATGTTCAGGACCCTCTGCCCACACCCCTCTGCTGTGGGAGACACAGATGCCCCCAGCCCCTTGTGATCCTGGGGCCCCACCACCTCCTGCCACCCCGAGGAGGTGACCCTGCACCGCCAGGGTGGGGGTTCCAGGGGTGCCCCCCATGGTGGCTGTGGGGGAGTGGGAGGTGGCTGCTGGGGGCACCCACAGGGTGGGGGTGGTGCTGCCAAGCCCCAGCAGAGCACAGGGGCATGTCAGGCAGGGTCACAGCAGCTCTGATGCTGCTCGTGCTCCAGAGGTTACAAGTGTTTATGCTTTTTTCATACTTCTTTTCAGGCTGGCTTCTTCTCTTTCAGAAACACTGAGGTAATTTCCTGCTTCGTCTTTCATAGGGTCACTTGGGGCACACTGTTTGCACTCGCACCTTTATCTTAGGCATTGTCATCTAAACCATTTCCCTAAGGTGGGCTGCGCAAGCACCCCTACCTTGGTGTCATAACAAAAAACGTAATTAGTCTGGAAGAATTTCACAGGTCAATGAAATGTCACCTCTTTTGTTTCCAGGTGCTGAAGAAGATGAGGATAGTGCAGTGATAACAACATCCAGAACGCTTCCAAAGTTACCGACAACTAGTGATGCATCTAGGGCTGAGACCACCACGGTGAAAATGCAGACCAAGGTGCCTGCACAAACAAAGGTGTGTGGCTGGAGAGCAATACCATTTGAAATGGTTCTGCTGTACCCCATTGATGGCTTGATATTAACTTTGATTTATATGGATTAAAAAGCCCCCCCAAACTTTAATGAATGCTACTGCAGCCTGTTGAATACAGAGCTGCTCAGTTTCATTTCTACTAGAAAGTCTACATAGGGACGTCTGGCTTTTCACACAAAAGAAGAGAGATGCAAAAAACAGTATCTCATGATACACAAGATAGTTTCTCATGATACCTTTGAGTCTGAGCTGTACCTTTTTTAAGTCTCTCAAAGAGTTATTAAAAAATGCTGCACGAAACTTCCTTTCTCAAAGGAGAGTGTTGTGTGGTTTGGCTGTAGTTTGAATACTTGCCAGGTTCCATTTAGTATTTCACTGTTTCCTTCTACTACCATAGGTGATACTTAAGTTACCCTCAAAGGTGTTCTGAATATAACATACCTGACGTGTTAATTTCAGATTTGTTATTTCATTCAGAGGCTGTTATTCTGATAAACACAGGCAATACTTAACAGCTGTTCGCTAAATGCGCTTTTGGGGGTTTAAACTTGCTGATAGTGTTTTTCATTCCAACATTGTGATGACAGATAGGTCCAGTTACAATGCCTAGCACAGCTTTCTACAGTCAAAAAGCTTCCTGTGTGTGTTTGTCGGTATTGTGGAGTATGCACATGGAGCCACAGCTTTGTGGCTGCCCGTGATGGGCAGTGACAGTGACTGTGCCGACTTATGGTGTGCCCTGTTTGTAAGCGACGCTGTTTTCCTTTTTGTGCCACAGTCACCTGAAGAAATTGATAAAGAGGAAAGGCCCGAGACGGGTGCCAAGAAGAAGAGTGATGAGCCAGGGGATGACACTGACGTGTTCACCGAGAAGCATTCAGAAAACCTCTTCCAGAGAACAGAAGTTCTGGCAGGTGAGGCAGTGTTTGCCAAAGCCTATCTCACCAGAAATATCACAGAAAACAGAGGGGATCCATATTAAATAGTGCAAACTCAGCATTTGTGTTTTCTTAGTAGATTATTAAACACATTCATAGTGGGTAGCCAGTGGTTAATTTGATGAGAATGAAATGGATGTCTTCTGGAGTTATTTAATCGTGAAGTTGGTTGCAAATTGATTTGATGCCCACAAGTTGAATACTGCTTGCTGACTATCTGCAGCTTTAACAGCTCAGACAGGGAGTTGCAATTTGGATTGATGCTTATAGTGCAGAAATGTATTTCTTACCCACACTCCAAGAGCACATCGCTGTCTGGTCCATCCTGTGCAGATGGACCCTGCCTGGGAGGAGCTCACGGCAGGGGTGGGTGGATGAGTGGACAGAGAGGGATGGACGAGCACTGCCCTTAGGATACAGTGGGTCTACTTCCATGCATAACCTAGGGAGGCACAGGCTGGCCACCCATGTTTTCACTGCATGTGAGGTTTTTTGTTATAAGAACAGTGTTTATGGGTATACTTTCCCCCCATGTCCTTGGAAGGGCTGTTGGGAGGCATGAAAGTCAGTTTTGGACTGCATCTTCCTGTAAGCATGAAAATGTGAAGTAGCCTAGATATCCATATCAGTGGAAGCATGTGGGTTTGCTCTTGAAGTCTAGTTGGAGTTGATACTTCCTACACATTCACAAATGCATGATGAATATAATGCCTCCGTTCCTACAGCTCCATGTAATGTTCTCTCCTATTACTCATCAAAAGAAAATTCATTTCAGTCTAGGTCAGAGTGAAAACTGATGGAGAAAAGAGAAAACTCATTTCTTAGCCAGTGTAACAAAATAGTTCTTTTAAGGCGGAAAATGTTAACTGTTGAAAATGAGTTTGAAAGAAACTTAAATGTTGTTATTGTAAATTAAGACAACTTTATGCTCTGGCAGTATTGGTGGCTTTCTGAATTGAGGATTTGGAAAACTTTTAATAACCTTTTTAGAACTGTGGGTTGTTGGATCACTGACTTGTAGGTGGAATGCCCTTTTAAATGATTGCCTTCATAAACACAAACAGGCTTTCTGAGAATATATTTCAGGGTACTAATAATCGAGACACTTGCATAACTTGAAAATAATGACGGACTGATTGTGTGAGATGAAGAAGAAACATGATGCTAAACTTGTTTTTCTGGCATATTGTGAATCTTTGTTTCTTTGATTACAGCTGTTATTGCTGGTGGAGTTATTGGTTTTCTTTTCGCAATCTTCCTTATCCTGCTGCTGGTATATCGCATGAGAAAGAAGGATGAAGGCAGTTACGACCTTGGTGAACGTAAACCATCCTGTGCTGCCTATCAAAAGGCACCTACTAAGGAGTTTTACGCATGAAATTCCTATTTAGTGTCTCTATTTATGAGATCACTGAACTTTTTTAAATAAAGCTTTTGCATAGAATAATGAAGATTTTTTTTTTTGTTTTTCATTAAAGAGCCATTACGGCACCTTTATGATAAAATCCCATTGTATTTAAAACTTTCCATGTATTCCTTTAAAAATGTAAAATTAAAACTTAACATTTGCAGTGTTCTGTGAATAACAGTGGCAAAGCATTATTTTATAAAACCATTGATGTTCACTGAATCATTTTTAAAACTTTATGCATAAATATAAAATAATGAAAATTATTGTTTTATCCTATGGTTCAATGAAAGTTGTTTAATTTTTGTCGGCATGTCTCAGATTGATCTTACAAGTTAGTTCTTATTTCATTAATTTATCTGTTTCCACAAAATGCCTTTTTGTAGTTGTCATGGTGCAATTTGTCTTCAGATAATTCAGATAACAGTAACTTTTAGTGTAAATGTAATTTTTCAGCTATGTAAACTTTAACCTCCACTTTGTATAAATTTGTGTCAGGATATCAATTTTACACTTTGCATTGTTTCTCAGCGTACCTGTAGCTTCAGTGAGATTTGTAACAGCAAATTAATGTGTAAAATTGGATTATTACTACAAACTGTATAGTCGTATTCTTACTAAACAAATCTCCTGTGAGGAAGATTTGGAGTAAGCTACTGACAAACCTAAGCAAACCCAAAGACTCTAACAGTATTTTGAGAAGTTGCTGCAGATTTCTATGGCCACTGTATTTGTTAATTATTTGCAATTTGAAGGTACAAGTAGGGGTTTAAATTTTTGTTCTTTAAAAATGCATTTAAGTTGTAAACGTCTTTTAAAGCCTTTGAAGTGCCTATGATTATATGTGACTTGTCGCAGACTGGTGTTAATGAGTATATAACAGTAAAAGAAAATGTTGGTATTTTATAAGCACAGACAATTCTAATGGTAACTTTTGTAGTCCTACATGGATAGACATAATTGTAATTTGGGAACATAAACACTACTGAATAAATCATGTGGCCTAATACTGAGAATTCCATTGTGATATACTTTTGTATGCTTTTCATTTTATGTCTACATGCTTATGTTTTAATGTCACAGAATACAACTAGTAGCTCTTCAAAATCCAGACCAAAAAAAAAAAAAAAAAAAAAAAAAGCCTGTTGATCATGCTGATCCTTGGACCAGATGTATTGCTGAAGTGGTGGAGAAAAGCAGGAATGTTTGTGTCTTGCATCTGGTGTATGAGTTATGAGTCTTTTGACCTTTGCATAATATTTAATGGCAGTATTGACACAGACCTGTTCTTCTTGCAAATGTTGTTTTCCGTACTGTAAAATTCAAAGGAGTACCTGGGTTCATTTATTGTGTATATTGGTTTTTGATTTGTTGTTTGGGTTTGTTTTTTCCCCATCCTTTTGGAGAATTTGGGTTTATTCTACTCGGACTCCGGCAGAAGAGTTGACAAGTGGAATATCTTCATAGAGAAGAAAGAAATATTCCGAGTAGAAGAGAAAAGGCTTTGTTGCTTAGACCTCAGATAGGTGTTGGATAGAGGGACACATGGAGAAGACGATAGTCTGCCTCCTTATATTATGCTTTGTAACAGACAAATGGCTTCGTCTTCTGCTCTGTTAACCTCCTCATTTTTTATTTTTGAGATTTCCAAACTGTAGGTGTTCAGGATGTCAAGCTGAACTGCTTCTCAGAAATGGCAATGTATTGTAAATAAGATCTGGTAGCTCTTCAGATAAGAGTTGCGTAACTTGTATTTGTTGCTGTCCCAAGTTCAGTGGTCATTTAGGAACAAACAAATGCTATCCTGTGCTAAAATATTTAATATATTGCTTTTTAAATTACTTATACTTACTGGCAAGTTTTTCAAAGCCATAAAAGTTCAACAAGTAAAAACAGGGTAAGAATTTAACAGGTATATCTTATTGTGCAATATTTAGTGAAATTCAATTAGTAAAATAACTGCTTGAAATAACTGTGCCAAGAAAAGAAAATTTCTGGCAAATGCTGTGCCACTGCTGTAAAATAAAGCATTTGTTAAAGTGCCAAAATAAAGTCTACCATGCCTAAACTAATACTTTATTTGTACAGTCTGACATCCAGTTTTTTGAAGCCCACTTTGCTTAAGGTAGTAGATCTGAATTTTCTTTAAGGATGCAATGATTATCACTGTAAGTATAGCTGTAAATATTAAACACCAGATAAATTGTCTCCTCCTTCTTCAGCAAATTGATATTAAGAAGCTGTTTTCTTTTTATTTATATAGGTTAGACTCTGCCTCTATACTTAACGTACAGGACACTTTATCCAACGTAGACACTCGTAATTATGCAGGCTACCAAATATTACGCTTGTCTGGTTCTTCCTGCATCTGCTTACAGGCAGAAGCGATGGTAAAGTTTCAGCTCTGTTTCACCACTCTCCTTTCTTTCCCCTACACTTCCACTATCTGCTCTGTTACATGCAGGAGAGGTTTAATGCTTCAGCTATGTACACGGACTTAAAGTATCACAGTGCTCCCACCCTCCCTAACTAAAACCTGAAACTTCTTCAGCATGCAGTAGGCGTGATGGTAGCATTTATCATCTCGTGATCTCTTTGCCTTTCTGTTTTCAGTGCCAAACCATACTATTAGGCAAAAATTCTATCAGAGCTATCATCTCGATTGTAAACTTCGGTTCAGTTTTCATCGGTCTCAAAACCAGGCTGATGCAGACACCTGGCTTCCAGCAATGCTGTTCAGAAGAAATCGGCAGCTGAATATGCATCTCTCATGTGAGGCTCCCTAGCATGAGTTGGTCTTTGGTTTTGCTTCTCTTTTGTTCTCCGCTTCCTGGATGTGTTTCTAGCAATGCTCTGGCTACTCATGGATGTTGCTGGGCAGCTGGGAGTCTCGGTGCCAGGCTGTGGATGCTGCGCTGCCTGCCCGCAGCTAGCCAGCGGCATCTGTACCTCTGGGATGGCTTTTCCTAGAGACCTCTGGCTCTTCTCTGCTGGAGACACTGTACCAGCTCTGAAGGTCCTCCGCGACCTGATACACAAGGCATTTCCTTGTGATTGATAAGCTCCAGTGTTTGTCAAAATGCCAGTCTGCTTTCATTCACCCTGAGTTATAAATGGTTATTTCCTCTTAGATTCTTTGCAAATGAAGGCCAACGCAAGTAATGTAATGCTTATGTTAAAAGAAGTCTCTCACCTTTGCTTTATTCATGGAAAAGTAACTTCAGAGGTTGAGTTCCTGGTGCTTCTGCTTGCCAGCTTTACAAGTGAGTTTGGGATCACGTTTACAGGCTGCATAGGCAGCTTTTTCTTCACTTTGAGCGTTGCACTTCATTGAATTAAGACAAATTAAATTAAAACCAAAAATGTCCTCTTGTATCTCCTAATAAGAGAATAGCATATTTGTAACTTTGGCTAGTTGTTCTTTCGTTCTTTTGGAGCCATGTATTGAAATGATCGTGGAGTGCTGTTTTAAATTACAGATACTATTTTTAAGCAACATATGGAATACAGGAAACTTCTGTAAGCAAATAAGTATCCAGATAAACATTAAACAAAAACTGTTGGTGTGAGATGATCAAAGTATGCTGAATATTATATTCTTTGCTCAAGTAAGCTATTGTGGTTTAACACCAGCTGGCAACTAAGTACCACCCAGCTGCTACCTCACTCTCCCACTTCTGGTGGGATGGGGAGGAGAGTCAGAAACAGGTAAAACTTGTGGGTTGAAATAAGAAAAAATTAATAATTGAAGTGAAATAATACTTATAAAAAGAACAACAACAATAAGAAGAAAATCCAAGGAAAAAACAAGTGTTGCCTGATACAATTGCTTGCCACCTGCTGACCGATGCCCAGCCAGTCCCCCAGCAGTGATTAGCAGCCCGTGGCCAGCTCCTCCCAGTTTATATACTGAGCATGATGATCTGTGGTATGGAACATCCCTGCGGCTAGTTCGGGTCAGCTGCCCTGGCTCTGCTCCCTCCCGGCTCCTTGTGCACCTCCCCACCGGCAAAGCATGGGAAACTTGACGAGTCCTTAATGTAGAGTAAGCTCTACTTAGCAACAACTGAAACATCAGTGTGTTATCAACATTGTTCTCATACTAAATCCAAAACACAGCAGCTACTAAGAAGAAAATTAACTCGGCCAAAACCAGGACATAAACAAACAACAAGGGAAAAGGAATTTGAGAGAGAAAAGATCTCTTAAGGAAACTATTACTCTTACAGATGGAAATAATACAGCAATTCTTTTTAAACTTGCAATCAGTTGTATTTGTTGCTTAGCCCTTGCTTTATCAAACTGACATCATTTCCTTTAAGGAATTTGCAATATTGTTCTCTATTTTTAATGAGCTTTAATATTAATTTTGTCAAATTTAAGCTCTTGCCTGTGTATCACAGGGCTCTGAACCTTAGTGTGAAAATTCCGTGCTGTAAATTTTTAGAGCAATGCTTTTCCAAAACGTTCTTCAGGTTGAGGAAGCATGACTTTGCTGTACAGTTTGTCTGAGAGAAGATACAGCAAGTACCCCCCCTCCCAGGCATGCCTTCTGGTCCTGGGATGATTCGTGGCTGAAGCCAAAGAGCGGTTTTACGAAGGAACTGGAGCAGGAGAGGGGGACGCTGACATGTGCATTTCATTTCCTCCTGACTGGGCTGACCAGGCGCTGGGTTCAGCTGTGTGGGTGGGAGTGGGGGAGATGTAACCCAACCCTGCCAGTGGAAAAGATGCTTTGCTGAGATTTCTTCCCCAGTGAAGTAAGCTGTGTATTTTTTTGCCTTGAAAACAAACAAATGATAAAACTTAAGCTCAGTAGAGCTAGAAATGGAAACGTGGGCTCCTGCCCTGACCCCTGTGAACCAATTTCAAATGTGTATCGGATGTGCAGAGTAGCTGCTCACGTGGGTGGAAATCTGAATAACGCTCTGTGCACTCACAGTATGTGAGCTTGGTTTCTGGCAGGGAGGTGTGGGGGCAGGGAGGGGAGGGAGGGCGGTGGGACAGGGCCTGTGTAGAGCTACAGGCATTAATTTGGGGTGAGTGGAAGGAAGGCAGGAGGAGAAGCTGCCCTGACAGACCCATGTTTTCCACTGAAGTTGCAAGGCATTTTGTTTTCCCGAGCTGTGCCATCGCACTGAATTCACTCTTAACGGAGAAGATCTGTAGTCAAGAGAGTGGGCAGGTGTTGGTGTCACATCCTGAGAGACGCTCTTGGTTGCACACAGCTTCCCAGCGCATCCGAGATCTGTGCTGCCTGTTGCAGCTGCTGCCAGTGGCTTTGCAGAGGAGCTGCTGCAGCGAAACGGGCCGCAGACCCGCAGGGGTGACCCTGCACGCCTGCTGCTGCCCACGGGAGGTGCCGGGAGGGTGGCAGGAGGCAGCAGTTAGGGTGCTGCATTGCATTTGGAAGGCTCTGGGCTGTCCATAGGAGGTGGGAAGAAATGGATGAGATGCAGCCAGGGCTTTGCAGTTGAGATGTGCCATTGTGTATTGAAGCAACTTTTTGTTTCTTTTCTATGCTTGGGAGATGTCAAGTTTTCACTGCCCCTAACTCCTTCGATAGCGAATGTGTTTATGGTGTAGCCTGCACAGCTCTCAAGTTTTTTAATTCATGTTGCAGCTTAAAATCTGTGCTGTAGTTGGGCTGGGGCGGAGGGCCGCTGTCTCTCATGACTGAAGGTCAGGTCCAAAGAATTCCTCCAGCCTGGCAGTTCAGCCCTGGCCTGGAGTGAGAGGAAGCAGGAATGCTTGTGAAAAACTTCCAGAAAAATATTGCAAAACCTGTAATAGTTTGTTGAAAATAAACAGAGCCCAAGTTCTCTGTAGGGGGTGACTTTAATTCATTTAGATTTCTTCTGGGGCATTATGCAATGTTTTTCCCATGGATCTTTTGTTGATTTGTTGAATGCAGAGGAAGCTTCTGATTTTTTTTCCTCTTTTAAATCCAAGCACTGACGTATAAGGAACAATAATCCCACCAGACAAGCTACTTGAAGCTTATCTTGTGGTGGGAAACTAAGCTCAGTGGAGGAAAAAGTTCTGTGTCCTAGTTACCCACCCACCTTGTACGGCCATATGTGGTCCCAGAGTCTAAAAAAAGTTTGGTGCCCATTTTCATGAGTTCCTGTGGTGGAACAGGAGCTTTCTCTAAACACTCTGGCTCCCCAGAGGATACCAAACAGAAATGCAGACTTACTTTTTGATGTTTCTGTGTCATAACCCATAATACTAGCGCTCATCTTCTTCCTACTCCCCTCTCTAAATATAGCGGCAGGAGAGTAGTCAAAAACCGTCACACTAACCAGTACTGAAAGAATGTAAACCAGTTCAAAGTTCAGTTTTCATCACTCGTCCCTATAATTTTCGTTACCACAGAGCTAAGAGAAAAGTCTCTTGTGAAAGGAAGAGAAGTGAAGCATGTGCTTCCTTCTGTACCAGCCCACAGTGCCAGCTGAGTTAATGCTGACTTGGGGAAAAACTTCCTCTTGGGAAGGAACAGCTTTTGGGGCCAAGTCTCAGATGGCTGAGGGCACGGCTTACCTCCTGCTCAGACCGAAAAGCTTGAATGAAGGACCTGACCTTGACCCGGTACCTCACTGCCAGGCTAGCGGCTGTGCCACCTTCGTGGTGGTGAGGCAAGGCTTCAGGAACAGTTCTAGTAAATCTTCATTATCTGAGCTCCATCCTGTAGGAAAACCTTCCCTGAGAATCACAGTCAGCTTAAATTGTTAACTACAATCAAAGCAGTAGCAAGAAACCTGTCTTTAAATCATCAGTTTTCAGTTTGTTTTGCATGTGCTCAGATATTTTCCTAAAGAAAATTGGTTTTCATTGGCTGGTAAACAAGATGACTTATTAACATGTAATTTAATTTAATCCTTACAGTATTTTGCTCTGCAGGAGCACACACTATTTACATACTTATGCCATTGCAAAGCATAACTTCCGTTTTTATATTCTACTTTTTCCATTCTGTTATGTTAAAATTGGTGAATAAATAGATACCAGCTGATTCAGTTTATAGCTTTTATTTGTTTCAACTTGCTTTTCAATGGAAATTGAGATTCATTAAAAAAATTCATAAAATTAGCACTTCTTATAAAATAAAAAATATCAAGCACATCAGACCAAAGATCAGCAAAAACATTTTTACTTTAAAGCATATGTAATTATTGGAAGTAACTTATTTATTAGGCAAAAGCATTTTTGCTAGTTACTGAATTGAACTGAGCAATTCCAATCACAATGTCTGTTAAGACTTAAAACCAGTAGGTCTCAACCTTTCTTCTTTTTTCCTACAGGTTGGAAGCGTACAAGCTTTCCTGCCTTTTCAGCTTCTAAGTGGTTTTGTAAAAAAAAGCCTGGGGGAAAAAAAAAGAAAGAGAATTTTATACTTACAGAAGAGCTGTCAAAGAGCCTAAAGATTTTTATCATCTCAAAAACTGGTTACAGGTGCTCAGCCATGTTACTTCTCACAATTCATGGTTTGATTTTTGTAACAGCTCTGGTAGTAGAAATCATCAATTTTTGTCTGCCAGTCTTTTTATAACACACATTGAACCACTAAAAGCTAAGTAGACTTTTACTTCAGCCTGTCTTGATGGGACTTTTAATGCAGCTCCTGAATCCATAGACTTGTTTAGCTCTGACTCTTCTAGATTCTAAGAAATACTGTACCTGTCCTTCAATAAGCAACATATTCTTTCACACAAGTTCTTAGTATATCAGCTTTTCACTTTTCAGTAAGTGTACCAAAGCTTTGAAACTGATAAGACAGACTTTGCAAATTTGAGTAAGACTTACACCATCTTTTAATGTATACCAATAGTGGATTAAAGGAGGACTCCAAGGCTTTAGTTAGTTTTGATAGTAACACATTAGCTGTCTTACAGAATCAGATTATTTTTGAGTTTAAATGGTTAATGTTATATTATCTCTGCTTGATTTGAGCAGTCTGTTCAGCATCTTGTAGTTAAACCTAGAATGAGATATTGGTGAAGCTGCGTCTCAAAGCATGCATCCACACACTCAGTGGGGAGTTGTGTCTGTTTGCATTCAAAGCCCAACACAAAATAAAACACCTCTCACTTTCGGGCCTGTTCAGATGGTAACAAGCTATTTTGGCACTCAATTTACGTCCATCTGTCTAGTATCTGCCACTCCAAGAACGCTCCCCTCCCCGGCACAATGGCTGGCTGAAGCAGCATTACACAGAGAAGTCACACTCCCGCTCAGCCTCCCATCTGCCTCTGTGAAATGTATATTATATTGGCTCATCCTGTATGAAGACAGTCTGTAATGTGTTCAACACAGTCCAACCCAGCCCAAGCTGTGCCTAAGGAGTAACTGTTTTCATGCAGGGTGGTGGGGTTGCACTAGATGTCCTTTGAACTTGGAACTCACCATTACAGTAGGTGTGTTATGAAAAAAGGGCTGCTTTGGTACGCAGTAGGGGTGACATTCCCTTTACGCTGTGTTCATATATCCAGAAATAAAAGGTGTATTTTATCTGCGTTTTTTCAAGTATCTATGGATTTAAACTTGTTTGGGACAAGTATGTGCTGAATAAGTTGAACTTGGATTTTATCCTCACAAAAAATACTGAGATGAATAATACCAAGCTGTAGTGGAGAGAGCTGCTGAGAGAAACTATTTATAACTTAATTCCTTCATCATAAGGAAAGTTATTTAGAGCAGTATTCAATGTATTTTAAATGCAAATACATGATAATTGATGTTAGGCATACAAATACCTTTGCTTTGTAGACACAGGACTGAAGGAAGACTCATGTATATTGCTGGACCAATTGCTACTTGAAGACTGGAGATCCATAGGAATGCACAGAGAGGGCTCCTCGCATCTCTGGTTTTACATCAGGTGCCTGTGCTCTGCTCTCTGCCCATGGCAGCACAAGTCACACATTTATAAGGAGATTCAAGTGGGAACACTTTCCACTAATGCTTAAGAAAAAAGTTTCTGTGGCTTGTCAAGCCATGGCCCCTGTAAGTAAACTTGTAGTATTCTGCATGAGAAGTTAACACTGCCGGGCTACGTCTTACTTACTAGCAAATTGTGCTGCTGTAACGTTTGTGGAGTCACGAGTTCCTGGCATTTTTATGTTGCTGGAGCATGTGTGTTCATGACTGCTTTTTTGAGGTGCTGCATGCCCTTGCTGCAAGAGGCTGTAACAGCAGAAGGGCTGCTGCTCTCTGGGTAAGGACCCAGAGCTTGCAGCTGCCAACATTGCTGCATTCTTGGAGCATTTATGCAGTGGCATTTTGCTAGTAACTGTATGTTGGCTTGTGTTGTTCAGAGAGGAGATTCCACTTTAGCAGGAGAGGCTGAATTTTATTAGCTTACATCAGCTTAGTATGAGAATGCACAGAAACTCAGGGCAACTAATGCTGACTTCTGACTGTGAACCTGTATTGCACCGGCCCGGCCCCAGCTGAGATGTGTCCCAAGTAAGCATGCCCTACCAACCCACTGCTGGCAGACGCTCTGCTCTGGGCTGATGCTGCTCTTGACACCTGAAAAAAACAGAGACTCTGACACAGCAGAGGAAAAGCTAGGAGAACCATGTAGAAGAATACATGCCATGAGGTGCTTGATGTTTTTCTTTCACAATGTCCCTGTCTTCTTCCATTCGATGCACTATTAGGATATAGTTATTTGCTGCCAGGATGCATAAATGGAAAGACATAAAAGTCAGGGCCAAGCTCGAACACTTCTTCCTAGGAAGAACTTAAAAACAGTGCTTCTTGGAAACTTAGGAATATTTCTTTTCAGCTCCTTTAACTGAAAAATAAGAGGAAATAAAAGCTGAATTTTGCACTAATTAGCAGTCCATATTTATCTGCCTGCAGTGCAAACCAACAAAGAAAAACTTTAAATGAAGAATACACCTTCTAGTGGTACTGAAAAATGTGGACCTGGAGGAGACTTTTGGGAGACTGTGTCAAAAAACAAAATGCTTTGGTAAAATAAATGTCATAAAATTAAAACTGAGAGCATGCTTCTAAACAAGGGTAACTGGTATATTGGTAATTCCTTCAGGCTGGTACAGTGTGTTCCCACTTCAAACACCTTTTGTGTTTGGACCTGTGCTGGCAGCTTTTCAAAGGAATCTTGTACTTTCTTCCCTCCCCCTCCCCACTTTGCATAATAATTAATATGTGAATACGCTGGTGATTTTTTTCTTGTTATTTTAATATGTTCACATTCTAGAGACTTCAATAAATTTCAGAGCTCTACCAAAGTAGTCCTTGCTCCAAAAAACATGCAGCCTAAACAGACTGGAAAAGCAAAGCACAACAAAATAGCATCAACCATCACCCCCATTCTGTGCAGAGTAAAGCATGGTACCAAGTGACAGGCCTATCAGAAGAGATTCAGGATCCATTCAGGCAGTATTCCTGTGCCTAACAGCACACTCTACCAGTTGCTTCATATATGGCATAACAGAACGTGGAAAAAAATCCAGCAGTAAGAATTGTCATCTGTCCTCACATTAGAGTTAATTCCCCTTTCCTGGAGTTAGATACCAGTTTATGCCCTGAAGCACCAAGTTACAATCAGGTAATTCTGATTATTTTTGACATTCATATATATCCAATCCCTTTCTTGAATATTATGTTCTTGACTCTGACACTGTTCCTACCAGTATAATCACAGCAGTCCTGAAAAGATACATCCATACGGGGACTTTCAAGCACCTGAATAATCTTAATGAGTTCAGAAGTATGCAAGATAGGTCACACAGGTGATTTCTGTAAATGGGGCGGCGTGGAGGGGTGCTAGGATTTTGCCCAGCATAGTTGCTTATAAAGTCTGGGAAACTGAGTACAGGCCTCCTCAGCTTCAGCCTCTCCCTGATTTGCAATTACAATCCTGAGGAGGGAATAACAGCAATCCCAAAGTCCTGAAGCTGCAAACTAAAGGGAAACAAAACTATGCATTTAGGGAATAATGCAAAATATGAGAAAAAAATGTAAGAGATGGGTGTGATGGAAATACCTTTCCTGAGGCTAAGCTGGTATTGATGTGCTTCAAACCCATAAGTAGATGTGTGCATGTTGCTGGCTGAAGAGGCTTGGGGGGTAGGGAGGTAGGTTTTGTTGTTACAACTCGTTACTTGTTCTTACTGCTTCCTGGGCAAGGACAACAAAAGCCATGAACAGTGTGCTCTCTTCCCTCTGACCTAGGATTAATGACAGCAATGCCAAGATTTCTCCATCCTTGTGACTATTTGATGATGGGGAAAAAGATGGCTTATTATCACTCAACCTTGTGACTCTTCAGCTATGGAAGGATTAACAGAGGAAGGTAATCAGGAAAAATTATTGGGAAACGAGTTCTGGGAACTTACTTGTAAAAGGAGCAAATGAAGAGAGAAGGAATCACTCCCAGGAATCAACCAAAATCCTAAATTCAAATCCTGCAAGTACAGTTTTCACATGAGCTTGCTCATGCAGATCTGTCCCATGTTCTTTCTCTCGTTGGAAGCAAAAAGGTATACATTGGTGGTTAAGTTCAAGATGTTGTGGGTGCAACAGCCGACCTTTGAGGATGGAATATTTGCTTGCATGACTTACAGTGACACATAACTACTTAATTACTGTGTATAATCTATTTCTAGAGATGCAATCCCAGACAGATACTTGGAGGTTATAGGGTGTGATATGTAAAGAATATACAGAATGCACAGGAAAGAGACAGGTAGGCAGATCTCTAAAGACATTTTCTTGGGTAGGTTTTTTTATTTAAACAGTTACTTTGTTACCCTCAGTGGAACAGGACTGCCAAAGGTGGGGGCAATTTGAGAGGAACCGCAGGTATTGTTGCATCCCACCTGCACACGCCACTCCGTGACCTGCTGTACAGCAGGGGACATCCCCAACCGCAAAAATGTACCATCCAGACGGTACACTAAAAAATACAAGTGAAAAAATACAAACGAGTGACCTCAAATGGGTGGAGGAGCCAGGCTGGCAGGGACAGTCACTACCTTGTAACATGCGCTTCAAACCATCCTCAAGGTACCCCACAAAGCTCATCGGTATGACAGTCCTTTCACTTGGGCAAAAAGTTCATGAATATTGGAACATGGTGTTGAATGAGGGTGAAGTTCTTCACTGTCTTCCTGCTACAGCAGCTTTTTTGGAAATGCACCAAGGGCTTTGATCCTAAAAACACCTGTAAGCACCTGGGTTCCACTGACTTAAACAGAACCAATCAAGAGCTTCAGCGTTTGCGGGTTAAGACCCACGTCTGTATTTTAAGATCTTGCCTACAGAAGCGGCACTCATTTACCTAAGCGGTTTTTATAAGCACACCTTTACTTCAGTGAGCGCAACGTCACCCGTGCGGGAGGCGCCGCGGAGCCGCTTTTCCCAGCGCGGGAAGCCACCGCCACCGCCACGGCCGCCCCGGCCCCAGCCCCCAGGCCGCCGCCTCACGCCTCGCCCGTTCGCTTCTCCCCGGGAAGGGCTGGCGGTGGTGCGTGGGCGAAGTTTTAGGCCGCCTCCCCGACAGGCATGGGGCGGCTCGGGCCCGCCTCGCCTCCGAGGGTCCTACGAGGCGCCACGGCCCGGCCTGACCCGCCGGCAAGGCGGGGGGAGGGGAACGCCCGGCCTCCCCCGCAACGCAGCGCCGGGCCGGGGCCCTGAGCGGCTTCCACGCTACTTCAGGCGGCCTCGGCGCGCCCGGTGGCCCGCCCCTTCCACCGCGCCGACGCTCCTCCTCCCCCATCGTCCCAGCCGGGCGGGGGCAGGGGGCCGGGCCTTGCTGGCGCCCGATCTGCAGGGGGAAGGTGCGTGTTTTTTCCCCTGGTCCCCTCATCCTCCTCTTCACAGGGGCCGGCGGCCCGCGCTCTGCCGGGCCGGCCGTGCCCCTCCGCCGGGCTGCGGCGCTGTCCCGGGGCCGTGGGGGGCCAGGCTCCGCCGCCTGGCTCGGGCGAGGAGGGGAACGCGGGACCCGGCCCCGTCTCCTCACGCCGAGGTCTGGCTTTAAAGCCCTGCCAGCATATGCTGGGGAGCCCCCCGAAGTGGGGCCTTCAGCATTGGGCCCGGCCGGGCCTGCCCTAGGTCGGTGGGCTGCAGCCCCCAGCCTGGCCGCGGGCCACCGGGCCTGCTTCATGGCCGCCCTCCCGCCTTTCTCTGGAGGGGGACACCAGCTTGGTTGCCCTTCAGGAACACGGCCGCTCCACTATGTGACAAGAAATGCCAACTTAGCCTTGTCCTTCCTCTTAATTTAAAAGCAAATATTGACCCTGAGTTGTAGCTGGCTGTTGCACACGTGCTCGGGGGACGCATGGTTGGCATTAGGTGCGGCATGGTGCGCTGCGGTGACCTTGAAACCAACAAAGCCCACAGCAGCCGCTGGCTGAAAGCTATGCCACTGCGAATGGATAAAACCCATAAATACCAGATGGATGCATTAGATATTTAATTACATTTTACAGCCCACTTCATAGTGAAGAGGTCCCAGCATGTAGAGTGGTTTAATGCTTCTAAGTAGGAAAATCTAGTAACTAGTACTCATTTGATTTGTTTTGACAGGACTTTGTTCTTCAAAGACTACTTTTTTCAAATTGATGCAAAAGGGAAGAGTGTATGAGAGGCATTTTTATATATGTATATACATTTTTTGTTTATGTGTATATGCGAATACATATTTTATAGAAGTACTAAAATATATATGAGGGAGAAAAAAGCATGAAAAATGTAAGTTCTGCAAGCTGATTCAGACTTTGGTAAGGAAGTATTAAATAGGGAGGAGCCTTTTGAATCTAGTGGTTGCATCTGACAAGTTACGAAGTCTGCTCAGAACTACTGAAGAGAAAATTCAAAATACAAGCACTGGATTTCTGTTTGCTTGTTGATTACTTGTTTTGGGACCTGATCCTAAGTGCTGCATGAGCACCCAAAGCACCTGTTCAGAGGGCCACACATGTGCAACACCTGAAATCCTGATTACTTGTTTTGTAAGCCTTAATTTTCAAAATTTTGCCTGTCTGTGTTTTCAACTTTGTTCAAAATTAGATTAATTTTTACTGTTTCTTGAGACAGTTCCGCATCTGCTCACTCCTCTGTATCAAAAGACTGTAAGTGTTGTAATCTGTCGATGAAAGGGGAGCATGTGGGTGTTTCTTACAAAGCAATGCTTGGTATGAACGTAGAACAGATCCCCTGTGTGGGAATGGAAGAACTGCTTACATCTGTGTCTGTCTAGAATGCATCTCTCTATTTTAGCTAGAGAAATTCGTAATATTTAAGCTAGGGCGACAGAGTTTGGCCTTGATTTTGCTCTGGTTATTTTTCTGAGAGAATGAAGGCTTTTATTAAGAGCCTTTCTCATGCTTACCTACTATTACTTCTGAAATCATCTTGCAGTCTTGTCTGGTGTTCCTCCTGTTAGGTTATTACTTTGAATAAAACCTCAAACACTACTTTGCCCAAAGAAACCCTACAAAGCCTGCCATAGTAAGAGTTCTTACATCTCGTGTTTCCTTGTAAATTTTGACTCATTTCTTTAGACATACCCACTCTAGCTTGGGTAACAACTATGAGTTGTGCCTTGCAATCAGTTGTACTTTACCAAAACTTCAGTCTTTCAGATGAACTCTGTGCAGATATACTTGGATCAGACCCACCGCAACTTTAGAGATTCATACAAAGCCTTTGACTTACCCAGTCTTGTTTCTTGGTGTTTAAAATATATATGATTCTTTTGAACAGCAGAACAATTAAATACTGAATCAGATAAGAAGAGATTGCAGATCTGGGCTGGGGAAGACCAACCTGGCATTGACCCCTGTTGGGAGATATCTGTCAGTAAAAGCTCATATACATTCTTACTTGTTTTATAACATGGATTTGCAAATGTCTGCCTGTCTTCAATGCCAAATTGGGAAAGAAAGCAACTTACAGAGTCTCTCATCGTTGATACAATTGCATGAACTCATAATGCACATGGGATTCTTTTATCTATCCCTGCTATAGTGTATAAAACTTTCTCATTTTAAGATTGAAAACTTTGTCTTGTCATTTCTTCCTTTCTTTCCAGTTGTGGGAGGATGAGGATGAAGGATGGCAGTACATCTAAGGGATAACACCTGCAGGGGTGAAATATTTCTTTAAAAAGTACTTTGTACATAGAAATGTACAAAATGATTACAGTCTTGAAGCTCTACGGTTCTTTCTGTTCTGTCTCTACAGGAAATATTATCTGTCAAAAACTGCATTGCAGTAATCTTTCACGTTTTTGTTACCAGATGTCTGCAATAATCTTGAAGTAGTGAAATAAATGTAAGTTCTTTCTTCAGTTGACCCTAGTCACTTACATTTTCATTGTGATGGCAATGGTAAATTTTTAGCTCAGCTTTGTAATCTTCTAAATGCCAATTACTTGATTAAGTCAGTATTTCTGATAGAATCTGTAGAGAATGCTCTGCTCTTTTTTTGTTTAGGTTTTACAATATAAGAAAAAATTGTATGTCAGCTTGAGAAAAATGTTAACCTTGTTAGCCTGTAGTTTTAAAAAATGATAATTTGGGTACCTTGATCTTACAAGAGGATTAATTTCTGTTATTGAGACAGAGGGAATGGACCAGTGGTGGTGGGGTTGCTTTTTAGACTTTATTGATTTATTTAATGTTTGCCTGTTTATTTGCTTATCTGAAATGGAGAGCGTTCAAACACCCAGCTCATTTGGATTATTTTTTTCTGTCCTGGTATTAATAATAGTAATATTTTCTCAAGAGTCTTTTAAATCTAGTTAACATAGAAGTGTTTGATGAATTTTCTCCACAGTGGGTGAGAGAAAAATGTGAAAATCTCTTCGGTGCTGTTTCTGCCAAGAGGGTTTTGATAGAAGTATCTAATTAAGAGACATACAGATTAAAATGCATCTCAAAGAAGTTGTTTATATATTTTGGCAAAATGTTCCTCTTTACTACCTGTTTCAATCAGAGGTATGGTAAAAGACCTGTGATCTTAAAAACTGACTTTAAAAGATCCTAATGCTGTTTCAGAAAAGAAAAATTCCAGTCATATTTATCTCAATGCTCAAAACCAAATTTTAAATCAGTGATCCTTTTGTTGTATGAGAGGAGGTTCATCTCAGATCACCTATCATAGACATCTCTTACATCACAAGATTTATTTTAAATGTGCCTGAGTGACCATCCTACATTCAGTACAACAGTGACAGTTTCCACAAGCTCAGGATTTGCCCAAACCTGTTTTGTGACCCCACAGATGCAGCATCTTGTGCATCTGAGAATTGATGTCACCCCTGTGAGGCCTGGTTTAGTTCTGATGTGAGAAAACAGTTCTGGGTTTAAGTATATATCTGTTGGGTTGTTTTTTTTTTTTTACTTTCTGTTTCTCCAGTTGCTGGTTGTGGTGTCTGATCTTTCACTTAAATGCACTGATAGTACATTTCCTGCTAGAACACTCTGTATGAAAGGGAGTGAGATCACTCTTCTGCCTTCCCCCAATTTTTCTAACTTTCATCTGCTACATGTATATTGATATCCGGTGCCTTTAATTTTTGTGTTAGTATTTTTCAGAAGAGGCACTTGACTGTGAATTTACATAAGACAAGTGAGTCAAAAGTAATTTTATGTTTCAAGTAGCCCCACAAAAGGGGCTTATGTAATGTTATGCATGTACCAATAGACAATTGAGAAAGAAATGTGCTTTTCTGAGGCCTTAAAATGAGAGCTGAGCCAATAGACTCCGTTGGGAAAGCATCCACTTTTTTATCTGTAACTTTTGAAGACCAAAGCATAAATTTGATTCATCTGTAATGGTTTCCCCTTCTACTCTCCACAGGTTTTGAGGTTAGTGTTTCTGATCTTGTTGATTTTTACTGTTCTGAATCACAGGGCTCACCTTCTAGTGCCCTCTCTGGTCGTGTTCTCCCATACAAGACATGAGAGCTCTAATGTGGTGGACTGTGAAAACACTTATTGAAGTTTTAGTTTAATGAAATTCTTTATTGCTTTGGAAGCAGAAAGAATTGTAAGTAACTAATTTCTTTAAGATTGATCATATGCTGCAGTGGGCTATTAATATTTTCTCTTATGACAACTAGATAAGGCAGAAAAGTACATTACTAATCTCAGGTAATGTATTCAGTGCTGCTGAAAAATACACAGAGCAGACAATTTCTACCTCAGTGATGCACTGTAAGATATCCTAGAAAGAAAACAAACTCAACTTGATTTTAATTACTTGTTCAGTTTGGTTGTCATGAAATAGTTGTTGGGTAAGGAATCTCTGGAGGGTTTTCGGAAGTAAAAAAGTCTCAGAAATATGCTTGGAAAATTCTGTGCAGGCTCTGAGTAACTACCCTTGTCTAATTTACCTGCAGCTGCTGCAGAGGTCTCCACCCCACCCACCCACCTGTCCCTTGGTCAGCGATCCTCACCCAGGTAGGAGAGGTGGTGGAAAGAGCAGAGTTGTCTGCTCTTCAGGCTGCAGGGACCGCCACAGTCCAATCTTCCTTTGGGTAGTATATCCCCATTTTCTCTTTGGCAGTAACCTCGTGGTACTAATGCTCATTATTAATTTCTGCAAAGAATAAATGTTTTTTACTGGTTTGGTTCCCAGAACCAGCTTGCTGCTGACTCTATGGATGAAGTTCTAGTGCAGGTGAATGGCAGTTAGTGGAGGGCAGAGCCACTGTAGCTGGGACCTAGATGGACTTAAGCCACAACTGATCCAAATCTTCTGTTGCCCGGTCCATAGGCTGGTAAAATACACTTAACACTCATTTTAATATCCATTATGACTGCAACTAAGGTCTGTGATTCATGCTTCATTTTGTTCTTGTGTTTTACAGCTGAAGAGAAAACTTAACAGGAAGGGTGGTAATGAGCAGGATTATCTCTGTGGCTGCCCTTCAGAGAGTAACTAAATGAGGACAGATGTGCTTTTTTCCAGCAAGTGATGCCACCCAAGTTGGCAGATACATCTTGCTTTGTGGTGCTATCTGCTGTACACTAGAGCTGTGATTATTAAACAGACCTGGCATAGCAAACCCACCATATATGATAGAGGTGGATCATATGGGGGTAGTCATGCAATTTTGGACTGTTCTGGCAAATCTGAGAGAAGAGAAGGTGGTCAAACTTGAAGAAACTTGGAGAGAACAGCTTACGTTGAATGTCAAAACATCTCCTAAAAGTTTGCTGTGCTCTTAGCAGGTGACAGTGGTGTCTTCAGCCTCGCATCTGTATTTTGACTGGGACAGTGAATTTTTTGTTTCATTGAAAAAAGGGGTGGTTGAAATAACATGATTATCTTTCTGTGTTTATATCTTGCAGTAGGTGAGATGGAAACTCATTTGCAAGTCTTTTTCCCTAGAGGAAAAGCTATTTCCCAGTGCTAAGTGGTGTTTCTGTTAGCAGTCCTCTCATTGCTCAAAGTATGTCTGACTTTTTGGCCCAGAAAGATAATCCTTCTGACACAACAGCGTAGGTTATTTTGTGTTCATAAGCAAACAACACTTTATGCTTTCTCTAGTATGGGAATTTTGGTATGGCTAGAAATGGTATCTTTTTTTTTCCTCACATCATACTCTCCCATCTGATGTTATTTGTGAAGCAAGTTTCTGAAAAGTGTTTTATGGTTTAAGCTTTTAGGCTGAAATAAATGCATGTTTTAAGCTTTATTTGAGGAACTGTCATTATCAATAGTGATATATCCTGTGTTTCTTCAATCAGATCATATGGCAAGGTTTATTTAAGGTAGAAGCTTTAAAAACCCCACAAACATATAAAGTGAACCCTGTTTTTTTTCACTCTGACTTCAAGTCAGGAGATGAGCCCAGCACTTAAAAAAATGCACGGTATATATGTCTGTAAAGCATATCTGATGTTTCTATGAATGTTTTTAGGTGTTTGGGTTTTTTTGCTTTTGGTTTTTTTTTTCAAACCCAGCACCATTTTCTTGTGATTGTGGTGCAGCCCTCTCGGCTATCTCATCATTACATTACAAACCACATTCCTGTCAGTCCCACTGTCATGCATTTACAGGTCTCAAGGGTTTAACAAAGTCAGAACAGTTATATTTTGGGGCAGTAGTAGTAAAATTTTTAATTTTTTTCTCCCCTTTCACATGCTGCTTTATCTCCTTTGGCATTTCCTCATTGTTGTAATGCTGGAAGATACGGCACTTTGTTACTTCTGTTCTCAGTGTGTTGGTATTAGAATTAAATGTATTCAGATGAGAGAGTTGGCGTTGCTCAGCCTGGAGAAAAGATGGCTCTAGGGAGAATATTGTGGCCTTTCAGTACTTGAAGGGGGCTTATAAGAGAGGTGGAGAGAGACTTTTTAATGGGGTCTGTGGTGATAGGACAAGGGGTATAATGTTTTTAAACTAAAAGGGGATAGATTTAGACTACATATAAGGAAGAATTTTTTTACAATGAAGGTGGTGAAACTGGAACAGGTTGCCAAAGAGGTGGTAGATGCCCTGTCCCTGGAAACACTCAGGGTCAGTCTGGATGGGGCTCTGAGCAACCTGATCTAGTTGAAGATGTCCCAGCTCATTGCAGGGGAATTGAACTAGGTGATCTTTAAAGATTCCTTCCAACCCAAACTATTCTACGATGACTGTTTTCTGAAAATTTGGGACACACAGCCCAGTTGAGGAGCATGCAGACAGGAATAGGAGCATGGGAAAGTTCCTTTGAAGAATGTTATATAAAAATAACTATTGGGAGCTTATCAGTATGTGAACTGTATATAAAAAAAACAGATGCACACTGGATAAATAATAATTAGAGTAGGCATCTGTCTAATGCAGCCTCCCAAATTTATCAAAATGAAACATGCTGTCTAACATCTCCTGTCCCTACAGACAAGCAGCATAGGAAGGATGAAAGTCAGCTAATACTAGCTCTTCTTCTGGAAAACATTTTTAGCTGTGGTGAGGTAACAGCTGGGCTGTTAGCTGCAAGCATTGCTGCAACTGCGGGTGGTGGTCTGTGCAAGCTCAGCTGCTCATCTGAAAGCAGAAGGTAACTTTGCTGTAGAAAAAGCTTTACTCTAGGAATTAAATGAGATAGTAAACTTAAGAAATGTAGACTTCTTGCTGACCTTGCCTGCTCTCCAGGTGTTTATAGCTAAGTACGCTGTTCTTAACAGTTAGACCTTGTTGATAAACATGGAGTAAGGGGTGTAGGATTAGTGTTGCATCAGATCTGTTCCAATGGATAACTGGGAAGTCGTTGTAATCGGGGAGCAGGATTGATACATAATTCGTTGCCCAAAGCACTGTTTGTGTACCGGCCCATCTTCCAAATGGTTTCAAAGAAGAGCTTTCTGAGGAGTGACCCAAATATAGAAATCATGGAAGTGTGGGCACATGCAGTGAGACCATCATCCTGAAAGGATCAGCACTTCACTGAGAAGCCAAAGATGACTTTTTGGCTGCTTCTGAATGAAGGAGCAGTTGTAACTTCATGTGAAATCTACCTTATCAACTGCTCCTGCTTGCAAGATGATTTATGTGATAAAATCGAAACCAAGTGTAAGCAATCCTCCAATACCAGTTTCATTTTAATTTGGAATTGCATTTATTTCATGAAGAAACTGACATTTACAACATCTGGATTCGCTGAAGGAGATGGAGGCGCTGTTTTTTTCCTCATACTAGTAACACCAGAGCCCCAAATATTAAACGATTTCTTTACTCATGCTGTGGATAAAGCCCTCTGAATCTTATGTGATTATGACAGGGCAAATGTGTGGTTTTGAAAATCACCATTTCATAGCTAGATCAAAGTAAAATGGTTTAAGTGGGTTGTTTCTGCAAGCTTTTGTCTCCTTAATGATTAGTGTTGAGACTAGCAATACTTAAAAGGCTGTGTTCCCAAAGCTGTTCTTGCAGAGGACTACTTAGCAGGTAGGATAAAAGCCAGAGCTGTCCTCATACCCAGGGTCCCTGCCCAGTTTAGTAACACTGGATCTAAATAGCAATTTAAAGAGTGTCTAGATAGCTTCACTTTTTATTGTGTTCCAGGCATAACTTCTTCAGCAGACCCAGGAGCTTGTGACTGTCACCTGCAATACCAGAAGCATAGGATGTATAACTGGGTTCTGGAAAAGGAGCTGTGGGCTCTCTGGGCTCTGCTTGGCTGAAGGCCCTGTGTGAAGTGCTTCCTGAGCTCAGGTGCAGTCACTCACCTGGGCCTGGTATGTTCTTGGCAGTGGTGGTGAGCTGGTTTTCTCAAAGATGGCCCGTGTAAAAACTTCTCTGGAGTTTGGGAGCTGACACCTGTGTGTCAGCTTTTCCTCATGCAGTCTGAACTATGCAGAAGTAATTAAGACCTAGGAGGAATATTCTGGCTGTTTTGTTTTCTCCTGTACTTTTATGGCATAGTTTAATCTCTGAGTGTTATTGGTCAGGTGCAGGGTCAGAATCATGTCAGTGCAAAGTCAGTAAGATGCTGTAATATCGTATTTGCAGGGAGAAGATTGATCACATTCCGTCTTCAATAGTGTTGCAGATGCTGTAAAATGTGTGCCAGAAAATGATGTATATGTATACCTAGTCAGCTTATGTTTGCCAAAGTCAGTCTCTTCCCTTAGCATGACACTCAAGTACAGTATCAGCTTTTGTATTGTCACATTCAAGACCCTGCTAAGCACCTGAATCAACCATATGGTACCACAGATAGATTGGCAGCTAGGATGAAGAACCTGTGAGGATTTTGAAGGCTAGATCTCTATTTGTTTTTCTAATACCATGACATTCAAGCAATAGTTGTGTTGAGAAAAGGGAGTTTCATAGTTCATTAAACTACCTTCCTTCTCACAAATATTTTTTCCCATTTGGAAAGCTATCTCTAGGGTAGCTCCTGAATAGGTTTTGGCAATGGTACTTCCATCAGGTATTCTGAAGGTGCTGTTATAATAACATTAGTCCAATGCTGCTGCACTCAAGTACTCTAATTTAAGCACATGAATGGGGTTCAAATGTATAAATTGCTAGTATAGCTGCTTTTCCTGGTGATAATTCTGTGTACTGAGAAATCAACACAGTCCTCTAAAAGGCGTTTTAGACTCTTGATTAGACTTTGAACATCTGCTCAGGTTTATGCTGTCACTTTTTTGGTTGCTTCAGAGAGAAGTTTCTTTTGTTTCAGCTGTTTTCTTAGAATGGTAATTCATCAAAAGGTATTAAGAAATTGGCGTCCATTCATTCAGGTTTCGGCTATTCTTTGGTTCTCCGCAGTGTGTTGCTCTCTTCTGCATTAAAAAACAAAGCAACTGTAGCTGGTAGTAGCAAGATGTATGTTTGGGAACTAAATATTCAAAATTACCTTCAAATTTTGCATTGAGGTACTTTCACATGAAAATTTTATACATCCGGGCTTCCCTGTGCATATTTTCTCATGCTTGGATTTAGTCTACACAGAAAATTGTCAGTTTTTATCTGAGATTTACCAACCTATCTGAGCTCAGTGTAAGTTGTTTCATGGGTTACCTGCATGAGGGATCTTCTGAGTTCACTGCATGAGAATTCTGGAGAGAAATGTGCCAGCTGTGTGAGTGTGCGAACAAAAATAAATTGAGAACAGACATTTTCAAATACTTATTGCTAGCAAGCTAGATACAGTAATTGTTTACATTTATAACTATTTTGCTATCCTCTATTAAAAAAAACCCCAACAATACAACTGAAACACATCTTTAAAAATTCAGTTTTGCAAGTAGAATTTCATGGCTCAGAAAAACAGGAATTGTCTTACCCAGACTCACTGCTGTCAGCATTTGTTACTGCCCTCTCTGTAACTGGGGTGGTGTGTTTACTCTCGATATGTTCTTTGAGGGCTTTGTTGGTGGTGTTTTTGTTTTTTCCACTTTGTTTTCCAGATCACTTTTTATAATATGGCCGTTTGCTTCACTGCAGCAAGCTTTTGACTGGCTTCTATTGCTGTCAGGAGAAAGGGGGCTGAGTGGTCATGCTAATTGAAATGTCTTTCATGTGGCAATTGAATTGCTTGGAGATGTCACTTCTGGGTTTGTCCTCTTCCGATTGCTTGTCCATTCTGTCTGTCTGTAGTTATAAGTTCCCAAATGCACGTTTGTCTCAGTATATCTGTGTAGTGGGTAGTACTGTGGACCCTGGTCTTAAATGGTCTGAAATTAATGAATATAGATGGATGTCTGTTGTCATAACTGACATTTTTTTGTCCTGCAGTAGCAAAATCGTTTGATAATTTTTTGATCTCTTAAATGGGAGTAAAATGGAGAATTTAGAAGTTAAATGCAGAATCAGAACTGCCTCATGCATGGTAGCTGTAGTGCTCCATGATCAAATGTGTGCTGCACTGGGGCATAACTTTGATGAAGAAATGGTGTTGGAACTTTCCTCAACATCAGGAGGAGATCTGGTTTTGCTAATTTATTCCTCAGAATTGGCTGAAAACCAGTTTTCTATCAAGCTCATTAAGTAAAGAGTATTTATCTTGTTTACAGTCTGTTCTTTGCCTTGGTTCTTTATGTTTAAACTTCTTAAGCTTGCTTTTGCTTGTATGTTGCAGTGCAGTCTGTGATGGGATGATGCTCCCAACTGTACTTTGCCACTGATCTGTAGCAATTTGTGTCTGATGTTGATATGTCGGAATACAGTATGATATTTAAGTGCCAATATTATGCTCTAGTGAATATGATGCAATCATAAATGACATACTTCATAACATATCATTGAAATTAATATCCTTTCCCACCCTTAATATAAGTAGAGAAATGTGTGCATTATAAAGATCTTTTTTTTTTTGTCAGTTGTAATGAGAAATTCTTGACGCTGTGCCTTTTTCATATAGTTGTATTTACAAATTCATCCTTTATTGCTCTGGAAAAGGAAGGCTCAGTGGGCATATCGTACAGTATGGAGGCAAAAGACTAGAATATCAGTTTTCTTAACGAGTCTAGCAATATGTTCACCAGATTTCTCAGCTTCACAAAACTACTTGAATGTTGTTACTACAGCAGTATGAGGAGCATACTTTTTCTTGGGACAGTAGACTGCATGAAAAAAACTAGCAAATAAAAAAGATGTTCAGAAAAGTTACAGTGATTTTAACCTGGATTTTTTTTTTTATAATATTCTTAAATATCGCATCATATTTAGCAATGCTGAATAATTATTGACTTAATTTGGAATTGTGGTGCTACTTATAGTCTGTAAAATGAGACTGTAGGTATATAGAATAAAATAGCAGAAAACTTGGCCTGTTGCACTCCATTACATAATTATTAACTAAGGTTACTTATTTTGGTGGTTCATATTGGCAAATATTCTGACCGTTAATAACATATAGACACCTTTAAAACAGATTTAATTGTTGGAAGGAGACATCAAAGTATTTGTACTTTCTGGCCAAAATCTGGAGCAACATAAAGCATACATGTGTTCAGTAGGGTTGAACAGCCTTCTGCTGGAATGCTGCTTGGAGGAGCACCAAGAAGTGCCTGCAGGTGCCAGATACTTGGCAATTTGATTCCTTTTTGGCTTTCAAAGGCATAGCAGACCCAACCTGTGACAAGAACAGCCCTGCGCTGACTATTGCTAATGAAACTTGGTTTGCTCCTGTTACAATATCCATCCATCAACTTTAGCAGCTTTTGCTATCCAGGGATATGGATTGATCATTTGCTCATAGCTCATACTTTCTGTTTTAGGCTTTCTCCTGGTATGACGATAAGTTTCATCCTTTGGCCAGATGCAGCTGCTAGTCTTTCAATAAAAACTTGAAAAGAAAATATTTAGCATCAGAATTGTGGGAATAATTTAGCTAAATAACAGCATACAAGATGTCTTGTTGAATGTGTTTTGAAAAAGAAACTTAGTTTAGAATTTTGGGTGATAGATGTTTAAGTGTGGGGCCTTGCTGGCAATTCTTAAGTGCCCCTTAATTTGCGCCTCTTGTTTCTCTCTCTTGGGTATTTAATTCTTTTCTATATATATATAAGAAAGTACAGAAAATACAGAAGAATTCGTAAAAGATTTCTGTGATTATATTGCCTTAATAAAAAGGGTGTGCTTTTCTCGTGTTGGTAATGCTAAAAGAAAAAGGTGCAGTTTTAAAGAGTTTGTGTCTATATTATGTGTGTTTTTAGTGCAAAGATATGTGTCTATCCCAAGGGCCTTTACAGTCAAGAAAGGTTCCTTAAATTAGTAAGAGGCCATTAATGTTTTGTCTCAGTGTGTGTGTGTGTGAATATATTTATTTTTTTCATAGTTTTCATAGTATTTCTACATCTGAAGGCAACTTGTCTTTTTTTTCACACTAGAGCAATAGTTGCAGACTTGAAGGAGGTGTCACTGAAGTTGAGCATCAGAATAGCAGATAAATGCAGCTCTGTTCTGTTCTGTTATGTTTTGATTTAATTGTCCAAAATAATCTTTCGCACCCTCCCCCAAGCTGTCTTTCAATGCCATCAGTTGGCATTAGCTGTGTACTTTGGCATTCATTGTAATATGAACAACATTGTGTATTTCAGTGTCATTGTTTCCTAACTGCCTTCCTTTCATTAAATATTTCTGTTCTGTTCAGTTGTTCTCATCTAAAAATCCCACTGAATTCCCATCTTTTGCATCTGAAAAGATAATGTACTCCTTTTGAGAACTCTTTGTATTTTGAATGCTCGTTAAGAGTAATATCAGCTGCCACATGGCCTAAGCATTGCTCAGTGGTAATGTCTTATTTTTATTTTTTTTATTTTTTAAACTTAGTTTTTGTCCTGGCTGTCACTGCCTTAGTTTTTGTCTTGGCTGTCACTGCTTCTTAGGGAAGTAGCAGACTAGTGTTTCTGTAGCTTTGTTGATACAGTACTCTGCACAAGGATTAGGGTGTGATTCTTCAGGATTAGTGCCATCCGGTTTAGAAGCAGTTACTGAATAAGATTATATTAAGATAGCCTGTTACTATTCTGAGGCTTGGAGGTGAAGAAAAAGTGTGGTTCCTTCCACCGCTTCCTTCCTATGTTAAGCTACAGTACTTGCACTATACAGAGTATAAATAGGCCATGAACTTTTCCTTTTGCCAAATGAGGAGCTATGTGTGCAGTATCTCTGGGGACGTTTGGACTTTCTCTGTTTTAATCCGTAGCCTTCTTGAAACATTTCATTTCTTACACTGTCCACATAAGTCAGTATCACTACCTGGGTGTATATGGTCATACACTACTAGGTCACACTTATCTTGTCAAGGATTTCAGGACATTAGCTTCAGTTGTAGCAAATTAAGATAGTTCTTCTGAAGTTGGTAAAGGTAATGCAGCTCAGGTGTTTCCTTTGGAGTTTTAGACTTTTTGGTCCAAGTAGTAAGATTTTGTATTGTATTCAAAGTCTTGTATCGATATTGTGATATACTCATCTTTTTCTTAGCTTTAGATGTTAAAAGGCTCATCTTAAGTAAATGTAATGTAATGTAAATGATAACTTTGACTGTGAGTGTTCCCAAAGCCAAGATTTTTCAACTGATTAAGTGTTCTCCCAGATAAGGAATATTGACAATGCTGGAAAGCAGTCTTTGAGGAATGTCTGCTTTTCTGCTTCACTCTTCAAGATCATAAAGCTTTCTTCCCCACCTCCCTTATCTTAGTGATGGAAAAACTCTATGACTTTATTTTTAGGCAGAAATCTCCTCCTCATTTTGCAAGTCCACCTAGCCTTCCAGCTATCCTACTCCACAGCTGTCACAACAAACTTTCTTTCAGATGCTATTAAGTGTATCAGACATCACTCTGCAGCATGTGAGTTTGTTACCCTGGGGCTTTTCAGTCTATTCTCATGTTATCAAAACCACTGTGTGATTTCAAGGTTTCCTACATTCCTTGGAGGAAAATCAAATGGTACATGGTTAGGAAACTTATAGATACTCTGCAGATTTAGCAGATCTCTAGCAATTAAGTGGTTAATATCCTCAATTTATTGTTTTCTTTCCTCATTTCCCATAACCATGACTTTTGTGAACTCTCTGTATTCTTTTGTCTGTATTTTCAACTGGGATTTTGGGAAAACTTTGCCACACTGGAGAAGAAGCATTGCTCTAGCTTTGTTTATTCTATTTCTGTTCCCTTTGCTCCTCTTTCAGTTATCTGATTGCTGTAGACAGTGTTCTCATCTGAGATATTTTTTTTATCCTTTTTCTCTCATTCTTCTCCATCTGTTACATTTAGGTAATTTGTGTTGTAATGATTTTAATGGCGGTAACACCAGTTAGCCTTGTTACAGATTAGGTATTCTAAAGCTCTTTTATATAAGGGCACCATAAAAGATGAAGATCCCAATGATCTTGCCCTTTAGCATCAAAGACAGTAGTTATCTACATACGAATGGATCAGGACATAGGTGGAAGCATCCTTAAAGTAGCTGTTTAGCTACTATTAAACATTGCACTACCAACATAGCATTGTGTTGTACATTTCATTCTCTTTCATACTCATTGGAGGTGGAAAACACTTTTTTCTGCCTTTAATTTATCATTTTCTTCTGCAAGGGAGACCTAGAACCTGTCTCCCTTGATTTTTTTAAACCTTTTCAGCTTGTGTTTATGGCTTCTTTTTATATTCTGAATCACACATTGAGGTTGGAAGACATCTTTTGAGCTCATCTAGTCCAAACCCACTGTTTAAGCAGGGTCACCTGTGACAGGTTGCCCAGACTTGTGCACAGTCAGCTTTGGAATATCTCCCCATATGGATGCTTTACAGTCTCTCTGGGCAACCTGTTCCAGTGTTTGAGCACCCTTACAGTTAAAAAGTGCATTCTTGTGTTCAGATGGAATTTCATATGTTTCAGTTTGTGCCTACTGCTTCTTGTTCTGTTGGTGGGCACCACTGAGAAGAGCCCAGCTCTGTCATCATCTTTCCTTCCCATCAGGTATTTATACCCATTGATGAAACCCCTCCTGAGTTTTTTCTTCTGCAGGCAGAACAGTCACAGCTCTCTCAGCTTCTCCTCAGGATAGGTGCTCCAGTCCCTTAATTATCTTCATGGCCCTTTCTTGGACCCTAGTATGTCTCTTTTGCACTGGGGAGTCCAGAAATGGACAAATACTCCAGGTGTGGCCTCACCAGTGCTGAGTAGAGGGAAAAGATCACCTCCCCCCACCAGCTAGCAACGCTCTTCCTAATGTGCAGCCCACCAGGCTGCTGGCCTTGCCATGAGGTTGCGTTGCTGACTCATGCTCAGCTTGTCCACCGAGACCCCACGCTCTTTCTCTGCCAAGCAGCTTTCCAGCTGGGTGGCCCCAGCCTATCTATGTGCGTGGGGACAGGTCCTCCCCAGATGCAGATCTTTTCATTTCCTCTTGTTGAACTTCGTAAGGTTCATGCCTGCCTGTTTCTCCATTCGCTCTGAGGGGCAGCACAACCATTGTGTGTACAGCCACTCCTCCTAACTTTGTATCACCTGCAAGTCTGTTGAAGCTGCATGCTGGCCAAGCATCCAGATCGTTAATGGAAATGTTGAAGAGTATCGGACCAAGTACTGACTTCTAGGGGACACCAGTAGTTACTGGCTGCCCACTAGATGTCATACGAATAATCAAAACACTCTGAGCTTGTTTGTTAGTTGGTTTTCGATCCACCTTGCTGTCAGCTCAAACAGTTCATACTTCATCAGCTTCCTTAAGACCTTATGGGAGACCGCTGAATGCCTTACTAGTGTTAAGGCTAACAACATCCACTACTCTCCCCTCATCTACAAAGCCAGTAGTTTTGTCCTAGAAGGCTGTCAGGCTGATTAACCATGATTACCCTTTGGTAAATCCACGTTAACTATTCTGAGTCACCGTCTTGTCCTTCATAAGTTTGGAAATAATTTCCAGGAGGATTTTCTCCTGTCACCTTGCCAGGGGATTGAGGTGAGATTGACTGGCTTCTAGTTCCCTCTTGAAAGCAGGAGTGACATGACCTTTCAAATATAATTGAGAGTGGCCTCACAGTGACATCAACCAACTCTCCCAGCATTTGTGGGTGCAACCTATCAGGCCCCATGGATTTACGTATGTCCAGCTTGTTGAAGTGCTCCCTAACCTCATCTTCCCCCACCAAGGGTACATCTTCCATGCTCCAGATTTCCCGTTTGAAATGTTCTGCTAGGATTTTGCAGGAAGAAATCTTTTTCTTCTATAGAGTATATTCAGACCACATCCTTCCTTCTGTATATGGATCCAGGTATGGCCTTGGCTGGATGCCCCCTATCCACTTCACCTGAAGCTAAAAGAACTGGAACTGTTTTACATTACTGCCTTTTAGCTTTATCCTCATTTTGGACGACAGAGTTTCCACCGTTCCTAAGTGTACTCTTGCATCCTGGAAAGCTGAGAGCCTGTGTAGCCCTTTAAGCTGGAGGTGATTAAGCCCTGAGCCCTGCTGAAATTTCTGAAGAGGCCAGATTCATCTGGTATAAACATGCAGTGTCTAATATGTGAATGGCTTTCAGTTCTGCCCAAAATGGGGAGAGGAGCAATGGTGGCTCCCACTTTTTGCTTTGTTATATTAGTGATTAGAAGTCCCCTTGAAGAAGTGAAAGGTGGGAGTTGCAGGTTTCATATGATCTTGATTGCTTCACTTTTCAGGAGAATACCCTACACATGAGGCTGCAAGCAAAATCGAAATGGCACCATTCTGTGTCCTTCCCCTGCATGCGAGATTTACAGGGTCAGAGGAATAAAGTAGAGGGATTGTAACCTCTAAAGAGCATCCTTGCTTCCTGGAAGGGCAAGGGGAATCCCAGATTCTTATCCATAATTTAGAAAATGGTTAATTTATACTGAAGAGACATGGAGTGCGATGCATTAATAGGACTGGGAGAAAGGACTGTACTTCCTCAAAGTGTGTTTTCTTCCTATCTCATTTTGCTCTAAACTTATAAAGAAATTCAGTGAATAATTAAACACATCAAACAATTGTGACTGTCCTGTTATTTTTTTTTCAATTTGGCTTGCACTGTGATGTTCATTTGCTGAGTCCTAATTAGCGAGATGTGCAAAAATCAGTAGTCTCTTTTCCCAGATGATTTGTTGGAGTGATAATGTTGCAGAGACTGGGACAACAGATGTGCTATTCTTTCCCTGAATTAGCAGTGGAGTGATTCTTGTACTGCAGTCCGAGTGAGTACAACGTTATTTTACCTAGCACGGGATTATTGCTGAATGCTGCTAACTTTTGGACAGATTATGCTGGACTATTCAAGAAAAGCACAATAAATTACGTTCCCATTCTTTTGTCCTTTCCCAGGGTTTGAATTCAGTTACACTCCTCTTAGAATGCAGTGGCAGTTAGTGAAACGCTGTGCGTGGCAGGAGTATGTTACATCCATAAAAGCTGCAGAGACATGTATGTTCTCAGTGTTTAGTGGAAAGTTCTTGGAGAAAGTTTGTCTTGTGAATGCATCTCCTCTGGGGCAGCCTTTGGAGTAAGGGTGCTGCTGGTTTTGAATGCGGCCAGAAAGAGCAAAGGAAGTATGTCTTCGTTACGGGCAGTGTGATAACTGTGGTTGCATTTCTCCATTGAAAAAATGCATGAAATTGGTAGCTGGGGGGTTCTTTGAGGTGGCCAATACTAATTAAACAATCCCCCTGTGTCTTCTGTTTAACAACTAAATGTGTCAGCTTTGGTAGATTCTGCAAACCCTTAAACAAAACCCCAAACCTTAAGTTTTTGAACCTAACTCTACAAAGTTGTTGTCTTACTGCAGTCAGCAAGAATTTGTCTTATGGCAGAAATCAGTTTATCTTGCTTGCTTGTTTGTGGATGAGCTTGGCAAAACTCAGGGAATGAGCATGGTCATCCTGAGAAAATTACTGATGTCTAGCAGAGGATGTCTATGAGCATGTAATTAACTGGTCCAAAGGGAAAGAACATGGCGAAAGTACAGAGCATAGCAATAAAAATACACCAATGCTGTCTGTGTAGTATAACCACAAATAAACAGTAACTCAGACTATAAAAGGCATTTTGCAGTTCTCTGTTAGTGTCCTGAGATAACCCGTCTTCTGTTCCTGGTTGTGTAAGACCTGCCTGTCTTGCAAAGAGAGAAGATATCTGTGTGATAAATTTTTTATTCATAGATGAAATCACAGATGATTTTTGTTGTTCTTTTGGGAAAATGACACGTCACTGTGAAGAATTTGTTGCTGCCTCGATCTCAAGGTTAGGGGACATGAATAGTTAAGGAGGGTAGCTTAATATTCTCATATTGCTAAAGCTATTGTTTAACTTGCTGTTTGTGAAAAGACCCGTAAAGGCCTGTGAAGGGCTCCGGTTTGTGCTAGTTATGATGTGAGCTGGGCTTGGTGACTCCAAAACGTTTGTGCATGTGGTTTTTAAGGGGGGTTGTTTGGGTTTTTTTGGTGGTGTCAGTCCCCGTGCTGACACACACACCCCCCCCCCCCCCCCCCCCCCCATTCTTCTGCTGGTTTATCTGGTTTATGGATCCTAAAAATGTGGTTTAATCCTTTCACCTTTTGTGTGTCTTAATTCTGCATTACACAGCCAGCATTTCAGATGGCCTTTTATGAGTGCATGCCTGGTGGGTCATCCCCCCTTCTTGGGAGCTGATCAGAAAGCTCTCACAAAAATTATGTGGGTTGCCTCTTCTGTTTCCATTGATGAACCTGTGCTTCTAAGTGCCTGTGTAATTCAGCTTTTCCTAGCATACTCTGCCACTGTTACAGTGAAGCTTCTCTGGGGGAATAATGGGAGAAAGATCAGAAGTAGCAACTGCATCTACCTGACTTACATCTGAATTTCCCAGATTCTTGTTTATCTCAGCATGTTTCTTGAACAAGGGGAAGTCAAATGAGTAGTTCCTGCAACCTACACTGAGATAAAGATTTCTTGGTGGAAATAAAAACATGCTGAAACTAAGAGAGGACAGGAAACAAAATGAGACAGGGTACATATTAGATCTATGTCAGAATTCTTTGTATATTAAGGTAACTTCATTATGTCAGAGGCTTATTTTTCTTTATTTATTTTGAGCAAATGCTGGAAAATGGTCCAGAATGAACATCTTGAGAAAATGAGTTCATCTATTTTTGGTTCTTTGTAACAAACAGAAGTGGAAAGGTGGTTTCTTAGCTTAGATCATTCAGAATGCAGCTCGCAGAAGCTTTGAGTACAACTGTGGCATGTACTCCCAGAGGCACAATACTGGTGTAACCTCACCTTTACTCTCTCAAGAGCTGGCTCAACTGCTGGTTTGCTGTGTGGCTTCTGGTGGTGCGAGGTTAATTCAGGAATATCCTGCAATCAGTGTTCTGTGGCAGTCAGATGAGGTAGGTACTCTAGTCCCTTCTGGTATTATGATTTACAAAGCTATTTAGCTATTGTGAAATTTGCCTACTCCATAAAATGACTGAGAATTAGTGCTCAACTAAAGCTCCTGTAGTGTGCAATTGTCTGAAAATAAAGGAGGATTTTTCTTTGTATTTTGCATGTGAATATAATATGTGGATATAATGTATGCAAATACATGTGTATATACATATACACACACTCATACCTCCCCCCTACCTTCGTACCGGCTCTTATGCATATAACATCACAGACCAAAAATACAAGTATGTTGTCATGATTCCTCAGGTCAGTGATTATAAAATGAAAAGTATAGCTCTCCAGAAATACTAAATAAATACAAACTGAGAAGAAGGATGCGTGGAAATCTTAACAGCAAAATCTAGTAATAATTCTGCTGTGCAGGTCTGATTTACTCATATTTTATCCTTGTTAGCCAATTAATAGGTCCTTTGCTATTTGTAGAACAATTGTTTCCAAGTAAAACATATTTTGTAGAGTAGAAGCTAACATTTGCCTTTAATGTTACTGTTTTTTGAGGCAAATTACTTTCTTTTTCAAAAATACAGGTATTGCCATGAAAGTCCATGAAAATGGCAAAAGTGCTGAATCGAAATTTTTTTTGAGCTAGTTGTAATTTTCACTTCACTTGGGTGTAACTAATTACTGTTTTTTCAAGTCCCATAACAGCTGCAGCTATAGAGCTGATTTAAAGGTCTTATTTCCTATTGCTAATTTTTATCGTCCAAACTGCAGCCTGATTTAAATTCAAAGGAAAATGAGACAATTACATTTCCTTTGGTGAAGACCTTTATATCTTGGGTTTGGGTAATCTTACTTCCAGTGTTATAGAAGAGTTTTGCAACAACTCCAACTGATTTCAGGTTTTTGGGTTTTTTTTTGTCAGTTCAATTAATAGTATAGAAAACCCGTCACTTTTATGGGATTGAAAATTTGTAGTATCTTAAAAATTATAACTTTTAATGATAAGATGGATAAACTATTAAGCATTAAGTCTTGGTATTCAACACAGGATCAGTACCCCTGGTGCTGTACCTCTCTACGATGCTGCTGAATTTAGTCCTTCAGAGATACACCAGTTAATAAGAAATGGTCATGGATTTATGCAGTATAGAAATTCATATTTTCTTCCTGGGGGCACTGGATCTAAATTGCTCTGACATCTTTCTAGTGCGATAAAAGTGCTTTCCTGATTATGAAGATAGATATTAAGAAGCACTTTTATTCATGAATGGTTTAAGATATGTTTCTGTCCAGATGTTTTGCGTGAAGACATTTGATTTGGCATTTCTGGCAAATCGTGCTCCTAACAGAAAGGAGATGCAAAGCTCCTCCTGGATGGGAGCAGCAACTCTGGGTTTTGATTCAGTGAAGGATGTGATTATTTAAAGAGATGCAGCATTCCAGGGATGTTTCTGAAGACCACAACAAAGATCGTGTCCAGTGGTCTAAGTATCTTTTTCATTTGCTTTCAATAATTGTGTCTCCAAGTTGAGTTTACTTTCCTGCCAGTTCTGATCAAAGCATTTTCACTATAAACTAATTTCATTTTGGTCTGTCTGCCAATCCAAATAAGAAAAAGTGTTGCTGATAGCTGTATGATTTTTTTTCTTTAATACTGTTCTCTCTTTTTTTTTTCCTTTCTGTCTCTCCAACAGGCCATCTGTGGAAAAGAAAAAAGAGAAAAAATGAAGTACATATTCTTAGTATTTTTCATTAATTTATTACCACAGTATCCTGGGAAATCTTTGAGAAGAGATGACAGTTACCCAAAAACATTTGAAGACATTAAAAATGAGATAGCTGGCTATAGTGATATTGCTAAAGCTATTATTGATCTTGCCGTTCACGGAAAAGCTCAGAACAGATCTTATGAAAGATTAGCAGTTTTTGCCGATACCATAGGACCTAGACTCAGCGGTTCAAAAAATCTAGATGCAGCCATCAAGTATATGTTCAGTGCCCTGCAGGAAGACAGGCTGGAAAATGTGCACCTGGAGCCTGTGAAAGTACCTCACTGGGAAAGAGGAGAAGAGTTTGCAATGATGCTGGAACCAAGGAATCACAGCATTGCTATTCTGGGACTTGGGAGCAGTGTTGCAACTCCACCAAAAGGTAACTTTTCATTTTGAAATTAAGTATCTCTTGCTTTTTAAAGCCAAATGGTATTATACCCCAAACAACTTCTCTCAATGGTCAAACTGAAGTTTTCTCCATGCTATAATAGTTCTGCAAGACAGAATGCTATTTTTCTGGAACTTTTCTGTGTGACATGGTTGTGAATGATGCAGTTTGGTTGAACCGACTTGTAAAATTAGAGTTGATTCCTGAACACCCCATTAAATCTATACCATTTTGTTTAACACTGTTGAACCTTGTTTGCAGAGATTCTGCTCCTCCATTGAGGTTAGTGGGAAACTTGTTCTTGTGATCTGGGGTTTTCCAGCCCTTCTTTGTAATTTTGGCCACAGAAGTTCTCCATGGGGTGTTCAGTTGACAGGTGATTTCTGCTCTTCTTGCTGTGCCCTGTCCTGCCAAGCTCGGTACTTCACTCTGGCAAAAACCAGGACAGCAGGACAAGAGAATCTTGCACTGAACTTGGAAAGTGCCAGCCCCTCGCTAAGCTTGGCAATTGGTATCTGCATGTCCTTTCCTTCCTCGTCTCATGATCATCTTGGAAAAGTCTTTGAAACTTGCCGATTACTGGTGTGTTGCCTTTTAGTGGATCATGTGTGATGCATTACTTAAGAGAACAGGAATGATGGTTGGCTGGGCTCAGCACAATTCAGGTGTTTTGAGCCCCAAAAGATTAGCTTGCTTGCAAATGAAATGATTTCTAGGATTCTCTTTTTGTACGCATTGATGTGGGGCTCTCAAGATTGCTATTTAAAGGCTGGATGACAACCTTGTTTTGTGATTGCTTTCCATAAATAACAATAGACTTATTCCTAGACCGCTTTAGAAGCATTCTTATTCCTTTATGAGAAAATAAATTCAGTTTAGGAAATAAAAGGTAACATGATACTTATAAATATTTTATTAATTATAATTTTTTGTGATAGTGAGCTTTCTGTTTGAAATGAAACAAATAATGTATAAAAGCTGTTTTGTTTAGAAAAAATGATACAGCCCTTCAAAACACAACAAAGTAAAACTGCGTAATTTAAGATACATTTGAAATAAATCTTACTTGGTTTGGGAAACCACTATTGTAAATTTGTCTGAGGTATTTCTATCATATTACTAAAGTAAACACATGCTTAAAACCCAAAACAACTAATCCCATTAATGATACCCGTTTATCCCATGATATGTCTAAGACTTAGTGTTTTTGTAGGGAAATATTTACAGCAAAAGTTAAAGCTACAACTTCTTTTCTGTCCTTTCCAATCCTATTTCAAGCTTCCTAAAAAGGAAAGTAAAATTAAAATGGCCTTTTTGGTGCTGAGCAAGTGTTACTGAACCTGCAAAGAGAACCTGCAATTTCATCTTGATGAACACATCTTCACATCCCGAGAAGTCTGGTTTTCACTTCCCTTTCTCAGCTGGGTAGTGGTTTGCACGTGCTTGGTCTTACTTCTAGGTTTGCCTTTTTTGATTTAAAGAGATACTGAATTTACATGTTTAAAAATGCTTATAGAGGCTAATGGTGTCCTTATTTTTTGTCTGTAAAGATCTTAGTATACTGATGACTGAATGGTCAGGCTAGTACCTGTTGCTGGTAATGTCTTGGAAGTTAAGATGGTATTATCCAGTGCTGGTTTATACTGAGTAATATTTAAAAAATCCACAGTATTCTTCCTCACCTTTTACTTTCCTCTGAGATCTGCCATGAAGAGGTGTATGTGTTGGTGCTAGAAGACTGCATGGCGGTGAGGTCTTTCACAGCAGAGCATGCAGTTTCTCACACTTGGTGGAATCATTTTGATTAAATTACTTGCCCTCTGACTTAAAATCTATCCTACTGTTTGTGGCTGTTACAGTTTCTGCTGGTCTCATCTTGCTCTGTGCAAGCTGTTACAGGTTTTCATGCTTGAGAAGGCTATGTGGGGTAGCTGGTTCCTGGTGAGCTCTTGGCTCTCATTCTTCCAATCGCTGGACCCACCGCCTGGCTGACGGAAATGTCTGGTGAGGGCTGCTCATCACCAGCCTCTCTGGGCAAGAGAATTGCAAGGTGTGCTGCTCAGGGAAGTGCCTGTTCTAAAACTCACAGTCATACCAAGCATGGAATAAAAAATATGTGGTTAGACTATTAAAACCACTGCCTCATTGCTTTTCAGGAATTCATTTCCAGATCCGCTCCTTTTGCTCTAACCAGCAATTGTCACCATGCCCTATTCCCTGAGAAAAAGGGATAGACAACTGCTCTAAATCACATCAGAAATACTTAAAAAATTTCCCTCAGAGAGGGAATATCGACAGTTCTGTCTTGTTTTAGCCAAGAAGCTGTGAGAGTGTGAGTCATCCTGTAATCAAAATAATGCAACTCAGTGTGAGATGCTTGATGCTGATTCTCCTGGCGTTGCTGTATGGGATCAAACAAGGGAGATCTACTGTTGCCATGCTGAGCTTTGCCAGAGAGACTCGTTAAAGCCCGAGGACTGGCTTCAGATGTCAACTCCATGATCTGATCATTGGTGCCTGGGTTCTGCTCAGGGGCAGATGCACCTTTCAAAGCTGCCTCTAAAGTGGACGGTGCAGGTGATCCCCGAAGGCGTTTAGTATTAGCTTGATAATTTTTGCGTGTTTTAATTCAGTGTTCTTACCAGGATATGTTTCGGACCCCTCAGTTTACACACCACTGTCTTATGTAGAGACCTGACAGATCCCTTCCTTGACACTACTGATGCCTACTTAGAGTCAGAGGGCAGCACTGGCTGGACTTTGTGTCTTTTAAGGCCTGGGGATGGGATTAAGATGAGAGGGGGTGACTCCTGCATCCCAGCAGGAGATACAAGACACCGTTTCTTGCTTTCTTACCCTCAGTTATGTCCTGTATTCCTCCCTTCCCGTTATGAGCCTCTAAGCTTTGAGACCTGATGAGTTAAGAAAATAGGAAACATTGGCAGAAACTGAAAACGCTGCTGCTCTCTGGGTGTGCTTAGTATTTCATGCCAGACTCGGTGGCCCCTAGCCCTCAGAGCTCCGTCTGAAGCTCAGCTCCCCAAACCAGTGCTCTGAAGGACTCTTTATTAGCATGGCAAAAGCCTAACAGCAGTTAGAAACCTGGCTTTGGATGTTGGAAATTCGGGGATTATTTTTGCTTCTGTCCATGGAAATTCAAACCGGTGTTTCCTAAGAGTGACCCAATGGCCAGAGCACATGCTGAGGCTGCTCACTTTCCATTTCAGCATATGCCATGTGATTGTGGAAGAAAATCCATGATCCTTTGGGACAGGAGCAGGAAACCCTAAATAGTACCAGTATTTTAGCTGTAGAGCCTGAGCCAGCATTGACTCCAGCATACAAGGAGTGTCTCTTCCTGCAGATCTTCTATCTAACCCATGTCTAAGGGATTGAAAACTTTACGGGATGCGGACGGAGTGTTGCCCTTTTATTGGATTTGCTGGGGTTTGCCCAGTTTTGCTCAGATATGAGTTTGGCATAGAGCTGGTTGGCTCACTCGAGGTTGGAACCATTCTGATGATGTGCAGGAGGCTTTTCGGTACTTTGTGATCTTGTGGATAGAATTCACATTTCCCTATTTTCTTTTTCAGGACTGGGCAACATGCCAGGGTGTCAAGTTTCCAGACTGAGTTTGATTTACACAGCAAAAAGAGACAGCACAGAAAAGGCTAGAGATTTTTTTTTTTTTATTGAGGGAAAAAAAAAGGCTTTTCCTTTCAGCGTATCTCAAGATTTGAACATATTGGGTCAAGGAGAAAGTTTTCAGTTCCTTTGCTGTCTTTATAAGAAGGGAGTAACTTTCATGCCCATCTTAGTGGCAGGGAGAGGAGAAGCATGAAATGCAGTGTGACCTGGATTTCCAGTATTCAGCAGAGTTTGAAAATGGTCACTATCTGGAAGAAATGGATTCCTAGGTAACAAATAGATTGAATGTTAGAAAGTGCTCGGTTTAGGAATCTGACGAACTGGAGGTTTACCATATTTAGTCAATGACCTTGTCTCATTTCCAGTGTTTCAACACTGGCAAAACATACAGATATATATAGAGAGACCGTGCTGATTTCTGGTAGTACTGATTATATCCCCCAAAATCTGAGGAAAATAGATATAATTGTTGCTTTGAGAATCCCATAATTGAAGGAAAGTAGTAGTTTAGCAGATGTTTGACCGTAAAGTATCAAAGAATTCATATTTTTTGCATGTCTTTTAAAATGCATTTTTTTTCCCCTGACGGGTGTCTCTGCCCTTTCATTTTAAATAAATACTGACAAGTAGAACCAACATCAGAATGCAGCCTGCCCAAAATGTCACCTCAAAAAAGGAAGTCTCTGGTTTCTATGTACTGTTTGTTGCAGCAAAACTGAAATAATGTAAGTATGAAGATGAGGTATTGGCAGACTTTTCCCTAGTTTTTGTGTGGAGTCGTGGGGGTTTTTTTTGTTTAACTATCAACAACAGTTGGTCCAGTCTTGGTCTTACAGAAGGCGGTGGGAGTTTTGCCACTTAGCTAATAACAAAATAGTTCCAGCCTGTTATTTGTAAAATGAGGATAATATCTTGAAGCTGTTGAAGGCATGTGCTCTTGCTTTAGGCTTACAGTCTTTTTAAGTCAGGGATGCTGCTGAAAGAAGTAGTGTGGCCCCAGTCCTGGCTGATGTATTTTTCTCCTGTATTGACCCTCCTTTTTTGTTTCTCAGTGGTGGATTAGGGAATTCAGCTAGATTAACAAAAGGCCAACAAGAAAGTTAATTTTCATGCGTATCGGAGAATTTACCCTTGACTTGTCAGGATCTTGGACCACTGACCTGCTGGGGGAGAAAGAGATCCTTCTGGAAGGATTTGGGTATCCCTTTTGATGAGGGGTTCAGTGCTGAGAGCAGGGGTTGGGAGAGTGGTAGGCATGAGAGCGCAGTGCATGGTAAAGCCCTCCTGTCTTCCCTGGATCGCTTTCTTTGTGCATGAGGAGCTATTGATTCACATCTTGAGACCATGAGCCTCAGTATTGCATGCCTGGATTGTTTATTATTACTTAGAACAGTGCTGCTTGCAGTATTATAATTATGCTGCTATTTTTCTTGGAATATAAAAGGTGATGTCCATGAAGGACCTCAGACACTGTGTTGTTCAGTGGCCTGGCATCTGGGCCAAAAGTTAGTGCGGTGGGGTTTCAAAGATTTAGAGAGTAGGTGTAGCTGTGTGGCTTTGAGGTGGACGTGCTGTCTGGGAAGGACATGCATTCCAGTTGCTGCTTTACTGAACTGTATGGATTGGCAATGGCAAAAAAATGCATTTTCACATCTTGGCCCTTTTCAGTGTCACTGAGTTGAGGGTGATGACTTCAAGGATAAGCCCAGGCTGAAGCTTCTGCCTCACACTAATGGAGACAGGATTTGAACATGGTTTTCTGCATGCATGGGGAATGCCTGCACAGCTGGGTGGCACTGTCACCTTCCCTCCCAGGGGATAGCCTGCAGTGACTGGCATCTTGACTTGCTAAGGAGGGAACGGTTGCCCTTGGTACTCCTGCTTTGGGCATCTGTGTGCTCTGAAACTGGCTCTTCTGGATCCCGTTCTTGGGTACCCGATTGTCCCCAGACTTGCATAGCAAGCCTGTGCCAGGTGCAGGCCTGCTCCTGGGAGAACCAGAACTGGTGCCCCTACTCTTTCCGTGTCCAAGGCTTCATGCTGGGGATTGGGTCCAACTCCCTTGCTGCTAGGATTTACTGCTGCACGGTAAGCTACATGTTACTGAAACCAAACTGTTCCAATGAGATCCAGTACTTGCTGAAAAGTTTGTCATATTTGTTGAAAATGTAACTATTATATAGTGTTTATTTTTCTCTGTGTTCTTAAATAATAGAGTAATACGTTTAGTCTCTGTGCTGTGCATCAGAGCTGAATAGACTCATATCCTTTTGGATAACTTTCCTATGTAATTTTAGTTTCGTGAAGTAATTCTCATTGCTGTTCCACAGAGTAGATGAGGTCACATTTTCCAGGAGTATATTCAGATTTTACAAAATCTTTCTTCCTGATAAAAGCCCTCTTCTTCATTTCACAGTTCCCCTAAAATATTTATTCTTTTCTTCATATTATAATTCTTGTATCAATAAATATTGATACGTGTTGATAGAGAAAATGTTTTTCTAGGTGTTAAATTATTTCAGATGTTCAGTACATGCTAGTAGTTTTTGAGTGAGAAAAAAAAAAAAGGGTTAATACGAATCTTTCATTTGTTTCAGCCTGACACCAAGCCTTAATTGCTCTGGTTCTGTGGAGGGAGATGTGGCATCCAGGGTATAAGACTGCCATTTTTACAGGAGCACTACACATCCCAGCTGCTACATTACAACTTTGTATGTGCAAATCTTTCCTGTGAGCCATGCAAAAAACCCTCTAGGTTCAAGTTACCTCTAGGTAACTCTGGGAAAGAAGCTACCTTGCAAACAGGCACAAGACAGTGCATGTGGGCCATTTCTGGAAGAAGCAGCAGCATGGTACTTGTATCCTGGGGACATGGTCAAGCCTGAAGGATAACCGTGTTAGCCAGGCTAAGGTCAGAAAAGCCTGGGGCTACCACCTGCATGTGCTTAGGGTCAGCATGGAATACAGTATACCTTGATGCGGCAGCTTCCAGGCTAACTTAGCTTTGTAGGAGAGCTTTGTGGAAATGGAGGAATCTGTGAAGTGGCAGCCATCCAGTAGACAAGAAATGAGGGTGGTTTGATGTTGCTGGTCTGTGAGGCAGGACTGTGATCATCGGGTAGGCTTCATGCACTGATCTTGTGGGGTGTTGGTGCACCTACTCTGTCTTCCTACCTTGAAGAAGTGTCTTGATTTCCTGGTCCTGGTGTCATGGTGCCTAGTTCTGATGAATGGGGAGGTAGCATTCTGTCTCCCTATTGCGCTTATAACCACAGAGACCAGGTCATGTTTCAGATATGTTTTTCCCAGTTTCAGAATCTCTACCAGTACCAGAACAACTAGATGTGTTGTTGCCCTTTTGTGTTGGTATTTCAGGCGGTATTTTAGGCTCAGGATGCAAAAACTTTAAATATATAACACACAGGGAAGTTTAGCAGAGACTTGGTTGATGTAGTTTCCACCATTGTTGTATCTAGACCTAAAAATACCGTATTTTAATTGTTTTAAACAAAAAATGCCTTGCACATCAAATTATTTATTTGGCAGTGGCAGCTTCAGTGCATATGGATCAGCAGCATTGCTGTTCCATAGTGTGATTTGTGAGAGAAATCATAATTCTTATGTTAACACAGTGTGAAGTAAATGGAGTTTGGAAGGTACATAGGAGTGAGTGTTTCACTTGCTGTTACTGGAAAAAATTATTGTCAGATTAACGATGGCTGCATTTGGCTTTGTAACTAGGTCTCCAAGGGACTGTTGCTGTTAACAGGATGACAAAAAAGAGCCTGGGGGAAAAAAAGAGAGCAAGACCATAATTGTGTAATAAGGAAATTAGTATCCAGTAAGATTCAACAGTATGTAAATGATATTTCTTCCTGGGTTTGCTACATTCTTCTTTTAATACAGCAATTGATTATAGCTAACTAGGTTGAATTTCTGTGTATTTGAGTTGAGTGTTTCTAAGTTAGTAATAAATAAAACCCAGTAGGGACTGGGTTCACAAATCTCAGGAATTCCTGATACTTGTGGTAAAGTCTTGCCATGTCTTGCCCTGGTGTATCCAAGAACAGCAACAATATTCTGTGGGAAGTTTCCTTGACATTTTAATAGAGATTCACCAGCTTTTAAAATCATAGAATCACAGAACGGTTTGGGTTGGAAGGGACCTTAAAGACCAACTAGTTCCAACCCCCTGCCATGGGCAGGGACACCTTCCACCAGACCAGGCTGCTCAAAGCCCCATCCAGCCTGGCCTGGAGCACTGCCAGGGATGGGGCATCCACAGCTGCTCTGGGCAACCTGTTCCAGGCCTCACAGTAAAGAATTTCTTCCTAATATCTAATTGAAACCTACCCTCTTTCAGTTTAGGGTGGATTTTCCCTTTTTTCCCCCCCTTACTCTTCTTTGAAACCTGTTACTGACACAGACGGATGCATAGCTCAGATACTAAAATGGCTTAAATATTCACTGCATTAAATCTTGGCATGAATAAATTATCTCCTGAGGAATTCCCTTTGAACTAATCTATTTCTGGCATGATTGCTGGTAGATAGGCAGGTGCTAGGAGATAACTCTCCAGACAGAATTTTTCACACCAGGAATCAGACTTCTGATGTATGGCAATGTTGCAGACAGCTGATTTACAGGGTTTTAAATATATGTATATATATAATTGGACTTTCTGTAGCTAATAGAGTAACTGTAATCAGTCTTGCCTCCATCCTGCCTGAGACAGATTTTAGAGTTTGCTAATGCGTACCATGCCATTTATCTCAACTGGCAATTTATTTCAAGTGTGATCATCAAACTTGTGACGTATCGGAGTGTTTAGATAGAAGCTTACATTTTTGTGTACAGAGGACTTTATAATACATAATTTTGTTGGTAATTGAAAGTTGCCTGCTTGTTCCCACCATTAACACCCTTCCTGTACCTTAATTCTCAGAAGTGACAGACTACAATTCACTGTTCAACCTGAGGAATGAGAAGAAACGCATAGTACTACATAGATTCTTTTGCTCGCTCACCCGACCCAACAATATGTGTAATGTTTCACATGGCAAGAACAAATAAGCAATCTTCTGCTTCATACAGTCAGCCAAGTTTATCATGTTCATAATTCTGTCTTCTATGCTTCATGCCCTTTGCTTAGCTAATTCCCCAGATTCTCCATATTCATCTTCTGCACTGTGGGTTATAATCTTTGTATTTTGCTTAAGTAAGCAGCGAACCCAGCTCCCTACTTACATGGGTTTTCTGAAGACTTCTGTTCAATAACGCACAGCCAGGCTCTGGATCAAACAACAGCAAAAGTAGGAAAGAGATAGAACAGCTTTTGACATGGGAAGCAGAGCCATGAGGCGCTGAATTGGTAGGAGATGCAAGACAGAGTTTTGTTAATTTGGTTAAAGGCTCAGTAAGGTGAGGCATTTCCCATTTTTAAAAGGAATAATTAATTCCCCTTAAACTGATAAACTATTGAGTTTTTCTGTTTCATTTCTCCCGTTGAACAGGAGGTCTTAGGGTGGTTTGTGTATGCGTGTCCACATTTAAGATAAACATTGCTCTTGTCACTTCAGTAGATGAGACTGTAATGATATAAAATGGAACTAAAATGCAAGTAAGTCATTGAATTAGTCAGAAATTATACAAGAGTGAAGTTTTACTTTAAGTTAACTTAACCTTGTTTTTAAGCAAAGTAAAGAGAGCACAGTAGTTAATGTTTTATGTATACCGTGAAGCCATTAAGTTAAACTTGCAGAGAGAACCTTTGTTTTGCTTTGTCAAAGGATAGCTTTATTTAGCTTTTTTTGGAACATTCAAACGTAGAGATACTGGGCTGGAGGTTGCAGCTCTGTTTTTATTCCATTAGCTTTAATTCCCACAAAACTCACTGTACAAACTCCTGATGCCTGTTGTCTAGGGAGGGCCGTAAATATACTTCTCCCTGAAAATTTTTTAGGGATTATAGGTAGTTACTAGCTGTCTGTAACATTCTTTAAAAACTGTCCAAAAAAATTGGTGTTTGTTCATTAATGCAGTAAAGTGTAGTTCTAGAAGAGTTGCATTCCTTGCTTCTGTTGATGGACAGTCACTAACGCAGTATGTGCCCTTCCAGTGCCTGCTGTGCAATCCAAGTGGAGCAATGAGGAGCGCTAATATGAAATACAGATTGCAGTATCAGTCTACTGAGACCATGACTTTTCTTGTGGAAAACAAAATTTTGCAGATACCTGGCTTTACTTCCAGTGGCATAGTTCCATGCCCAGAATGATCCTGTCGCTGGGATGCTCCTTAGGTAGGCAGCTGAACCTGCAGTTCATCAGAAGCAGCTGGAGTCTGTTAGCACACTCAGCTACCTGCCAACAACAACTAGTAAAATATGAATGTGATTCTCTGGGTTGGCTCTCTGTGCCTCTTTCTGTAAAGCTAAGAATCTGAATAGTTACTCAGTTAAAATTTTTACACTGCTTACACTAAGTTCTGTAGCTAAAAGTCATGGGCTTTTGCTGTAGCAGTAGATGTCTGTTGCACTTTTAGTGAGTGGTGAACTCTTAAGAAACCAAACTCTTTTTTTTGTGTGAAATAGTTTTGTTTTAGTACTGTTAAGGTACTGTAGTTTTATCTTGAGGAAGCCATAAGCCTGGGTGCACTGGTGCTGGGAGAGATGATCTTCCTAGTTTTCTATCAGGTCTTCTCAAGTATAACAGTCTCAAATACAAGCCTTTGAAATCTTGAAATCTCCAAATAATTCTTATGCCACCAAAAAAAAAAAAAAAAAAAAAAAAGAAACAAAGACGACTTTCAAGGGGAAACATTTTCTTCTTACAAACATACTAGTTTGACTTCTTTGACAAATCCTTGTTCTAAACATTTTTTATTAGTTTTAGTTTTCGGTGACGTATTTTGTGGCTTGTAGGTGAAATGTACAACACTAAATTTTAGACATCCGTTACTCCTTCTATATTTAGAAGTACCAGCTCAAGTTGTTAAGCAGTTTCTACTTATCGCTGTAACCAATCAACAAAACTGGGTTTTAAGCAGAGTGGTCATTTTATGCTATGAAATATAGGTCCTCAGTTAGTGTTCTGAAGAGTTAGAAGGATTCTGTGGCTTTGGGAAAAACTGCTTATCTATAAAATCCTTTGTTTTTTCAAGCAAGATAATACAGCATTTAAAAACTATTTCAACTATTGAAAACAAAGAGCTGGGTGGGATCTAACTTACCATGTGGGAACAGTTCTGCAGAAGTACCTGCCTATGTTCTCTGTATCATAACTGGAAAAGATGGGCTCCTTGGGAAAACGCCTAGACGGAGATCCAGTAGAACTGTGGCATTCTCCTGAATTAAATATTAAGATATTTTTTTTTATAAGCACACTTGCAAAATTTGTTGAAACTGCAGAGCTTTAATTTAATTTCATTTATGGATTAAATAATTTTGTGTTTCAATCTAAAAATATGTGCTTCCAGTTGTCTTACGTTAAGCCAAGTTGTTTAGCAACATATCAAAACAATTCCATGAAAAGATTACTATCTTTTTTTATTAATCCCATAGGCAGTTTTTGCAAATGTTTTTGTACTACGAATGATTGCAGTGAAGCATTACAGTACACGCACAGAACAGAATTCTCCCTGTGTATCCTTCTTGCCCTTCAAGTTATGTTGTAATACCAACCTGATAGCATGGTTTACAGAACTGTGTGTACTTGGTTTGGGGTGCTATTACATCTACTTAGTACCAATCCCTTATGAAGTATTTCACATAGTATTCCTTTTCCAGTAAGAAGTTAGATCTGTTCGCCTGTGTTCTGCACACTGCATGCTTTTCTGTCTCTTAAAATTGGCTCTAGGAAAGTTATAAGTTATAGGAAAGCAATGTTAAAGCCACTGTAATACTTTCTTTCAGGAATTACGGCGGAAGTCATAGTGGTAGCTTCTTTTGATGAACTGCACAAAAGAGCTCAAGAGGCCAAGGGGAAAATTGTTGTCTACAACAAACCTTTCATCAGTTATGGTGAAACTGTGCGATACAGATCACAGGGAGCAGTGGAAGCTGCTAAAGTTGGAGCAGTGGCATCCCTCATTAGATCCATTGCTACTTTTTCTATTAATAGGTAAGCATTTTTCCCTTTTCTCCCTGTGACTTGCATTTCAGCGTTTAGTTCACATGTCATTTCTGGGCAGGCATTTTTGTTCTCTGTGACTTAAATATTGCCGGTTATGAGTGGGTGTTTGGTTTTGAAACTGTTGGCTGCACAATTGTTCTTTTCCCCTGTGCTTTGTCATTCTTTCAAAATGTTTTCATTTTTTATTACTGATCCAAATTTTGTATATTTAAGAACTTCCTGCATTCTCAAGGCTGCCATAAATAATCTGAGATCAACCAAAATCAAATGTCTTTGGTGACAACATGCACTAGATTGTCAGTGATGTTATGAGCTGATCATTCTCTATATTTGACTAGAATGTAAGTGTACAGATTTTATCGTATTGGTCATTTTCCTAGCACAAGACTGACTTGTCTAGCTGGAGTAGTCTGAATATAATTATCTAGAACACTTTAGCAGTAAGGTTTGTAATTCTCGTGTTGCTTTTTAAGTAAGGTATGTTAAAATAATGATTTTTAAAAAACTAAGTATTTTTAGATGTCTTAGAGCTTTTTTAGTCTTCTGGTTGGTAACAGAATTCCTTATATTATCTGGTGATTTTTTTCAACTCTGACAAAAGCTTACACTGAAAATGCTCGTGAAAAAGATTAGTTGAGGCATAGAGAGGAAGTGGAGTCCAGCTATAAGGTAAAAGGGTGACAGGTACAAACTGTCCTTTAACATAGTTTTTTTAAAACTTTACACAGTTATTGGTGAGCTTAATGCCTGCAGTGAGCTTTGTGTGTTAGCCAACTATCTGCAATGAGAGTTCTGGTCATACAGACTTAGACAGAAGAGCTGAACTGAGAACTGCAGACAGGACAGAACCATCTTCCTGCCCACTCTCCTGAACCTGTGCTGTAGTCTGAGCAGGAGTGGCAGGGGCTTTAAGTGATGCCAAACACAAAGCTTGACTGTTTAAACCATGGAGCTGTGTTAATAGAACTGCTTCCTTAAGATAGCATGGAAGAGACTCATGCAGTTTATACAAAAAGTGTGGTATTTTGTAACATTGTTCTTTTTTTGGCAAATACATGTATAGAGCAGTACAGACTTCTTATTCCTTCCCCTAGTTGCCCAGTAGCTCTTTACCCACGGAGTTGTGAGTCACTGGTGGTAGTTCACCTGACCCTGAATGTGTGGCACATCATAAACTGGAATTGTGTTCTGGTTAGATATCAGCATGATTTTTTTTTAATCTCTGCACTTAGGTTTTCTTTCTACAGAAGTCTAGGTTGGTAGGTGGGACAGGGTGGTATGACTTTGGGTCTTGCTTGAGGCTGGGGCTGGGAAGTGCTGGGTCAGGCACTTGGAAGCATGCTTGATTCCACCATTTCAGACAGAACATAAGTGGTCACATCTCAGCAGCGTGAGAAGTGTGAAAGCATCACTATTAGTGATGCTTCAGGAAGTCTGAGAAGTGCAGTAATGCCAACTAACTGTATTGGATCACGTGCAGAGGACAGCTTTGCTGCCAGTGTAGTTGCTTGATAGCATCTTTATATGCTCTGTATCCCCCTAAAGAAGCCAATATTAACTGTTTAAAATGCTTTCTCAAAAATACTTAGAATTCAGACACTATCCAAACTACACTAGTGTATTTATTGATGCCCAACAAGTGTGATGTTTATGATACATTTTCTAATACTTACGATTTTCTAATAAAGTTCATAGTAATGAACAGATAGTAGAATATGTTTCAAAAACAGTTTTATGAAAAAAATACATTGTTTCAAAATAGTCTTACTTGGTTTCATCAAAGAATATTGCAATCCATAGTCATATCATAGAATCATAGAGTAGTTTGGGTTGGAAGTGACCTTAAAGATCATCTAGCTCCCACCCCCCTGCCATGGGCAGGGACACCTTCCACCAGACCAGGCTGCTCAAAGCCCCATCCAGCCTGGCCTGGAGCACTTCCAGGGATGGGGCATCCACAGCTGCTCTGGGCAACCTGTTCCAGGGGCCCACCACTCACCACCCTCACAGTAAAGAATTTCTTTCTAATTCCTAATCTAAATCTGCCCTATTTCAATTTAAAGCCATTGCCCCTTGCCCTATCACAACATGTGCTCATAAAAAGCCCCTCCCCAGCTTTCTTGTAGGCCCCCTTTAGGTATTGGAAGGCTGCTGTAAGGTCTCCCCAGAGCCTTCTCTTTTCCATGTCCTTCTTATGTTGGGGAGCACAGAGCTGAACACAGGATTCCAGGTGGGGTCTTATGAGATCAGAGCAGAAGGGGAGAATTACCTCCCTTGACCTGCTGGCCACGCTTCTTTTGATGCAGCCCAAGATACAGTTGGCTTTCTGGGCTGTGAGTGCACGTTGCCAGGTCTTGTTGACCTTTTAATCCACCAGCACACCCAAGTCCTTCTCCTCAGGGCTGCTCTCAATCCATTCTCTACCCAGCCTGTACTGATACTGGGGGTTGCCCCAACTCAGTCGCAGGACCTTGCACTTGGCCTTGTTGAACTTCATGAGGTTCACATGGGCCCACTCTCAAGCCTGTCAAGGTCCCTCTGGACAGCATACATTCCCTCCAGTACGCTGACTGCACCACAGAGATTGGTGGTTTCATCAGCAAACTTGCTGAGGGTGTGCTCAGTTCCACTGTCCATGTTGCCAACAAAGATGTTCTGTTGATTATCTGCAAACCAGAATATGATCTAATGCTGTCCTTAGTTCTGGTGCCATGCAGAGGTGTTCATTTGAAAGCAGCTCTTTGTATCTTCTGTTGGCTGGACTATTTATGGAAGTGCATTTTAACATGTAATGGAAGATTTAAAGGTGAGGAACAGAGGTGGAGACTGAAGGTAGTAAAGTTTATTTATTAGGTCTGGGTACTGGCATTACAGCTATTTCAGAATTGCATGAAAAGAGAAGAGAAACAGATGCCAAATGCATGTTTGTTTAGAAGTATTGAATCTTTAATTGGGGCTGGGAGCTGAGGTGTCATTCCCAAAAGCAATTTCAAATTTATATGCTGCCAGTAAGCGTTTTTCATTAAATGTGCTTTCTGTCCTTTCTTTGTTTACCTTCACTTTTGGGTGTTTTCGGGGTGTGGGAGGGATTGGTTAATCTATTTTTTCCTCTAATATGGGAGGTATTCAGGTTCAGTCTGTCACTTCTGCCACTCCACGATGCCTGGATCTGTTTGTCTTGTTTCTGACAGAAAATAGGTATTGCTGTAGGCAGGACGGGTTTTCTTATGCATGCCTTCTCCTATGTTTTCTCTTCATTATTAGCTGTGTGTCTCCTTGTCTGTCCTACCAATGTGCTGTGCTGGATGTGGTACTTCTCCATCAGTGGCTGGGGCACTGTTTGTTTAAGTCACTTGCCTTTTTGATTGACTGATGGGGAATACTGCATCATTGCAGGGAGTAGCATGTTGGAAGAGTGAGAGATGAGAGGTAAAAAGCAGATAAAAGACCTCTAAATGCTGTGAAAGTCAGTCTTGCATTTATAGTTATGTGCATATATATATACTGCTGCTTTGTTGACCAGAACCTTTACTTCTTGAGCCTGTGTGCATGTGCACCTGTAATATGAATAACTGATAATGCGATTGTGGCAGTTTTCCAACACATTCTGGAAACACCTTAGAAGAAAGTATCCTCCTTTTGCTACTGCACTATCAGTAGTACTGCACTATCATTTCCATCAGGTAAACGAAGGGTGGAACTTCACAATTTTCCCTAAATTATATCAGCTTTGGCGTGGTTTGTATTTTAACCCCTTTTCGACAGGGGATCACTTATTATTATTTACTTTATTTGCAATGAATTAAGCAGACTACTAGGACAATGGAAGCCACTTTGTGGTGTGATTTCTAGGTGATCTTGTAATGTGAATAATATTGGTAGGTTAAAACTAGGTACTTTCCAGTGGATTAACATATTAGGCTAATTAGGCCTGATTACTAAAGCTTACTGAATTGATAAAATCACACCGTGCATTAAAACTGTTCTCTGGCTGGCAGCTTGGTGACTGTTCCTTGTTCCAGAGATGGCAAGTGGCTCCCACATTGTCAGGGGCAAGAAGTGTGAAGGGAGCCTTTGAGCAGGGATTATGCAGGCAGTTTGTTTTTCTTTAAGGTATGGTAGTATCGCTGTGGAGTAAATGAAAACACTTGGGAACTCTCGTATCTCAGCTCTGAACGAGGGCAAGAAGGGGTGAACTTGAATACATTCAGGAAAACTCAGTACTGTGTTTATATTAGGGCTCATGCCAACTCACTGGTGACAGTGAAGGACTTGAAGGATTTGTTGTTGAGTTTCAAGAAGAGAATTCATTTATTTAGGACAGAAATGGTAAGTGAATAGGAAATAAAATTAGCAATGTCTCCCTTGGCTTATAAAGAGGTGAGAGTAGTTACATGGTTGGTATTACGAAGTTGTGTGGCAGTTGTGTCTTGTGGCATTGTCATCATGTTGTGTTAGAGTCAAATAATTCTCTTGCTACTTTATAGGAATCATGTAAGAGTGGGATTTTGTACTTAGGAGAAAGTCACTGTAACAGGTAGGTAATTTTCCCTGCCCTCCTCTGAAATGGTGTGTATATGACAGCCTTTTTCCCAGTAACAATTTCCTGAAGCACTGGCAATTTGGTGGTGAAAACATTTGAACATGGGTGTTAGGAATTAAGAGTAATTGAACTATTTTTAACCCACCTTCTCAAATAACACATATTATTGTAGTCGGTCAACAGTATCCATAGTATTTGACTTTTTGGAGAAATTTGGATGTTGACTTTTTTGCTTTAATAGCTTGACTGTACTGTGATTGATTGTCTTGTACATGTTAAAGTGATACATACATTTACTGTTGTATACAATAAACTGATGAGTATTTCCCAGTTTGTAGTGCATGTTTTTACAGCAAAAATACTTACTTAATTTATGAGGCACGGTTAAAATTGTGCTTGTAATAAGCTAGCCATAAGTCTGGTTCTTTTGCTTCCTAGCTGTATGTTTTTAGAACATTTAATAGATAAAAGGTATCCTTTAGCTATTGAGATGGTCCAGTGTTTATCCTGTGGTATGTGTACTCATGTGAATCTAAAACTATAAGTAAATCCTTCTGTTCCTCAAGAACCACAGATTAGTAAAGTCATAACACTGTCTTGTAATAATAACCCCTTGAAGGGCTCTAGAAGAAAGCAAAATTGAGTGTTTTTCAAGAACTCAAGAAGAAAGATCACAAGAATCCTCAGAGATAAATGCCAAGAACCCAATTACTAATTTTTTAGATGCTGCAGAACAATTTCTCCAAAATGTAAGAAATCCAACAGGGAACATATTACAAGGCCAAAATAGACCAAGTAGTACTTTGACAGTCTGGAAGCTGTTAACAAGGTCAAGTTACTTGACCAATACTTGGTCAAGTTCTTCTCTTTCTGGGATGAATTCAGCATCTTAGACTCATCTGAAGTAAGTAATTTCCTTCACTTTCTCTCCTGTTCTTCAGGCTACAGGTGGCCAAGACACAATGTCAGGTTGTGAAGCTCTAGTAACCCTAATCAAAAGCTGTGTCTGGATGAAAGCTGAATGCATGAATGGCATGGTGCAACTCAAGGTTTATGGCAGAGGTTGCCTAGATAGCCTGAGTGGATGCATATAATGCAATTAAGTGCAGGCATGCCAGGGTTGGAATTTCAAATTCACATACATTTAATGAAATGATAACTGTTGCTTTTCCTTTATCTTCATTTCCCCTTTTTGTAACCTCACTTGATTTGTTTTCTTCTACCACGTGGAGTCAGGTATACCTTTTTCTATATACATTGTACTCTCAAAGAGTATTTTCTTTTCCTCTGCTGTTTTCCCTTATATTCTTCACTGCTTTATAAACAACTAATTCCCTTCTCAATCTTACTGGCAATGTATGTGAACTAGTGTTATTTTTCAGCTCTCAGGTGCTGGCACAGTGACTTCTTACCACATCACCTCTTCCTAATGCTTGGTCTGTGCCTTTAGTTCCAGATGTGAGACTTACCTGCTAAGGAGAGCTTCCTTCTATCACTGAAACTCCATCTCTAAGGAAAGAAAGGGCTTATTCACGTCAGTAGTGGCAGACATTCAACTTTTGTTTGTTCTACCAAGTTTTCTGAAGTTTGGATGGTGCTGTAGTTTTGGTAGGATTTCTTTTGCTTTTGTTTGTTTTTTTTTATGGCAAAGAAATGCATCTGGCCTTTAAAACCGATGTTTGGTCTTTGAAATACTGTATCCTGTGTCATGAGCCCTGAATGCTCCTTTCCCCCCTGTTCTACCCCTCCTTCCATGATGGATGCCAGTATACCTGAGTTTTTGGTACCATCTTAGGAGTCTTTCTTCCTATGACCTGTCCATAGCGGGGGAGCAGTGCTGTGTCCATGTGGCATTGTATTTCAGCTGGTAAGCACTGGCTAAGACTTGTATGTGAGCCTGAGAGCAGTCTTCTTTTAATATGGGACTCGACATAACCTGAGCCCAGCCTGATCGTGACCTGTAAGTCACGTCCATGATAGTCTCTGTTGCTCTGTGTGCATGTGGTCTAGCTAAGCAGACCTGTATTCAGTTTTGTGTGTTATAGGTGGGGAGTCAAGTGGGTGAGACGGGTCACTTTGCCCTAGAAAGCTGCCCCTGTCACCCATTAAAAGGCCTGGACCATCAGCTATTATTTTCAGCCAAAAAATATTGACATGTATGTAAATCTAAAACTTAACCTACATTCTAAAATACTTTCAGGAGCTCTTCAGCTAACCAATTCATTTTCACTGTCTTCTTTCATGTTGGTTATTTAATAAACAAAACAGTTGTTGTGAACAAGTGAACCTGTGATAGCACAAAATCAGAGTTAGGTTTATCATCACTTTTTCTTTAGTAGCTTTGCCTGTTGTAGTATGGGACTGGTCATACAGACCGCTGCACAACTCAAAAAAATTAGCTTTCCTCAGGTATTTGAGTTTAAGATTGTTCACTGCCTCTGGCACCATTGAAAAGAAAATAATTAAATTGGTTTATATGTACAAAGTGAAGTAGGAGGTTGTGTATAATTAATTTTTGTAAGTTTTCGCTTCACTTCCATGTTTTTGTGCAATGCTGATGCGCACCTTTTTCTGATCTGCCTATGGCACCCTGGTGACATGATTTCCTGGTCCGCTGAAGCCATGCAGCCTTACTGGCATGTCTGGCCGCATTCAGGGGCCAGCCTGGCTGGCACTTGCAGGATGCATAGCTGGATCGAAGCTAGAGACATGTATCATCTCTGGTTGCGTGTACAGGCTTAGAGTGTGTGAGCTGCTGGTGCCGTGGGTGCATTTGAATTTTGGCCAATCCTCTCCAAGTGCTGTGTCAGTTCAGGAATATGCAGTTAGCCCGTTAGAGCATGTAGTATGTGAGTTAATTTCCTGCAGTTCTGTTCAATCCTCTCAATTTTTTCTTTGCTCCTGATTTAGCTAGCCTTGGGCTCTCAAGTCTGCAGGGATGGGATGTATTTTAGTCCATCTGTAAACCTGCTTCCTTGGTTTTTTGTTAATGAAATAATCTTGTGTCGTCTTCCCTTGGGATCAGGGAAAATATTTTCCTGGTTGT